>NW_028186830.1:46464-48118 GCF_003343005.1 Rhea americana | reverse complement strand
GGAGGTGGGTGGCGCGGGGAAGCCGCCCGGTTTCGGGCTCCGGGGGGGGGACACGTCGGTGCGCAGCCGGGTGGCCGGGGCCTGGCGCGGGCAGGCGGCGGGGGGGACCCGCCGCTGCGGCTCCGCGCTGACCGCGCCGCCTCTTGCAGAGCGTGAAACTTTTTCCTTCCCTCCCCAGCCCAGCTGCACATGTTCGCGGGGCACAAGGGGGGGGGGGCACACGCGTTTTCTTCGAATTTCTCCAAGTTTGGGATAATTTGCGAGCTCCCCGGACGTGCTGCGCGCGCGGCGGGATGTTTGGGGGGGCGCCGGCTGTGCCCAGCCTGGCGTGCCGCGCTGGCAGCGGGGCGAGGTGTGATCCCCCCGCCATGCACGCTCGGGCCGTCAAGGAGACGGCCACCAGCTGCGTGCTTGGGGACACTCGTGTCCCTCCAGGTGCTGCCGCCGCCGCCTCGGGGACGTGGCCTGGCGTCGTGCAGGGGCCGCGGCGGGTTGCCGTGCTGGGCGCTGCGGTCGGCGTGTGGGCAAGGGGCTCCCCGAAGTTTTCCCCGTGGCGGCGGCGGCCAGGCCCAACCGGGGCGTTCGCAGCTGCGGCTCTGCCTTTGCTCCGTCCTTATTGATCGTTGATATTTATTTAATTATTGAGCAGGCAACCTTCCCCCGGCCTCGTAACCTCTTCCCTGCTGGCAGCTTCTGAGCGCCGCGGTCCAGCCCCGCGCTGGCATCGGCTCCCTGCGCAGGGTCTGACCTCGGGGGGGGGTCTCGCTGTGGGAGGGCGGGCAGCTGCCGCCCGGCCGTGGGGGTCTCTCCGTGATTTGGAGCTGCGTTGCTCCTTGCGGATCTYGTCCCTGCGCTGGGCCTAGGCCTGATCCGGGAGCGGGAATCTGGCCCCACCTTGGGAAGAGCCCTGGGGATTAGTAGGCACCCAGGAGGCAGCAGGGAAGGAGGTGCCCGGCCGGCGCCGCGGTTCCAGCTGCCGCAGCGGCGGCCGCRACACCTGCCTCGTGCGGCGGCCTCGGGTCCCGCTCGCCCGGGGATGGGCGCCGCGAGCGCGTCCCAGGCTGGCGGAGGCCTCGGCTCCGCACGCCTGCCCCGTGCCGGAGGGCRCGAGGCCGCTCGTGGAGGGCTCGGGGGCAGAGCCGCGCTGCAGGACGGGGTGAGCGCGCTGCCGGCGCCCGGGGTGGCCCCCCCAAAGGCGCCGTCGGAGCCGGGGCATCGCGGGCCCTCGGGGAGCCGTGCGGCGCTCGGGCGACCTGCGGCTGCATGGGGCTGCCCGCGGCCCAGCGGTGGGCAGGGCCAGGGGCACGGACATGGGTACGGCAGGGGCACGGGCGGGGGCACGGGCGGGGGCACGGACCCGGGCGTGGGCCCGGGCATGGACACGGGCAAGGGCAGGGGCACGAGTGGGCCGGGGCTGCACACGTGACTGGTGAAGGTGCTCCCAGTTGTGCACTTGACTTGGAAACACCTCAGTCTTTTCCCTTTCCTTCCTGCCTTTCCTTCCTTCCTTCCCCTTTCCTTCCTTCCTTCCCCTTTCCTTCCTTCCCTCCTCTTTTCTCCTTTTCTTTTCTTTTCTTTTCTTTTCTTTTCTTTTCTTTTCTTTTCTTTTCTTTTCTTTTCTTTTCTTTTCTTTTCTTTTCTTTTCTTTTCTTTT
>NW_028186830.1:41885-44744 GCF_003343005.1 Rhea americana | reverse complement strand
AGGGACGTCGCCGGGCGAGGAAGGACGGGCCAGACGGCCGGGCGGCACCGGTCCCCGCGCCATCGGCGGGCGCCGGGCCGGGGCGGTGCGCCTGCAATCGCCGGCTCCCCTCTGCCTCCCCGAAACCCCCGGCAAGAATTCCCGCTCGGCGCCGGCTTTTGCCTTTTCCTCGGCTGATGTATTTGCTCCTTTCTCTTGCGCTTGGTCCGGACAGGGGCATTTCGCACAGGCTGCCGCGTGCACCGGGCAGGGTGGAAACCGGGAGCGGATGGGGAGCGAACCCGGAGGCCGCGCGGGATCCCGGCTGTGCAATTGCTTTTGCACGTAGCTGCTCCGGGCAGGCGAAGCCCGAACGCTGGGCCTGAGCCCCCTGCGGGCGTATCTTGAAGYGGGCGAGGAACTGCTGGGGTTTGTTGCCTTTTCCCGAGGCCGGGGAAGGATGCTGGCAGCTGGAGCCCTGCTGCCTTAGCCTGGCCGTATTTCGCCCTCGCCACGGTGCTCGCGGTGAGGCCGCGGCTCCGGCCCGGGGACCGCGGGGGCAGCAAGGCTGCAGCGCGGCAGCGTGCGAAGCTCTTACTTCCCCGGCCCGGCAAAAGCAACGGGGAAGCAGCAACAGGGAGCAGCGGGAAGGGGCTGAAAGCCCTCGGCCGTGCTCCAGGCGCTGCGGCCAGGGCTGGGTTTAAGGCCGAGGCTGTTGCTCATCGCGGTGGCTTTACCCGTGCAAACCCTGTGCGCGGGCCGGGCGTGCAGGAGTCGTTTGTCTTCACTGCTGCCGCATCCAGAAGGGGTTTTACCCTGGGATCGTGCTCGCCCTGTGCCTCGTCCATCCGTGGGGGAGCCGCGCTGATGCTGGGAGTGGAGGAGAGCGGGGGCTGCAGGGCCGGAGCCGCGGGAGCCGGCGCGGGTTGGGTCGGGGGGCAGCGCCGCGGGGCAGCGCGCCGGTGCGTCGCCAGCGCTGAACCAAGAGCTCTGTTAAAGGCCCCGTGGCCGTCGCCGTGCGGCGCGGGCGCGCTCCCGCCGCTCGCCGGCGGGACGTGCCGCGGTTCGGAGCGGCGCGGGAGAGACGGCGGCCCCGAAGGGACGGGCTTTCCCGGGTTTTCCCTACGGCTGGAGGAGGCGAAATGGCACAAAGCTGCGTTTGTTTAAAAATCCCTTTCTTTTGCCCTACCTTCGGGATTGGAGAGCTGGGCATCCAAAATGCTTTGGAAAGGCCTCRGCCTGGGGCTTTTCCAGCAAAACGGAGCCAGGGCCGTCCCTCGCTGCGGCGCTTTGACCCCGGCWGCCTGGCGGCCGCCTTTCTAGCTTCAATACACATTGCACCATGGCCATAATAATATTTGGAGAGCCAGTGTAAATCCAGGTCTCCTGGGGCGCTGGCCAGGTTTTGCATCCGCGCCGAAAAGGGGGGACAACGACCCCTTCCGCTACGAGGGGTGGCCCAAAGCGCGGGATCCGGGGGGACGGAGCTGGTATCGGGGCGGCTTCAGGCCGCCCTTGGCGCCCCGACGTCGGTCCTCGACGCAGCCCAAACGGGGCCCGTTTCGCCCCGTGCTGAGCGACACCCCCGCACCGTTGGGGACGGTGGTGGCACGGCCGGGCGAGCGTCACCGGGCTCCTGGCGAGCGTCACCGGGCTCCGATGTTGGAGAGGGGGAAGGAAGGGAGTGGGGGGGGGGGAAAGGCAAAATCTCTCTGCGCCAGGCTGGCTGCCTGCCTGCCGCCCCCGTCCATGCTGTGTCTCTTCCTGCGCCGGGGATGGATGTGCCAGCACGCCCGAGCGGCGCTGAGCATCGCCGCGAGGGGCTGTGCGCTGGCGGGAGGGCGGCAGCCACCCGGGGGGGCGCTTCTCCCCCCAAAGCCCCCCGCGCTCGGGTGCTGGGTCCCCAGGGCCGAGCGCGCCGGCGTGCCGCGAGCGGGCAGGGAGGCGATTTCTCCCGCGGCGCCCGAGGCTGCTTTTGGGTACCGGAGCATCTTTGGAGGCTCTGGAGCCGCCAGGGCCTGAAGGCAGCATCCCTGCCCGGCCCGGCGGGAATCGCGGGCATCGCGCCGCCGGGCAGCCCGTCGCGGGCAGCCCTGCCTGGGTCCCGCGCCCGGGCGCTGGGCACGGCGGGGACGTTTGCAAGCCAGGCCCCGCACCCCGCGGCTGGCAGCGGCCCGGGCGCGCGGCTCTCCATCCATCATGTCGGCCCCGGGCAGGCATCCCCTGCGTCCGCGCCGCGCCGCGCCGTGCCAGCTTGGCGGGCGCCCAGCGCCGGCACCGGCCAAGCCCAGGCTCTTCCCAAGTCCTGGAGAGGAGCTGGGAAGGGATCCCAGGGCCCAGGTGTGGCGACGATCCCGTGCTGGGGGGACCCGCGGGCCAGGCGGTGCCAAGGATTGATTTATCGGTTAACTCGCCGCCGCTTTAAAAGCGCATTAATCCTCCCTTCACCTGCCAGCAGCCATCTATAATCAGCGTTTTGGGCAAAATCCCCAGGCCCGGGCTTTGGGCAGCCGAACGCTTGGCATTCCCCTCCRGGCCGCCCGTATCCAGGCCAAGATTTCGGGAGAGGCCGGGCAGCACCATTAGGCAGCGCTGCCTGGCACGGGCAGGCCGGGAGCTGGGAGCGGGCGGCCGGCTGAGCCCTCTCCTCCGGGGTGCTGCAGGCCCCCGGGAGCTTGCTGCAGTCTGTGGCCAGGTGGAGCTTCTTTTCCCTTCTTCTTTTTTTTTTCCAACTGGGTTTTTATCTTGTTTTTTAATAGGCTTTTACTCTCCTTGCAAAGGGCCCCTGCATTCCCTTCCCTGGGAAGCGGTATTTGCCCGGCTTTTGTCCAAAAAAACCCCCCCAACGTGTTTCTGATCATGAAAAACCCAAGAAATATT
>NW_028186830.1:39497-40756 GCF_003343005.1 Rhea americana | reverse complement strand
GCCGGAGGGAGCCGCTCCTCTTCCGCCGCGTGCTCCGCGGCTCCGGCCGGAGGGCGCGAGGCGGGCCTGCGCGAGCAGAGCCCCTGGCTGCACGCCACCCCACCTTCCCGCTCCGCTCCCCGGAGAGTTTGTTAAACAAATTTCTCTAATTGCACAAGCCGAGGAGTTTGTCGTAGAAAAAGCCAGGGAAATTCCCCTCTGCTCGGCCGCCCCTTCCCTGGCCCGGAGGCAGGAGACGCTTTGCAGGCGGCGAGCGCCGCGCCGGTCCCCTCCTCGCCCGCCGCGCCGGTCCCCGCGCCGGCTCGCATGCTCCGGGTGCCGGGGGCTGCCGGCGGGGCCCGGCTGTCCCTCCGCGGCCGTCTTCCTGCGCCTTTTTTTAAACTTTTTTTCCCCCTTTTTTTTTTACACGGCCTTTGAAATCGAAACCCGTCGGCGGAGCGAGCGTCTAAAGGGATAAAAGCCTCGGGCGCACGACGGTTTAATCTCTTTACCAGGTCTGGGCCGCTGGTGCCTGCCGCACTGAGAAGGGAGCTGCGGGGCTGAGAGCCCTGGAGGTAGCCGGCAGCACCCAAGGGTGGCGGGCATGGAAGCAGGATTCCCCTCCCCACCCCCCCCCCCACCACCCTGGAGCTTCCCAGGGGGCCGACCTCGGTGACCGGGGAGAAGGGGGCGGCTTTCGCTTTTGCTTCCTTCCGCTTTTCGTTTCGGAGCCGCTCTGGAGCGAAAGGGCTGCCCGGCACCGGGGGGGAGCCGGCTGGGGTGGGGGTGGGGGAGCCCCGCTGCTGGGCTGCTCTGGGGGGCGTGGGGGGGGGTCTCGTCTGCCCTGCGCCACCTCCATCGGGCCCCGTCCACGGCCCGGCTCCGAGCCGCGGGCACGTGCACCCGCTCGGGCACTAAATCGCCCGGGTGCCCGGTGCGAGTGCTTTGGGTGCAGGGGCGATGGGGGGGGGAGTGGAGCGCAGCGCCGGGCCGCTTTGGAAAAGCATCGTTGCCGAGGGCTCTAAAAATAGAGTCATACTGGGATCTTAATGGGACTTTGTGGGAAACCTGGAAACATTTTCTCATCCCTGTAAATGAGTCCAGATGCATTAGCGATGACTGCATCGCATCCTGAGGTACCGCCGGAGGAAACCAGGACACGCTCGCGAGCCTCCGCTCCGTGCCGCGGTCGGGTGGGTCGGCAGGGAACTTGTTCGGCGRCCGAGCCGCGGCCTCCCTCCGCGCCGGCGGGGCGGCGGGACGCTGCGGCGGCCCCGGGC
>NW_028186830.1:33121-38038 GCF_003343005.1 Rhea americana | reverse complement strand
CGGGCCGGGGGGGGGCCGGGCCGTGTGCCCCCTGGCGGCTCCCCTCTGTGCCCCCCCGGGGCTCTTCCCAGGCAGCCCGGCCCCAGGAGCCGGGAGCATCGTGCTCCCCCCKCTCCGGGGCGCYGTGCCTCAGTTTCCCCATCCTCRGAAAGGCGGAGCGGTGGGGCAGGCCGGCATCCTTGGGCTTCGGCAGTGCCCCGCGCGGCACCGACGGGGCCCAGCTCGGGCCGGGCGTGCGGGCACTTCCCTGGAGCCCAGAGCCGGGGTGACGGGCTCAGGGCTGGGGCGCAGCGCGGCGGTGTCCCCAGGCAGGACGACGTCCCCGGGGCAGAAGCGATGTGCTGGCATCGCCTTCCCGCCCCGGCAGGTAGACGCGGGCGAGCACCCGTGACGCGCTCCGGAGCCCGGCTCTGCCCGGCCCGGTCTCTCCCCGCGGGATCCGCGGCACAGGGCCGGGCAAGCGGGGAGCCGGTGGTCGGCATCGCCGGGGCGCCCTGCGCTCTGCGGCGCGGCGCCGAGCCCTCCCCGGCGAGCGCTTTCGGCCTTTTGTCTCCGCGCCGCGTTGGGTTTTTTAAGGCGCTTTTGTCTGGCGTTTGGCAGCGCTGCAGCGCGGCCGCCCGCGCGGGAGCCAGGACGCCCGCGGCCGCTGGCCGCTGCCCTCGGTTTCCCCCTTGCCCGCGTGCCGCTGCCGCTCGCCCGCGCCGGCCCGCGCCGGGGCACCTCGTCAGGCCTCGGTGCGAAGCCCGGCCGGAGAGCAGCAGAAATTATGAATAAGCTCTTGTTAATAAATACTTTATGATGAACCCAAATAGATTTCCTCCTCTGGAACAATTATTGTAAAATGGGCTCTAATATGTTGCAGGGACGGCCCCGAGAAAGGTTGGGTGGATTTCAGGGACTAAGTGCCTTCCTCCGATAGACCCTAACGAGCGCTTTCAAATCATTTGCATCTGTCTCTGCAACAGGTCTCATTACCAGGTTAACTTATTACCGAGAGCCGTTTCTGCGAGCAGTTAATAAGCGGCTACGGGCGGATTTGCACATGCAAGTAGGAGCTGGGCGAGAGCGTTGGGGCCGCACGTTTGGTGGGCGCCTGGCGGCCAGAGGGGCTCCGCGTGCTTCGGAGAGGGGAAACCGAGGCAYCGAGCCGGCGCCGAGGTCCCGGCCCCGGGCTCCGATCGCTGCTCCCCGCTGCCTCGCTTTTGTTCTCTGGCGCGGATTTACGGCAGGCRCAAAGCAAAACCGGGCTCTGCGTTACGCCAGGTCGGCCGGAGCTGGGCGGATTAACCCCCTCGTTGGGATCGCGGCTGGATTAGACCCCTCTGGCTGCCGGGGCTCCCGCGGGGCCGGTGGCACCTGGAGGAGCCGGGGCGGCGGAGGCGATCCCAGACCTGCTTTGGGAGCGCTCGCCCCTGCCCGGGCTCGTCTGGGCCCCGGGGATCCGTAACTGGCGGCAGCGGAGGCCGTCGGAGCCGGCAGCATTTTTGAGGTGTGCGGTTGGCTGCCGGAGAGGCTGAGCATCCTTTAATAAAATAAACCCTGTGTGGTCCCCACGGGGGCCGAGGTGCCGTTAGCTTGGCCCGCGCCTCTCCGCGCGCGCACCGGCATCGGCCCCTCGCTCCCCCGAGCACCGGCAGCGATGCCGCTGCGGAGCGAAACCCGCTGCCCAAGTGACGGTGCCCCCCCCCTTCCCCTTCCTCCTCCCCCGTTAAAACTGTGCGGGAATTTCCGGAGGAAACGTGTGTTTTTTTTTTTTTTTTTTTTCCTTGGAAAATTCAGGCTGTTGCACCCGGCCTGTTCGGAGCTGTTTGGACAAGGCGCTCATGCAAAGGAGCCGCGGAGGCCCGGCGGGCCGGTGCTGCGGTGCCGGGCTGCGCTCGGTGGCTGCCCCCCGCCCTGGGGTGGGGGGGACAGYGCAGCCGTGCCCAGGGCCTCCTTCCCGGGCCGCGGCGCTCCGTGCGCCTCTCGCCCTCCCCGGCTTTTGGCAAATCCCGCTCTCGCCGCTGCTTTCCCCGGGCAGAAAGCAAAAGCCCAGCCGACGCGTGGCCGGGTGGGAAACGGCCCTCGAAAATCCCTCTGTAGCAAAAGCTCGGCACTAACCCCCGCCCCCCCCCTTCCTGAATCGGGCGCGAGGGGCGCGAGGGGCCCCGCTGCCGGGGCCGGCAGCACCGGGCCGCCGGCGGGCTCCCCCGCCGGGTCGCGGGGCTTACGAGCCCGGGCTGGAACGGGCCCAAGAACAAGCTCTGCTGCCAGATTCCTGGCCGGAAATGCCCTAAGAACAGCCTTTTTCTGCGGTATTGCAGCATGTCTCTGCTTCCCAGCCCAGCAGAAACTCGGCAGCGCAAATGAAAAACAACAGAGGAAAAAGTTAACCAGAGCTTTGCCGGCTCTCCGGAGGGAGAAGCCGAGGAAAGGGGGGCGGGGGGGGGTCCTGGCGCCCCCGCCGCCGCCCTGGGAGGGTGCAGCCCGCTCTCGGCGTGCAGGGCCGCGGCGGCCGCGCTGCCTCCCGCTCCCGAAAGGCGCCGAGTCCCCGGTGCTCCAGGCCCGCCGGCTTCCCGGCGAAGGCAACGAGCCTTTAGCCGAGCCAAAGCCCTCGACCGTCTGCCCCCGAGCCCTGGCCTGGCCTGGCCTGCCCCCGCTAAAGCAGATTAASTCCGTGCGGCATCGCCGCGCGGGATAAGCCGGGCGGGAGGGAAAGTTGTCGAGTGGCTGATCGGATTGCAGGAGCTGCCCGGCTTTCGGTTCAGCTCCGATGCCGCCTTAATCCTGGTGCAGGGGYGAAGGAGGGGGCTCTGCCCCCGCTGATGCCCCTGCGGCTTTGGGGGCTGCGAGGGCTGGCGCGCGGCAGGGGAGACGCGCCGGGCGGCTCGGTGGCGGAGGCCGGATTTAGCCACGGCATCTTCCTTTTGCCCCATTTTTGGGGGTCTGAGCAGTGGGTCCGGGCAGGGATCCGAGCAGTGCACTGGGGCAGGGGGATGCAAAGCAAGAGGCTGTGGGAACCCCTCCAAAAAGCAGCTTCTGCCGGTGGGAGGGTACAGAGCATCCCCGGCCCTCGGCAGCGGCACCGGGTCCCCCCGGCCTGTGCCAGGCCTGGAGGTGACRGGCGCTTTACGGCTCCGCGCTGAGGGCGAGCGGGACCCAAAGGCGCTACCTGCCCGCGGGACGTGCCCACCTGCCCAGCCCAGGGCTCAGTGGGCCCTCGCGCTCGCCCGGAGCTGCCGGGGGCCCCCGCGGCGGTGCCCCGGGTGGCAGCGCCCCGGGGCCGCGGCGGCCCGGCAGGGACGGGGACGCCGGGGCTGCACCTCGCACCTTGCCCTCTGGCCAGCCCCGGCCCTGGCTGCCTGGGGAGGGTGTCGGGGACGGGATATGGCAGCAATTTGTAGGCTTCGTCTGAATAACCGGCCACCAAGGAAGATCAGCCGCCCACCGCCCCGGCCAAGTATTGTTTTTGGAACTCATTGCTTCTTTTTTCAGCTCCTGTCTTACTTTTCTTTGACCTTCTTCCCTGATTTAAGACACATGCCCAGCCCTTGCCCAGCTGCACTGAATTAGCGGCTCCTGTCGGGGAGGGATCCAGGCCCCATGGCTGAGTGGGGCTGCAGGCGCCCCGGGAGCAGCTAGTAGGGATCTGTCCCCGGGTGGGGATGGATCTGCATGGTTTGAGATGGCTCTTCCAGCAGAATGAGTCCCTGGGGAAGGGATGAGTTCCTATGGTTGAGATCCCCCTGTATAGGTGGGTCCTCATGGTTGGGATGAGTCTCTCAGCAGGATGAGTCCCCTTGGCAGGATGGGTCTCCCAGCAGGGATGGGTCCCTGACAGGCATGAATCCCCGTAGTCAGGGTAGGTCCCCACGAGTTGAAATAGGTCCCCCAGCAARAATGGGTCCCCACAGTCAGGATGGGTGCCCAAGAAAGGATGGGTGTCCTAGCAGGGATGAGTCCCCGCGGTTGGAATGGGTCCTGGGTGGAGATGGGTTCCCCAGCAGGGATGGGTCCCAGCGCTTGGGATGGGTCACCAGAATCAGGATGGGTCCTAGGCGGAGATGGGTGCCCCGGCAGGGACGTGTCCTGTGGTCAGGAGGCGGTGGTTGCACCCGTGCCAAGCGGACGCCCCTTGCCCTTCCTGGTGGTGCCTGGCCCCGGCTGTGCCGGCACGGGGGGGTCGGGCAGGGGTGCGAGGGGGCACCCACTGGTGTCATGGCTCGGGTGATGCTGCTTTTTGGAGGTACTGATGGTGGGGGGAGGGGGAAGGAGGGTCTCCGGCTCCAGGGCCAGTGCTGGTGGGTAGTGGGGTTTGTGCCGGGGCGCCTGGTTTGGGATTAGCGAGGTCCGTGCGGGGCCGATCCGTGCGGGAGGCTGGTTCGGGAGTCGCCGTCYGCTCCAGCCGGGGTCGCGTGGGGACAGCGAGCGCCGTCGCCCGCCCCGAGCAGGCCGGGGTCGGCCGCCGTCGCCGGAGCCGCTCGTTCGCCCGGCCCCTCCGTCTGCCGGGCTGAACCCGCCTGGATCCGTCCCTGCCGGCGTCCGGGCAGCCCCGGACTCCTGGGTCCCGCTCCGCGGCAGCGCCGGCCTCGCTCCTGCTCCGCGCCGTCGCCCCGCAAGGAGAGGCCCCGCGCGCCGGATCCTGCTTCCTCCCCGGCCACGCGCGGGGGGCTCTCAGCAGCTGGGAAAAGGGAGGGAAAAAGCCTGAAAAAGGAGGGGAAAAAAAAAACTAAAGCAGAGAAACCATCTTGGAGCGGTTAGGGTGGGCCGAGCCACGGGGGAGCGGCGGGATGGCGACGCGGCCACGTTTGCAGCCTCCGTCTCGGAGCGAAACCGCCCCGAGAAGAAAAACAATCCCTGGGCAAAAGCGCTGCCTCGCGCACTTCTCGTGTTTTCCTTGCCCGCCGCGAGCCCGGATTCCTTTCCCCGCTCGCTTTA
>NW_028186830.1:19243-30609 GCF_003343005.1 Rhea americana | reverse complement strand
CCGCGCTGGCGCCCGCCGCCCCGACGCACGGCGGCGCGCCGGGGCTGCCGGGGCCGCGCAGGTGCAGCTCTCCAAGGAAAGGACCTTTCTTTTGGCCCGAGCGCTCGAGCGCTGCCTCCTCCGCGCCGCGCTCCCGGCGCTGGCCGCGGCCCAAGGACACGTAATGACACCGAGGGGGGCACTCGGGTGGCTGCAATCCCAACGAAGGGGATTGACGGGGCCGTAAATCACGGCGGCCGGAGGCGGCTCTGCCCCCGCCCGGCGAGGGAGCGGACGCGCCGCGCGGCGCCCCGTCTCCCCGGGGAGCTGCTCCGGCGAAGGGCAGATCGCCACCTCCGCGGCTAGCAGCTTGCAACCGCAATTCGGGCAATCGCTCCCCAAAACGCGCGGCCCCGGCGTGCCCCCCGCGGCAGCGGCAGCCGTGGGCATGGGGAGAGCCCTTGGCGCCGTGCCCACCGCGCGCCTGCTCCCGCCCCACAGCCGGCTGGGCCCAGCTCAGGATGCCCGCAGCATCCAGGGGAGGGCCGGCGGCGGTGCTGGGTGCCCCCCGCGCTGGGCTGGGTCGGGGTGGGTGGGGGGCCACGTGCAGGGCAGGGTGCTGGGTAACGGGGTGTGTGTGGGGCGGGGAATGGGGTGCTGGGCTGAACCGGGGCGCTGGGTGCCGTGCACTGGGGATGCTCGGTGGTGGGGTGCCACGTGCCGTGCCGTGCCGTGCCAGGGGGGGCACCGCATCCGCTCCGGGTGTCCCCGGGCGGCCGGCAAACGCCCCCCTCTCGCCGCCCGCCGCCTCCGACCTTGACCCCGGCGTCTGGGTCCCCAGCAGCCCGGAGTCACCTGACCGCCTAATTGGGAACACGGCGGCTGTAAATACGCTCTGATAAGGCCTGGCAGCCTCTCACTTTCCCTGTTAAGGTCGCTCCGCACCCCGGTTAAGGGGGACCGGCGCCCGCCGCGGCCGCAGCCACGGCGGAGGGGGGAAACTGAGGCAGGAGGYGGCGGGCGCCCTCCGAGCCCCCGGCCGCCCGCGCACCCTCCTTCCCGCGCGTGTTCCCCCTCCGCACCCTGCCCGTCCCGCCGGGCACATCTGGAGGGTGGCTAATGCCCCCCTCTGTGCCCCCCTCGGCCCCAGCAGCCCCACGTTATCAGGCCGGAGCACGTCGGCGCGGCTCCCCCGCCTGCGCCCGGCCGCCCCGTTTCGCTGGCGTCAGCACAATTTTCCAGCCGCTGCTCTGGCAACGCGCGGGAGGGGAGGCCGGCGGGGGAGCCCCCGCAGCCCTGCCCTCCCCGCGGAGGGTCGCGGCGGTTTGGGGGGGGGGTCGGGGGGAGCTCAGCTCCTCGTCTCCCCCTCCCCCGCCCCCGACCGATGCTCTGCACTGCAGCGCTCGGTTTGCCCCCCATCATGATGCCCACAAGACCCGACGGCCTCCTGTGTCCCCTGCTGTTCTGCTGCACGTGGGGAAACTGAGGCACAAGTGATGCCAAGGGTGGGGGGCAGCAATGCAGCTGCCCAGGCGTAGAGCTCCGGGTATGGCCGGACCCACACGTCCAGCCCCAGCGAGAGCGGGGAGGGAGGGGGTCCGGGGAGGGCGCACAGCGCCGCTGGCTGGAGCTGCGTCGCCCCGGCTCACCCGGGGACCCAGGTGCCCCCTGCCCAGGCGCATCCCTTCGGGGAGCCCCCAGGGATGGGGGGCAGCGGCACCCCCAGGGGGGTCATAAATCCAGCCGGATGGCTCCAATCCAGGCAGAGCCGGGGTGCCGCGGGGGCCGTGGGAAAGGCGGGGGTGTCGCGGGGGCCACGGGAGCCCCCGCTGCGGCTCTGRGGGCATCTGGGATTAATACGCGCCGGGTGATTTGTGGGGTGAGGGGGATGAGATAGGGGTGCTGGGGCTGGGGTGCCGGGGACCCAGGGAGACACACGGGGCGGTGTTGCCTGGGGCTGGGGGGGCACCCCGGGGCCGTGCTGTGGGCGCAGGGGCAGCAGGGTGCTGGAGCCGCCGTGCCTGGGTGCCTGCGCCGCTGCCCCGTCCCCTCGCCGCCCTGGGGGTGCGGGGTGCAGGCCAGAGCTGGATGCTTGGGTCTCCTTGCCAGCATTCAACACCTCCCCCCAGCCTGAATCCCCCCCACCCCTCTCACCCTGCCCCCCACCCCAAGCAGGGGCATCCCCTGGCACCCTGCTGAGCCCAGCAGGCTCGTGGGTGCCCAGCTTGTCTTGGGTGCAGGGCTGGGTGCAGGGCTGGTGCAAGACCAGGTGCAGAGCTAGACTGGTACAGGACAGGGTGCAGGGCTGGATGCAGAACCGGGTGCAGGACTGGGTTCAATTCTTGATGCGAGACTGGGTGCAGAACCGGGTCTGGGTGCAGTTTTCAGTGCAAGACTGGGTGCAGGCCTGGATACCATTCTCATTGCAGGGCTGGATGCAGCAGTGGGTGCAGGACTGGGTGCAGTTCTCTTTGCAAGACTGGGTGCAGGGCTGGGTGCAAGGCTGGTGCAAGACCAGGTGCAGAGCTAGACTGGTACAGGACAGGGTGCAGGGCTGGGTGCAGAACCGGGTGCAGGACTGGGTTCAATTCTTGATGCGAGACTGGGTGCAGAACTGGGTCTGGGTGCAGTTTTCAGTGCAAGACTGGGTGCAGGCCTGGATACCATTCTCATTGCAGGGCTGGATGCAGCAGTGGGTGCAGGACTGGGTGCAGTTCTCTTTGCAAGACTGGGTGCAGGGCTGGGTTCAGTCCTCTTTGCAGGACTGGGTGCAGGGCTGGGTGCAGGAGTAGGTGCAGAGGTGGATGCAGTTCTCTGCAGGGCTGGGTGCAGGACTGGGTGCAGGACTGGGTGCAATTCTCTTTGCAGGACTGGGTGCAGGACTGGGTGCAAGCGTAGGTGCAGTTCTCTTTGCAGGACTGGGTGCAGGACTGGGTTCAGTCCTCTTTGCAGGACTGGGTGCAGGGCTGGGTGCAGGAGTAGGTGCAGAGGTGGATGCAGTTCTCTGCAGGGCTGGGTGCAGGACTGGGTGCAGGACTGGGTGCAATTCTGTTTGCAGGACTGGGTGCAGGACTGGGTGCAAGGGTAGGTGCAGTCCTCCTTGCAGGACTGGGTGCAGGGCTGGGTGCAGGGCTGGGCTCTGCGCACTGCAGTGGGGGAGGGGTTGGCGCTGCAGCCCAGAGCTGGGCGTGCGGGGGGTGAAAGTCAAAAGCATTGCAGTAAAATGGTAATCAATCTCCCCAGTTGATTGTGCCAGGACCTTCGAAGCATTACGGAGAGATTCCTCCTCAGCTGCTCCCTACAACAGCAGCCAGCTCCCCCGCACCCCCAGTCCCTGCGCCCCAGTCCCTGCACCCCCATCTCTATATCTCTACCCCTGCACCCCCATCCCGGCACCTCCCATCCTTGTGCACCCATCACTGCACCCTGCACCTCCATCCCTGCACCCCCATCTCTGTATCCCCATCCCCACACCCCCATCCTGGTGCCTCTCATCCTTGTGCACCCATCTCTGCACCCTGCACCCCCATCCCTGCACCCCCATCCCAGCGCTCCCCAGCACTGCACCCACCACCCCTGCAGTCCTGTCCCTATGCACCCATCTCTGCACTCTCCAACCCTGCACCCCCACCCCTGCATCCCCCACCCCTGCACCCGCCATCCCGGCAGCCCCCATCCCTGTGCCCCCCGCATCCCAGCCCAGTGCTGGATCGGGGCCAGGGGAGCAGATGGGGTCTGGGAGCTGGAGGGAAGCGAGTGGAGAGAGTTGGGGGGGGTCCCAGCCCCTCTGCCCTTTCGKGGTGCTCCCTTACCCCGAGCTCCCCGCGGGGTGCTGGCGATCTGGCAGTGGCTGTGCTCAGYGTGCACCCCGTGCTGCGAGCTTCCCCCGGGGGTGTCCGGTGGGTGAGCACAGCCAGTCCCTCCCTGCCTCTGTCCTTGCACCCCGGGGACCCTTGCGATCGCTGTCTGGGGAGCACCCCGCGGCGTGGCCCGGCAGATGGGTGCCGGGAAGGAAAGGGCAGGGCAGCGGGCGCGAGAGCGGCACCTCGCTCGCGGCGGCCTTGGCAAGAAGCAGCCTTTCTCCTCGGCGGCGCCGAGCGCGGGCAGCGCCCGCGGGCAGCGCGGGGAGGCAGGGAGCTCCTCTCCGTGCCAGCGCGTCTGTAGCCTCCCCGAGCCTGGCAGCCCGTTATCTCCCCTCACCAGCCTCGCCGCTGGCTGGAGGCAGGCGAGGCAGATGGCACCAATCTGCCGCCGAGCCTGTGCCAGGCCTCTCGTCCTGAGCACGCCTGATGGCCGTGCCAGGGCGGCCGTGCCAAACGTCTGCGCGGTCCCTCCAGATGGAGGATCAGGCGTTTCCCCGGGCAGCCCCGCTCCGGCAGCCCGCGCGCAAATATTTATCAGCACGGTTGCAAAGAGATTGACAGGGTGGACAATATTTGGGCTCTGCCTTTCGCAGACGTGCACCGGGCACTCGCAGACAGACTGGCCCTGATAACCCCCTCTCCCCCCCGCCCCCGGCGGGCAGATAAACACGCATGCAACCCCCCCCCCACCAGGTATCTCTATTCCCAGCTAAACGGCTGCAGTGCGCGGGAAAGCCGGCACTGAGCTCCTTGAGATAGGCAGAGGCCGCTGGAGAAGACTCCCTCTGCAAAAGGCACGACCGTATTAGACATCGGAGAATCTACCCCGAGCGGCTTCCTGCCTGGGGGAGCTGCGCGCCGCGGCGGATGCGGAGCGCGGAGTCGGGGGGCTGTCGAGGGGCCGTGCCGGGGCTCCGGTGAGCCCAGCGCTCCCCGGCCCCCCGCAGCATCGCGGCGGCCCGTGCCCGGCCTGCGAGCGGCCGCGCTCGGGTCCCGCGGCGCTGCCCCCTCTCCCTTCGCCTCTGCCGCGGCGGCGGAGACGCCCGGCACGGCTGAAGGCCGCTCCGAATCGATTTGCCGGCGACCTTGGAGAGGTCAGGGCTCCCCCGGCTCTCCTGCAGCGCATGCCGAGCCGGCGGCGCGCGGGAGACAGGGAGCGCGCCGGCAGCCCGGCTCCAGCACCTGCCGGGGGCTCCCGGAGCGCCCGCGGGCCCGAGCGGAGCCACTTGCGTGCTGCAGGGCAGGGAGCGGGGCCGGCCGTGGTGTCACTAGCGGAGTGAGCGGCTCCGTGCTCAGCCCCGCGGGACACGGCCCGAGAGGTTGCCGCTGCTGCCGGGGGGAGCGGAGCAGAGGCGCGGCGCGGCCGGGCTGTGCTGCCGATCGGGTCGGCGTCGGGGCCTGGCAAGGGGTGACGCCGGGTGCCCCCGGGCGGGGGGCAGCGGTGGAGAGGAGGGGGCACCCGCCCGCCGGAGCTGTTCCAGCGCCATTCAGCGCCCGATGAATAAAAGATGAGCGGGAGTTTGTCTCGCTAGCACCTGCCGTCCGCCGCCTCCGCCACCCGCCCCGTCCCCCCAACCCGCCCCGCGCGCGCTGGCAAGCGCCGTGCCCTCCCCGGGGCCTGCAGTTGCCATCCTGGCCGGGCGCCCGGCTCCGTGCCGTGCGAGCGAGGGGACAGCTGGGGGAGCAGATGCCAGCGGCTCGCTCCCTCCCGGCTCGGGGCCCGCCGGCGGCAGCGGGCACGGAGGGAACAGACGCCGCCGAGCCCCCGGCGTGTTAATGCTCCCGCGGCGACACTTCCCGGTGGCGGGGCTGGCACGGACAGCTGGAGCCCGGGCCCTGCCGGGATGCCCCTGCCAAGCCGGCCCCCAGCTCCCCGCCGCCGCAGCTGCCCGCGCTGGGGGTTTGCCCGCGCCRGGGGCTCGGCCAGCCCAGCGAGGCCGTGGCACCGCGTGCCGTGCTGCCGGAGCCCGCTTGCTCCCTGCCGGCCCCGTGCGGCGTTGCCCAGGGAGGTGCTTGCGGGCCGGCGTGCTCCGTGGCCCCGGGTTTAGCGCAAGCCCCCCTTCCAGGGCGCCAGCCGGCTTGCGGTACCCGTGCACGGTGACGGATGTGCGCCGGCCTCGGTGCGGGGTTGCGGGCAGGGATATTCCCAGAGAGCCCTGGGAGGGATGCCGGCGCCGCCGTGCACGGTGCAAACGCGCGCGTGCATCACGGGGAGGCCCGGCCCGGCACAGCCTGGCAACGTGGTCACGCCGAGGGACCGTGCCACGGCTCCGGCCGTGCCGTAGAGCCCGCCGGCAGCGTGCTGTGCTGTGGGGCCGCGCTGCGGGGCCGGGCTGTGCCCCCAACATAGCGGGGAGGGGGCCGGAGCCGATGGCGGCCCCGGCGCCCACGGCCCCCTCCCTGCAGCAGCTGCCGCGGGGGCTCAGCCTTGGCACCGGCGGGCGCCCGAGCCGGCCGGCAGCTGCCAGGCTGCCGCAGGCAGTGCAATGCCAGGCTGCGGCAGCTGGCACGGCCCAGCCGGGGCAGATGGCGGCAGGTGGCGGGGGCCGAGGCRGGCAGCGCCGGGGGGCGGCCGGGGCCCGTGGCGTGGCGTGGCGTGGCATGGCGTGGCGTGGCCGGACCCTCCCAGCACCGCACACGCTGCCCCAGCCCTGCGCCACCTCCCTGCCTCCTCCCTCCTCGCTGGGTCCTCTCCCTCTGCCATCGCATCCCTCCTCCTCCTCTTCATCTCGCCTTTTCTTCCATCCTCCCACCCTCCGTTCTTCCTTCCCTTTCTTTCTCTCTTCCTTCCCCTTCTCTTTTCCTTCCTTCCCTTTTTTTCCTTTTCTTTCCTGCCTCCCACATTTTCTTCCTTCCTCTTTCTTTCTTTACATTTTTCTTTCCTTCCTTCTTTCCTTATTTCTTTTCCCTTCTTCCTTCCCTTTCCCTTCCCCTTCCCCTTCCTGTTCTTTCTTTCTTTTTCTTTTTCCCTCCCTTCCTTTCTTCCCTTCTCTCTTCCTTCCATCCTTTTCCTTTCATTTTCCTTGTTGCTACCTTCTTTCTTTCCTTCATTATCGCTTTCCCTTTCCTTCTTCCTTTCTTCCTTCTCTTTCTTTTCCTTCCTTCCTTCTCTCTTTCCCCCCTCTCTCTCCTCCGGCGGGTTCGGGGCCCAGCGGGCCGGGCATCGCCGGCGGCGCCGTGCCGCAGCCAGGCCTGGGGGTCCCTCCCGGGCGGAGACCCCGCAGCCGCGGCCCCGAGGGCAGCGCGGTGGCCCGGCTCAGCCCAGCGCCTGCTGCCCCCCGCGAGCCCAGGCGCCTCGCCGGCCCCCGGGCAGAGGCCCAGGCCCGGCAGAAACGCCGGCGGCGGTGCGCGGGGGCGGCGGAGGGTTCCCGCATGGCGCGGCCGGCCGTTGCCATCTCCCGATGGCGCCCGGGGGTCAGGCGAGGACAAGCCCGCCCGGCTCCCAGCACGGAGGCGCTTAAAGGCGCCGGCCGCCGCCGCCGCCGCGCTCGCGCCTCCCCGGCCTCCCGCCTCGGCCAGCTGGCTGCAGCCGGCTAACGTGGCAGTGGGGGAGCGTCTCCCGCACGCCGCTGGCTCGCTCCGCGCCGCCGCGCTCTCCCCGGCCCCTTGGGGCTTCTCCGGGGCCCGGCGGGGGTGCTGCGAGCTTCCCCGGGGCAGTGTCGCGGCGGCGCGGAGAGGGGTATCGATGCCGGCGGTGCCAACCGTGCCCTGCGCCGTGACGGCCCCCGGCAGCCCCCTCCTCCGCACTGCAGCCCCCGTAGTGGGGGGTCACATGTTGCGAGCTTCCCCAGAGCAGTGCCCCGGCCCGTCTCGTCCCAGCCGCCTGCCCCCGCCCTGGCGTGGCAGCTGGGAAGTGGGATGTGCAGGGGGATGCCAAAGCGGCGCCCGGCACTGGGAAATGCCTCCCACCCTCCCAGCCCACCCCGGGGSGGGCCGGGAGGGACGGCACGCTCGGCACCCGGAGAGCTGCATTCGGGTCCCAGCCGCAGCCCCAGCCCCAGGCTGCTCCGCGGGGAAGCTGCCGCCCGGTGCTATTTCTGCACTCCCAGGCCTCCAAGAGGCCGGGCGGAGACCCAGCGAGCTCCTCTCACCCCTGGCAGCGCCGCATCCCGCCAGGCACAGGCAGGGATGAGCCCCCAGCCCCGGGGYGGCAGAGCTGCGCGCTAGGCAGAGGGATCCCAGAGGGATCCTGACGCATCAGCTCAGCCAGCGTGGCCACCGGGGCCGGGTTCAGCTGGGATTTACCCGGAGCACACAGGGTTTCTCGGGGTATTATATAAGAGGAGGTTACACAAGTGGGTCTGTTCCGGGTTTTATGTAAGGGCTACTTTAGCCTGTGTGAGAGCGAGACGGGCAGAGCCGCTTAGACGAGTGTTAATGAGGCTGCTGAGCCCCGACGGCGAAGGGGGGCCCTGGGGGAGCTGGCGGGGGGAGGGATCCCAAGTGCTAATCACCTCCTCCAGCCTCTTCTCAACCCTCACTCGGGGTCTGAGTTCATCGTATGGACCAGGCTCCGCTATGTCTCCATGCTTCCTCCGTCCCAACTAGGCTGTTCACTCTGGGCCCTAGTGATGCACGCCATTGCTGAGGGGCAGATGCACAGACCCATCAAGGGCTGTGCACCAGTTCCATTTCAGACTGAGGGTGCTGGGGCTGCACAGACACAGAGGGAGGGACAGGCCTTGTCCCAGAGGAATTACAGCTGATTCGGTGCCAGGGGAAAATGAGGCACAGAGGAGGAGCCTGCAGGCACGGGTGCTTGTCGCTGCGCCTGCCGGCGCTGAGCCCTCTCTCAGTTGAGCAGAGTCAGGTGGAGAAGATGGGGAAAGACGGAAACCTGCCGTCCCCGTGGCTGCCCTCGCCAAGGGGCCAGGGCTGCCCTCGCCGGCGGCGGCCGGCAGCTCTGCCAGCCCCCGAGCATCTTCYAGCATCTCTGCGCCTGCGCCCCTTGCCGCGCTCCGCTGCCGGTAACATCCGTGCCCTGTTACCGTAAGTGCTCAGGCACGGAGCCAGGGCTCTCACGCAACTCGTGCCAGGGCCCGGCAGCCGCCGGGGGCTGGGGTACCGGCCCCCCAGCCCCAGCGGCAAGGAGCCCCCAGCAGCCCCGCGAGCCGCGGCGCGGGGTGGCTCGGCGCTTCTTCCCTGGGGGAGCCTGGCTCTTGCTGCCGCGTCTCCGGGCTCCGCTGTCTCCTGGTCCTGGCGGGGGTGCAGCGGGGCGGGGTGGTGGAGGGGGTCCCCGATGGAGGAGATGGGCGAGGGGGCCGTTCCCACGCGCCGAGGGGCATGAAGTCACCGTGGGGGCGGGCGGCTCGGTGCCAGCCCAGCCCGCTTGGGAACAGGCCCTGTGTGCCAAGGGATCCATAATTCAATGGGTGGCATCGATCCAGGCTGCCAGCGCGCCCGGGCAGCCCGGGCAGCCCTCGCCGCTCCCCCCCTCCCCGTCCCAACACACACACTTTTCTATTTTTAAGAGAACAAGCTATCGACCTGTTTGGGCACTGAGATCTCCCCCCACCGCTCGCTCGGCGCAGCGGGAGGGGGACCGGCGCTTAACCCCTTCCCCGCCGGGCTCCTCCACGCCGCCTGGCTCGGGCAGCGGGGCGGTGCCGCCGAGGGTCRCGCGCTCCCTTGCCTTGCACGCTGCCGGCGGCTCCGGCTCCGTTTCGTGCCCGCTGCCGATTTTGGCGGTGACGGCTGCGTCGGTACAGCCCGGGCGCTGAGGGTAAAGCACACGCCACCCTGGGGGGTTATTTCTCCCTAAATCCCCGGCTCCAGGACTCATGTGCACTTACGGATCCCTCTATCCAGAGCGGTGCTGCTCTTGCCACCGGGAGCACCTCCAAGCAGGGAGGCCAGGCGCCACGGTGAGGGGCGGGAGAGATGCCCCATTGGCCCCATCCCTTCCCTCCTGGTCCAGGCACCGCAGCATAGTAGCCCGGATCCTGGGGGATCCCTGGCACTGGGATCCAAGGCCCCTTACCTCTGTTCCCCCCCACCACCAGTGACACAGCCCTGGCACCCAGGAGGGCAAAGGATGCAGGGTGGGAGCCRGGCTGGGAAAGCCCAGCCCGAACCGGGGCTTTTCCAGGGATGTTCAGGGCTGGGGCGGGTGCGTGAGCCGACCGGGAAAGGAGCCGCTTGGCAGTTAAAGATTAAAGGTGCCCGTGATGAATACGCGGAAGACGTCAGGTCGAATCCATCAGCTCCGCGGGGCGCGGGGGCACGGCGGGGCGACGCCGGGCGCGGGGAAGCCTCCGGGCGGTGCGCGCAGCCGGCGCCGCAGACCCGCCGTGAACCCAGGCCCCGGCGTGCGTCTCCCGGAGCGGCCGGGAGATGCAAAGCAAGCGCCTCCGTGGGGCGCCGGGGAAGCCGGGTCTGGGGCGGGAGGCAACGGCGGCGCTTCGGGGCTTTTAGCATTGGCACCGGAGGAAGGAGCCCGGCCCTGCCGGCGCGGGGTGGCACGATGTGGGGCGTTCGGCCCCCCATGGCCGCTGCGCCGACCCCGCGCCGGCAGCTCGCCGACGCCATCGCCATTTTAGCAGGCGCTGGCCGTCCGCAGGCAGCAGTCACATGGCGGCGAGCGCAGCGCCTGGCCCGGCCGCTCCGCTCCGGAGGAGGCAGCCAGAAATGTGCTGGCAGCTCGCGCGGCGCAGCCGTGACGCTCCCCAGCAGCTGGGGAGCCCGCCGGGTACCCGCACCGAAAATCCCGGCTTGGCACCGGTGCCGAGCACTTCCCGAGGGAGGGAAGGGCACGGAGGTGGGGGTGATGGCGGGGGGGGATCCCAGCCTGGCGCAGCTCCAGGCCCGCTCGGCGCCTCCGCCGGGCCACGAGGTCCCGCTTCGTGCCCAGGCCCTGCGGGCACCCTTGGGGCGGGGGAGGATGTGCGGGGCCCTGGGACGTGTGCAGGACCATGTGGGGCATCTTGAGGTGGGCAAAGGACTGTGTGGGGTATCTTGGGGTGGGTGAAGGGTTGTCTGGGGTGTCTTGGGGTGGATGAAGGACCATTTGGGCATCTCGGAGTGAGCAAAGGACCRTGTAGGGTATCTTGGGGTGGGTGAAGGACCGTGTAGGGTGTCTTGAAGTAAGCAAAGGGCCATGTGGGGCATCTTGGGGTGGATGAAGGGCCATTTGGGCATCTYGGRGTGAGCAAAGGACCATGTAGGGTATCTTGGGGTGGGTGAAGGACCATGTAGGGTATGTCAAAGTAAGCCAAGGGCCATGTGGGGCATCTTGGGGTGGATGAAGAACAATTTGGACATCTTGGGCTGAGCAAAGGACCACGCAGGGTATCTGGGGTTGAGCGAAGGACTGCGTGGGGCATCTTGGGGTGAGTGCAAGGCTGTGAGGAGTATCTCAGGGCAGGAATCACCATGTGGGGTGTCTTGGTGGGGGGAGCAAAGGGCAGTGTAGGGTACCTCAAGGTGAGTGAAGGGCTGTTTGGGGTATCTTGTGGTGGGTAAAGGACCATACGGGGCACCTCAGGGAGAGCAAAAGGCCGYGGGGCACCTCGGGGCGAGCAAAGG
>NW_028186830.1:9158-18000 GCF_003343005.1 Rhea americana | reverse complement strand
GGGGGGGGGAAGAGTGGAGGGACGAAGAAAAAAAGGAAAAAAAAGAAAAAAAAAGAAAACCCCCCCAGCAGGCTGGTTGGCAACGCCGGGCCGCTGTGTTTTGACTGCGTTGTTTGGATTGTCTCAGCCTTTTCCCGGCATCAGCCAAAGCTGCGAAAGGAAAATGCCGAAGGCCAAACGGGTGGGAGGAGGAGGAGGATGGAGGGAGCAAGAGAAAAGAGGGACGAAGGAGCGGTGGTGGTGGGGGGGGTGGATAAAAAACAACGACAACAACAAAAATCACGAAAGTTTTGGAAGGGCTTCGAAAAGGCGCCTGGCCCCRCCGGGGCGCGCGGGAGGCCGGCCGGCGGGCCGGGGCTCTCGGCTCGGGGCGGGAAGGATGCTCTGCTGCAGAGCGGCTTCCACGGCGCGTTCCCGCGGCGCCCGTGGCGGGGACGGGGAGGCGGCACCACCCCCGGCTCCGGGCACGGCGGCACCGGCGGCAGCACCAGCAGCGGGCGGCAGGGGCTTGGGCCCCGGCGCGATCCCTGTGCGGTCACTTCGCCGGCGGCCGTGCTGCAACCTCTGCTGCCGCCACCCCCGGGGGGAGAGGCCGCGGGGCCCGGCGAGCCGGGAGACTCCCTGGGAACGATGCTGAGCGCCGCTCGTCGGCACCGGAGCGCCGGCACCGCCTGGCTTCTCCCTCCTCGCGGCCAGCGCGGGCCCGGCCGCCCCTCGCCGCGGGAGCCGGGGAGAGGGAGGGCGACTGCTGGCAAATGCAGCGCAGGATGCTGGAGAAACCAATACCGCTGAGCTCAGCGTCTGCACGGCTGCCCGGGGAGGCGGATTATTTTTAGATAAGATGGAGCGGGGACAGGCCGTGCCGGGCTGCAGGCCGCCCTGCGCCAGGGCGTTTCTGCCGCGGGAAGGGGAAGGGCGGCGGGGGGGGGGGGTTGTAGTGGAGGTTTCCCCGGGCACGACGGCTCTCCCGGGTGGAAACCTCGCCCCGGCGGCGGCGGCGGCGACCATGGGGTTTCTTCCCCTTCCAGGCTGCGTCGGACGCTGCCCCTCGCCCCTGGGAGGGCCCGGCCGGGCTCCGGCGCGGTGCGCATCCCCCAACCCGCTCYGCTCGGTGCGCGCGGCACCGCGGGGCGTCTGCGGAGCGCCGGGGGCCTGCGCCGCTCGGTCCGCGCTCAGCCAAGCCGCGGGGAGGTGGGAGGCGAGGAGCCGGGCCCGGAGAGGGTAATTCCCAGGCAGCGGGACCGGAAACGAAGCGGCAGCGTGCGTCACGCCACCCAACGGCTGGAGGAACTAGAGGAAGCGGCGAGGCCGGAATCGCTCCAGGATGCTGGGATAACAGCCGGCGCGGCCGTGCGCGGCCCGCGGGCCGGAGCGCCGAGGGTTACGTTTCTGCAGGAAGCGGAGAATTGCCACATATCCTGCAGGAGCCGGCGGGGACGGGGAGGGGCGCGTTTCTGCGCCCGGCACGCGTGCGCTCCCGCACGCCCCTGCCRACACGTGGCCGCYGCCRCCGCTGCCGCGAGCCGCCCTCCRCGCGAGGGGACCGCGGGCGTTACGGGGAACGGGGTGGGGGACGAGCTGCCGCTCCCCTCGGACGGAGCCCGGCTCTTTGCAGCGCGGCTCTTGCAAGGAGCCCGGGGGGGCCRGCACCGGCGTCGCGGGGTGCTGGGGACGAGCGGAGGCGAAGCGGGGAGAGGCCTCCCAAGGCGCTGTGCAAACGTGGGGCGGCCTGGGAGCCTCGAGCGACGACGCCGGCGTCCCGTGGGCTGCGAGGTCGGCCCGTGGGGTGCACCGTGCCRCGTCGCGCCGCCGGGGCGAACCGCGCTGGGCCCGGGTCCGCCGCGGCGCTTCCAAGAGCCGCCGGCGCCGCAGCGCGGGAGCAGTGATTCCCCCCCCGCACCGCCGCGGCGGTGCCACCGGGGCGCTTCCGCGGCGCCGGCGGCCGGGAGCTTCCTCCATTACCGGCGGCGGCGGGCAGGAGGCCCTGGCGGCCGCGGCGGCTCCTTAATCGCCACCCGGCGGCACGGCGAGCGCTGGCGAGCGAGCGCAGGGCGTGGAGGGGCCATTACGGCACCGAACCGTATTGCATAACGGAGCCATTAGTGTTCGTCTGTCACCATGGGAACCCCGGCAGCCGCCGCGCCGGGCGTTTCCAACCGCGCGAGGGAAGGGGCGTCCTCGGGGCTTTGGCACCGCCAGGGCCCTCGCGAGCCTGGCCGATCCAGCTCGCTGCATCCGTAGCAGGGGACCGCAGGGAGGGACGAGCCGAGGCCGTTTCCCGGTGGCAGGGGATGTGCTGCTTTGCCTGCAACCCTCGCRAGGCGGGAGCCAGCCTGCTGGCCCGTGCCTCGGTTTCCCCACTTGTGCCATCAGCCCTGTTATCCCACCTGGGGCAGCACCAAGCGTCTAAAGTTCTTTCAGGGCTGGGTAGCAGTGTGTTCAGGCTCTGATCCCTCCGAGGATGGCTAGGAACCAGGCAGGATGGTGCCCACACCAGCCGTGCCCTCTCCCGCGGCATTCAGATGCAGTCCCGCGTCTTCCTCCACCTCGCTTGCAGCAGCCCAGGCCGGGAGCCGTGGCTGCAGCAGGCCGTGCCGTGCCCATGCCCGCCGGCGCCCACGTGGCAGCGGCACGGCTGCAGGAGCACGCTTTGACCCCTCGCGGGGCTGGCGTGGGGGGCTCGGGGCGGTATTCGGCTGGCAGGTATCGCCGGGTTGCACCCAAGAGCGGCGTCTCACCCCGTTTCCTCCTCTTCCAGATTCAGAGCAGAGCAGCAGTCCCCGGACGGGCATTGGCTCGGATCAGGAGGACAGCAAACCCATCACATTGGGTAAGTGGGGGCACGGCGGRGTGGAGGGGGTCAAAGCCCTCCCGTCCAGGCAGACGGGCCCGGCGCGCCCGGGTGCACGGGCTCTTTCGAGCCCTCGGGGTGCCGCCGTGTCCGTGCCCCGTGTGGGCCTCCAGACAGGCTGGGTGCCATGGGGCGGGCGATGCTTCCAGTTGCCCTGCTTGCGTGGGGTGTTTCCCCTTGAAGCCCCATCTCCCGGGGTCGGGACACCGCAGGAGACCCTCAGCTTGGAGGTCCTTGGCCAGGGCAGTTGCCAGCCCTCGCAGTGGCGGGGACACGCGGAGGAAAGCGGAGCAGCCCGCGGGAGCACCTCCGGCGCGGGATTTCCTGGGACTCGCGTGGGTCCCTGACGGCGCCCGGCTCGGTACCCCCAGGGCCTGGACTGGCYGCGTACACCCACCTCCTGGACGCGTGAGCCCCTCCCGGAGCCCCCAGGGACCCTGCGGCTGACACAGTCCCGTCGGCACGGCAGGCGCTTCCCCCGCAGAGCCGCGGCCCGGGCAGGAGGAGCAGGGCAGGCCGGCGGATTTGCAGCCGGCAGGAAGAGCCAGGGCGGGGGGGGGGGGAAGGTCGGGGGGGCCGAGGGGAGCGGAAAGGCAGCGATCGGGCTGCGTTGAATGGAAAAAGGCCGCAGAGAGGAAAGCGCTGAGCGAGGGGCTTTCTCTGCGCCGTAGGAGCCCGCCGGCTGCTCCGCAGCCCCTGGTGACTCCCCGACCCCGAGCGAGCCGCGGCCCCCGGCACGTTGCAGCCGGAGCGCTGACTCAGCGCGGCAGGGCTGCGGCGCTCGCGGCGGGCGGGTGAGCGATGGCTGCGGCTCCGCGCCGGTCGCCGCAAGGGGCTGGGGCGCCAGGCGGACACAGGTGGAACGAGTTTCGCACGGCCTCAGCCCCCAGCTAGGGGCCGGTGGGGCCGGCGAGGCAGCGCGGCCCAGGCGCCCGGCATGGCTCGGGGCAGGCGGAGGGGCCGGCCAGACTCTTCCGTGCTGAGTAGCGCCGCGGCCGCGTTTGATTCCCGCCCGCTCGTCTCCGGCCAGGGCAGAGCTTCCCGGGGACTCGGCTCTGGCCACCTCCGGTGCAGCCAGCGCCCATCCCCGCTCCCCCCTTGGCCGGGGCTGCGAAGGATCCGGCCGGCCACGCGGCCGAGGGCAAAGGCAGGCGCGAGGATTTGGGGCTGATCCGAGGTCCGGAGACGTGCCCGAGGTGGCACGGGAGCCCCCACAGAGCCCCACTGGGGCTGTTTCCCCGGGGYGGACGGCAGCATCGCGCAGGTGCCGCGCTGTCAGCTCACCGGTGCGCCGCGCGACGCTCTGTCCCCGGGGCACGGGCAGCAGCCGTGGGGAAACTGAGGCGCGGAGCAACCCTGAAAGAGGAAACCGAGGCACGGAGCAGTCCTGGGGAGGAAACCGAGGCACGGAGCAGCCCTAGGGAGGAAACTGAGGCACGGAGCAGCCCTGGGGAGAAAACTGAGGCACGGAGCAGCCCTGGGACATCGTTTTTGCCGGAGCGGACTGGTTGAGAGGGTCACGTGAGCGGGCCTGGGGGAGCCTCGTTGCTCACGGAAGGAACCGGAGTTGAACGTGTTCACGGAGAACACAGCAAAACAGATTACGGACGAGGAACCAGCAGGCCTTAACGAGGACGTGGGAAGTGGGAACTGTCCAGATGCCGCAGGAGGTCGACGGGATGGTGATGGTTCGGAGACGACCCTCCAGGCTGCTTAACGGAGCGGGGAGACGTCTAGGAGAAAATCCTGCTCCTCGAGGCGCTTCGCTGCTCCGCGCAGAGGCCAAGGCAGGGACCGATCCACCGCCGGAGTSGGGGACGGACGCGGCGCCGCTCGAGGAGGGACGATGGGGAGATGCTGCCGCGGGACCGGAGCCGAGGGAGTCCCGCAGGGCGCGATGTCCTCGAGCAGTGCTCCCCACCCGGGATGAGGAAGACGCTGGAGATGCCGACACGTGCCCGGACGCCTTCCTCCATCTCACACACCCGGCTGGCTCGGCGCCTCCGAGGTGGCCTGGGGACCGCAGTCCTTGCACCCGGAGCGCCCGGCTGGCTCGGTCCCTGCACAGGGCTCCCTGCRTGACCTGGCTCAGCCTCCTTTGCTCCCAAAGGGACCTGGGTCCCCCTTGGGAGGACCCCTGAGTGAGCCTGCCCGGCCCCATCGCCCTGCCCGTGGCCTGGGAGCGTGGCCCCGCACGCTGCTCTGCCGGGGAGCGCATAAGCGCAGGCCCCAGCCGGGGAGATCTGGGGTGCAGGCGAGACGTCAGGGTGAGGGTTGGAGCCCAAGCGGGTGCTGGGGCAGGCGTGGGGTCCCCCACCGCTGCTCAGTGCTTTCTCCTCTCTCCTTTGCAGATTCAACAGACTTCCAAGAAAGCTTCGTGACCTCGGGGGTGTTCAGCGTCACCGAGCTCATCCAGGTGTCCCGAAGTGAGTGCCGCAGTGGCGCGCGTTCCCCTGGYGCGGTACCCCGCTCCGGCTTCCCAGGCCCCGCAGCACCCAGCCAGCCCCGACTTCCCTGCCGCCCGCGCGGCCCCGCGGCAGAGCCGCCTCCGCGGGTTTGAGCTCGGGGCTGGGGGAACACGTTTGGGCACAGCCCGCGCTAACGGCTGTGTCTCRGGCCCCCGCGGTGGGGACGGGGGGAACGGGGGGACCCGGCACCGCCAGGTGTGGGGGTCCGGCGCGTCGGCGCAGTGCTGCGCCCCTCCTGATGCCCCTCTCTCCTTGCAGCGCCGGTGGTGACGGGCACAGGGCCAAATTTCTCCTTGGGGGAGCTGCAGGGTCACCTGGCTTACGACCTGAACCCCTCAAGCACAGGCATGAGAAGGACGCTACCGAGTACCTCCTCCAGCGGGTAGGTGCCGGGGCCGGCAGGCTGCGGGGGCGATGCCAAGGCAATGCCTGGGCACGGCCGCGAGCCGCTCGCTGCCTCGCCGGGTGGGAAGGGAAAGGCAGGTCGAGTCCTGCCCCGGGCGGGCGCCGGGCTTGCCGTGCACGGCCCCAGCTGGCGTGCTCTCCCACCGCCGGGACCCCTGGCACGGGGACGTTGTGCACGGAGAMAMAGCCCCCGGGGCTGCCCGTGCCAGSCTGGGGTCAGAYGCAAAGACACCCCACCACCACCACCACCACRTCCCCCCRGGCGCGGGCAGAGCGGGTGCCAGGCGGGCAGGGACGCCCTGCCTGCCTCCAGGACCGCCTGCCAGCTCCCCGCCTGCCGCGGCTCCCTCCGCAAAGCGCATTCCTCCGGCCTGGCCGCCCGCCCGCGCGCGCCCCGGCTCCCCGGCCCCCGGAGCCGCGCCAGGCGGCACGGGGAGGCTGCCCCGGCGTGCCGGGCACCGCCTGCGACCGGCCGCCTCCGCCTGGGGCGGGGGTGCTCGCGGGGCTGGGGATGGCAGCGGCGTCCCCGGCACGCGGGGACGGTGCGAGGGGAGGCCGAGGTGCCGCCCTGGGCGGGATTGGGGCCGTGATGCTGGAGAGCAGAGTGGAGAGCGTTCCCCCGTCGGGGAAGGCCCCGATAGCCATTACTCTGGCTCTAACCCGGCCGCCAGGCCAAGGACGGGCGAGCCGCGCGCCGGGCTGGGGTTATATATAGTTGCATTAAGCATCTTTAAGGCTCTGCGGGCCAAGCCCGTGGTGCTCTAAGTCGATTAGCGCCGAGGCAAGGGCAGACGCCCTGGCACCCTGCAATCGGCCCCGGTGGTGCCCGGTGGTGCCAGATGCAACCCCGGCTCGGCAAAGCCACCCCGGGGTCAAGCCCTGTCTCGCCGTGTGCTGGGGCTGTGCCCACGGTGTCACCGGCGTCCCCGGCCCTCGGCGCTCCGTGTCCCGGCTCTCCGCGGCTCCTGCGCTGGAGCTGGGCCGGGGACCCAGGCATCCGGGTGGGGGTGGGCAACGGCGGGGAGGCCGGGCGGGGGGACACGCTGGCCTGACCCTTCCCTGCTCTCCTGCTCCCCAGGAGCAAACGGCACAAGTCTGGCTCCATGGAGGACGACATAGACACGAGCCCGGGGGGAGAGTACTACACCTCGTCCAACTCGCCCACGAGTAGCAGCCGCAACTGGACAGAAGACATGGAAGGGGGTAGGTACCAGCGGGCCCTGGCTCTCTATAGGCGCCGGGGCGCTGCCGTACAGCCCTCCTCGGAGAGCACCAGTTCCCTCCAGGGGCCTTGGCATGGCTATAGGGCCCCCCGTCGAGGCATTGGGTCTCTATAGGTGCTGAGGTGTTGCTGTTAGGCCACAGTGTCAAAGCGCGGGCTCTCTGTAGGTGCTGGGGTGTAGCTCGAGGCCCCCCAGTAGGTCCCTGACTCTCTGCGGGTGCTGTAGCATTGATATCAGCCCCCTCTGTTAAGGGATTGGCTTTCTATAGGTGCTGTGGTATAGCTACAGGRCCTCCTTGTGAAAGCACAGGCTCTCCATAGGTGCCATGATGTTGCTATAGGGCCTCCCCGTGAAAGCACGGGCTCTGTAGGTGCCACGGTGTTGCTCCATCAGGGCACTGCTCTCTATAGGTGCTATGRGGTGGCTGTAGCCCCCCAGCAGAGCCCTGGTGTCGTGGCTAGCTCTAGCAGAGGCCCAGGGGTCCGGGCTGTGTCCGCGGCCCCCCAGCCTGTCTCCCTAAACCCTCCATGCTGGCATCCTCCCGACGGGCACCTCTGGGCACCCAGCCTGCCCGGCCCCCCGCGCCCGCCCCGGCTGGGTCCCGGCCCCACGCCGGCCTCTCCCAGCCCCACGGCTGCCGCTCTCGCTGCGGACAGCTTGCTTTCTTGCTTTGCATTTTTTTTCCCCTTCCTGTCTAGACAGCCCCAATTAGCTGTTCATTAAGAAAAAGGGGGGCAGGGGCGGGCTGGGCTAATTAAAGCGATGCTGCCGCGGCTGGCACGGCCGGCTCCCAGGCTCCCACGCCCCGGGGCGCTGCGCAGGGCTGCAGGCGAGGGGAGGGAGAGCGGCGCGATGCCGCTCGCCTTTATTCAGCCTCCGCTTTTATTCCGCCTTTCCGCTCCTTTCGCGCGCAAAAGCGGGAAGCAGGAGCCAGTGCGGTGCTTAACCCCCCCCCCTTCCACCACCACCACCACCACCACCACCAAGCCCGCTCCATGCGTGTCCCCGTCGGCACGCGTGCCGGAGTGCCTTGCTCGCGCGTGTGCGCCGCAGCAGGGAGATCCCAGAGCCAGGCGGGCTTTCCCGCGGCTCGACACGCCTCGGCAGGCGGGAGACACGCCGGGTCGGAGGCCGGAGCTGGCCGGAGGGCGAGGGAGCTCGGCGGCCGGGGAAACCCAGGCAGAGGAGCCGCAGCCAGTTTCTAATGGGTGCAAAGTCTCTTTGGAAACTCGCTCATGGAAAGAAAAGGAGCCTCCAAGTTTTCCTCTCGCATTTTCCGGGATCGCTGCAGCCCCCCGCGGCCCTGGCGCCCCAAGGCCCCGTCACTGCTGCTGCGGGGACACGGTGAGCCTGCCCTGGCAGGGCTCCCCACGACGGGGGGCATTCACTCTGTTTTTGCCAAATTTATTTGTGCAAAGGGGGGAAAAAATGGGATTTTCATTTCAGAGGAATTTTTCCTGTTGGAAACTTCCCTGGGTTTTATTTTTAAACTCAGCCCTTTCGCAGAGGCTCCGAGCCCCCTTCGAGGCTTTGCGCCTCTCCTCGACGTGCTGCGGCTCCTCGCTCCCGGCTCTCGCGCTGTGCGGGGCCCCGCGCGGCCCTCCCGGGTGCTGGGTGGCCTTGGCACCCAGCTGCCCCGGCCCGCTCCATCCYGAACTGGGGCTGGGTCACATCCCGAACGGGGACTGTGCCTCATCCTCACCTGGGACTGTGCACCATCCCAACCCAGGGCTGTGCACCATCCAAACCCGGGGCTGTGCACCATGCCCTGGTGCAGGACCATGCCCCAACCTAGTGCAGGACCGTGCCCCATCCTGACACAGGTCCATGCCCCAGCCTGGTGCAGGACCACGTCCTAGTACTGCTCAGGTCCATGCCCAGCCTGGTGCAGGACC
>NW_028186830.1:5608-7799 GCF_003343005.1 Rhea americana | reverse complement strand
GTGCTGCCCAGGTCCATGCCCAGCCTGGTGCAGGACCGTGTCCTGGTGCTGCCCAGGTCCATGCCCTGGGGCGGCAGGTGGGGACGGCAGGCGGATCCCGGCGGCCGTTGCAGCAGCGTGCGCTTGTGCTGGGGTGGGCAGCAGCCGCAGCGAGAACGGATTTAACCACCCGCCTCCGCTCTCGCCTCCCCCAGGGCTGGGGCCGGAGCCAACCCCGGGGAGGGCCGTGCCGACGCGTTCCTCCCGGAGGCCAAGCCGTGCYGCCGGGGATCCAGGCGCACCGCGAGCGCCCGGCCCGCCGCGGCCACCCTCTCCGCCGCTCGCAGCCGTCCTCGGCAGCTGGCCGACACCCGAGGAGGGCAGAGGCCCGCGCGGGTGGCGGGGGGGTGTGCACGTCTGCCGGCGCGGCGTGCGTGCCTGCGGCTGCACGTGTGCACGTGCCGCTGCGGGGCCGCGCGCACGTGTGCCCCGGCGTGCACGCGGCAGCGGGGAGCCGTGCACGGGAGCGCGTGTGCCCCTGCTCCCGCAGCCGGAGGCCTGATCCCCGGCTGGCGGCGGGGGGAGTCCCCGGCAGGACGTGCTTAGCCATGGCTGGGGGGGGTGGGGGGAGGGTGTTATTTCAATCCCGTACTGGATGTTCTGGGAAATCCTCCTAAATGAACGTCTGAGAATGGGCTAAACCCATTAACGGCGGCTGGGCCAAATGGCCGGAGCTAAAGCCGGGCTGGCGGGRGATTAACTCGCCGCCCGGCCGCCTCCTGCCCGCTCGGCCCCCGGGGCAGCCCTGTGCCCCGGGAAGGCCCCCGGCGTGGGGAACCCGGCGAACTGCCCTGGGCGAGGGCGACTCCAGCCACGCGGCTTCGCGGTTGCCGGGAATCGGGCTGTGGCAGGATGGGTCCGCGGGCCCTGGGGTCCCGGTTCAGGCTCCTGTCCCACCTTATGGGGCTCTTCTGGGTGTTGCCCGGCCCCACGGGYACCGTGGGGATGTTGGGTGGTTGTGGTGTCACAGGGTGCACCCATTTATACACCCGAGGGTGGACACACACGCACACACACACATTCCTGCAATTGCACACCCAGGGCACACGCACGTGCACTCTCATTCACACACACACACACGCTCGTGCACATACATGCAGTAGTGCACGTGCACTCATGCGCACACATGCTGATGCAGAAACACTCATGCACACACACACATGCACAGGTACAAATACATGGATGCACATGCACACATGTGCACATACATGCATACATATAGATGTACACACACGTGCACGTATGCACACATGTGCTGATGCAGAAACTCATGCATACACACACGCACATGTGTGTACACATACATTGTCATGCACAAACATGTATACGCATCGCACACATTCGGTTCAGAGCCGCTTGAGCCCCTGCGGCAGCTGTCCCAGCGCTCCTGGGGCTGAGCACCCCAACCCCRGGCCCTCCTCATGCCGCCCACCGCATTGCCCCGTGCTCGGGGCAGGGCTGGCAGGACACCGGGGCCCCCTCCGGCCCCCCCCTCCCCAGCCCAGAATGCCGCCGCCTGGGAGCGCCCCGTGTAACTCCGCACCCCGCTCCTCTCCCCAGGCATCTCCCCCACCGTGAAAAAGACGGAGATGGACAAGTCACCCTTCAACAGCCCGTCGCCCCAGGACTCCTCGCCGAGGCTGACCAGCTTCACGCAGCACCACCGTCCCGTCATTGCGGTGCACAGCGGTGAGCAGCGCGCCCGGCGGGCCGGCGCGGGTGCCGGGGTGCCGGGGTGCCGGGGGGGGGAGTCTCCGCGGCCGGAGCGCGGCTCGGGGAGGCTCGGCCGTGCCCGGAAGGCCGCCGGGAGCGTGGGGCTGAGACGGCGCGGGGCTGGCGCTGACGGGCCGCCCGGGCCCCTCTTCCTCTCTGCCCCCTCCAGGTATCGCTCGGAGCCCACACCCTTCGTCTACTCTGCATTTCCCCACCACCTCGATTCTCCCCCAGACGGCCTCCACCTACTTCCCCCACACGGCCATACGGTACCCGCCTCATCTCAACCCACAGGACCCTCTGAAAGATCTCGTCTCGCTGGCCTGCGACCCGTCCAACCAGCAGCCCGGACCGGTAAGGAGCTGGCGCAGCCGCCCCGTCCGTCGTCGTCGCCCGCCCCGGGCCCGCGTGGGGCGAGATGCCGCCGGGGGCGGCGGCG
>NW_028186830.1:3051-4743 GCF_003343005.1 Rhea americana | reverse complement strand
CGGACACCCCGGCTCGTGTCGCCTGGGGTGCTGGGGGTCTTGCTGAGAGCACCTCCGGGAGCCCCAGACTCCCGGGGTCTTGCCCATCGCTGGTGAGGCCTGACGCCAGGGTGAGGGGCATGGCCGGTTTTTCACTCTCACAGCGGCTCAGTGGCAGCGGGGCTCGTGGGGGGGGGAGGTTTTGGGTGGGCGAGGGGGAGCAGGGCCCCCGCCAGGGTCAGGCGGAGAGAGGCTACAAAGGAGCCTTTGAAGGCAGGGTGGGGGCGAGGGGGCGGCGGAGCCAGCGGCCGCTCCCCTGCCTTTGAAGCCGTTTCTGGGCTCCTCCAGCTCCCCCCAACCCCCCCCCCAGTTTTTTTTTGATGCAGCGGTGGTTGCCTCCCCGCTGGCGCCTAGCCACCCCGGCGGGGTGCCACCTCCCCGCAGGTGGGCGCTTCAAAGGGCTCGCGGAGCCCGCGGAAAGGCAGCGGCGGTGGTGGAGGTGGGGGGACCGGCTCCGGCACGCATCGCCGCTTCCTGCTGCCGCCAGAGCGAGCCGGGGGGGGTTGGGGAGCAGAGGGGGGGCACCTCGCACCGCCAGCCCGCCCGGCTCCCTGCCCCGCTCCGTGATTCCCCGTCGACGTCCGCTCCGGGCTGCTCTTGAGACCCAACAAACTCGTTGCGGTGGTGTTCGGGAGGAGGGGAGGGGGCAGCCGTGCCCCGCTCCGAGCCTCCCCCCACCCCCACCCCGTTCCGCCTCCCGCCGGCAGCCCCCCCACCAGCGCAGGGCCGGCCAGCGCCAGGGATGCTCCGGCAGCGCCCGCCGGGCCGAGGGGCGCCCGTGCCGCCCGGCGCCGCGGCCCCCTCTGCCGCTCTTGCTTCCTAATGGCTTTTGCTGTGTGTTTTTTTGTCTGTGTTGTGTCCCCAGTTAAATGGAAGTGGTCAAGTGAAAGTGCCCAGCCACTACCTGCCCACTCAGATGCTGGCTCCGCCACCTCCCCCCGGCATGCCCCGGTTGGCCGTCTCTCCTGACACCAAATCCGCCACGACAACTTCCGAGGGAGGGACGACCTCACCGACGTCACCCAGTAAGCACCCCGCGGCGCCCACCCCGTGCCCGCTGCCGCCCTCCCTCCGGCCAGGCCTTGCCCCTTCCTCTCGCCCCACCGTCCCTCTCGGTGCCGGGGGTGTTGTCCGAGGTGGCCTCCCCGGAGCCGGGGGGACTGGGGAGAGCGGGAGCAGCCGGCACGCAATGAGTTTGCTGGGTCTCAGGCAGTTCGTAGCGGGCAGGTCTTGGACGAGCGGCTGCTGCCCAACTTGCCCTTTTGGGCCAGGCCCCGGGTGCCACGGCGGAGTCAAAGCGCTGCGGGCTGGTCCGCCGGACCGCCCGGAGCCACCGATCCCTCGGAGATGGCCGGAGGAGCGTGACCGGGGTGGCAGGTCCGAGCCGAGCCCGGCGCCCGGCTCTGCCGGGCAGATGGGTGGGCAGGCCACGGCTTCGTCCCCAAAAAACCGCACGTGGCGAACGGCCAACTTGTGCGGGAGCCCGGCCTGCTAGGGAAGTCATGTCACACCCCCCCCCGTGCCTCAGTTTCCCCACTGGACGGCAGCGGCGCTGGTGCCGGTAATGCAGGGATGAGCCAGCGCTGGTGCGGCGCGAGGACACGCGGCGACAGACGGCGCCGGGAGGGCTGGGGGCAGCCGACCCGGCCGCGG
>NW_028186830.1:0-1647 GCF_003343005.1 Rhea americana | reverse complement strand
GCTCGGCTCTCCGCCACCCGGCGCAAACCCCCCCCCGGGGCAGCGGGGCGCAGGCCGGGCACGGCTCCCGGCTGCCGGACCCGGGACGCCCGTGCCTGCGGTGCCGGCGAGCCGGCCGGCCGTGGTTCGTCCCCGGGGGGGGGGGTTCGTTTGCGGCACAGCCCGGCAGCCCGGTTAACGAGCTCTCATTTGTTCCCCAGCCTACTCTGCACCAGGCACGCCCCCTGCGAACCGTTCCTTCGTGGGATTAGGACCAAGGGATCCCGGGAGTATCTATCAGGCACAGGTGAGAGCCGGGGATGCTGCTGGGAGGGGACCGGCCCACCGCAGCCGGCGACGTGTGCACGCGTCCCAGGGAAGGATAGAGCATCAGGCCAGGGCTTTCGGGGGCATCGTTGGCCGTGCCAGGCGCCTGCAGCTCTCCATGGGCTCTCCGCCTTGGCTGGGGGGGGGTCTCCCAGAAAGGGACCCCCAGGAAGAAGGATCCGGTGCCACCAAGCTGAGGTGACGGAGCCGTCGCCGAGGCCGGGCACCTTGTCGTGGCTCGGCCTCATGGACAGCCCCTCCGGGTGCCCGCGGCATCCCCGGAGGAGAGCCGCTGGGGGGACGCCCCGTGCCCGTGTCCCCCTCCCCGGGCGGGCACGGGCACCCYGCTCGMGCCCCRCTGTGCCCACCGGCCRCTCCGAGCCGCAGCGGGCTGTGCCRCTTGCGCTTCCAGATGCTTTTAATTAGTCCTGCTTATTTTTTAATCTGTAGTTCATTAGCGGGCGTTAATGCAGTGGACACTCCCCATGGGGGGCATTGGCAAGAGGGGGCCTAGGCCAAAGGGGGCTACTGGACCTGCCCAGTTAACCCAGTTGCAGCCGGGCACCAGTTCCAGCCTTCCCACCCAGCTGGGCCCCGCTCTTCGTCGCTCAGCTGAACTCCGTAGGAAATGTTTTCTTGCTGCCTTCGGACGCGCTGCACCCCGGAGGCAGCTGCATTTCAGGAACGTCCTCTCCACTTCCCTCTCCATCCTCCAGGTCCTCTGCCCCTCTGGGTCATACGAGGAATTCCCCCGGCAAATACACGTAAAGACCCCCCCGTAATGCCAGGCCAGCGCTGGCCGGTGCCGGAGTCCTGCCGGCATTTCCTGGCAGGCGACACGAGGCAGCCGGCCTCAGCCCGCTCGGCAGCGGCAGCTCCGGGCGGCCGCGGCGCCAGCTCGGGCGGCCGACGGGGCGTCCCCCGCTCAGCCCTCGCCTGCCGCGGGGTTCCCCGGGCACGGGGGTCCCAGCTGGGCATCTTTCCTCCCTCGGCCGCCCGCCGGTGCCCGCCGCGGGCCCCGAACACAAGGGCTGTTTGTGCGGCGTCTCCGGAGGCGCCGGCGGCCGGGAGGATCCAGGTGAACACTGGGCTCATTCACGGCGCCGCGGGCCCCGGGGAGCGGCGGGCGGTACGTGCCCGGGAGCCCCAGCGCGCCGGGCCCGGCGGCTGTGCCGGGGCCGCCGACTCACGGGCAGAGCGGGGCCCTCCTGCCCCGCGCCCCCGCGGCGGGAGCAGTGCGACTGGGGGGGCTGTGGGAGTAAGGTGCTGCGCCGTGCCGTGGGGCACCCCAGGGTGCTGTGTTGTGCCATGGATGAGCTCTTGGGGGTCCTGAGCTGTGCC
>NW_028186829.1:48028-49466 GCF_003343005.1 Rhea americana | reverse complement strand
GCGCGCAGCGCGCGCAGCGCGGAGCGGGGCCGCCCCCCCCAACCCCTCCGCGCATCGCCGCCGCCCCGCAAGTCGGGAGCAAACCCTGCCGTTAGGGAAACGCTCGCGTTAATTTTTATCACCCCCCCTTTTTTCCCCCCCTTTTCCCTTCTTCTTTCTTTTTCTTTTCTCCCCCCTCTTTATTTTATTTTATTTTATTTTTTTGGTGCCTGGACCTGTATTTTTAACCCTTGTTATCGAGTAATCTGTTAATCTTTTAAGCCATTTCAATAACTGGGTTTTTATAGATAAAGGCAACAACAAGAAAAAAAAAGGTGCTTTTTCGGTTTATTAAGGGGCAAAGTGTACGCTGTACTGCTGTATTTTTAGGCTCGCTGCGCAGCCTTGAACAAACAGGAACATGATCTCTGGCTGTCTTGTGCTCAAATGATTTTAGCATGATAAATAATATGCTAAATAATTTATTATATTTTTAAATAAAATTAAAGCAAGCTACACAGGCCTTTGCTATTTTTTATTTCTTAGTTTTCTCAGTTTTTTTTTTCCCTCGTGCAAGGGGACTCAGCAAGCACTGATCATTTTTACAAGGGATCAGCTCGATTTTAACAGGGATTTTGTATACACTAGAGGTTTATTTTATACATCCCCATATCCCCTTGGCCTGCTAAACTCGCCATGCACAAACTGAGATCCTGGACTTTACATGGAATAATCTGTGCATTCAAAGGAGTTTATTTTACTGCCATTCAAGTTGTTTGTCAGACATCGAAGTATGGAGATTGGCCTTATGTAAATGAGATCTAATTCTGTTCCAGCTTTCTATCAAAAAACAATTTTTTTCTTTGTATTTACAAGCTCTAAAACTTTTTTCTTTCTTTTTTTCCTCAATCGCCATCTGCTACCCCAAGAAAAGCCACTTCCCTGTTTTAAGTCGAAAAAGGCTCCCAGCTGAAATGAGCAGTTAACTCGCCTTGTCCCAGCTAAATAAGCCTTGAGGAATGTAAACTCCGGAGCAACTTTGCTCACAGAATATAGTTTTCATTTTATGCACTTAGCGTTGCGAGACACAGAGGAGGGGGGGGAAAAAAATCCAAACGCGCGGAAGAATTTGCCAATTTTTAACCGGCTCTGACTCTGTGCTTCGGTGCCCGCCTCGCAGCTCCGCTCCCCGCTGCAAATATTTTCCTTATTACCAGCGCTGCAGTAATTCCCTAAATCCCCGTCCCGAGCAGTGTCAGCCCCCCTTAAAACCCTGAGTCCCCCCAGGATTTTTTTTTTTTTGGAGGGGGGAACAGACCGACGCAGCGGTTTAGCGAGCGATCGGGGGCCGCTCTCGGGGCGCCAGGGGCGGGTGCCCAGCGCCGGTGGGTGCCCCGTGGCCGTGCCAGGCAGCTGCTGCCAGCTTGCCGGGCCCGGCGCCGGGGCGGAAAGAAACGGG
>NW_028186829.1:43413-44908 GCF_003343005.1 Rhea americana | reverse complement strand
GCCCCCGCCGGCGCCTGCTTCCCGCGGCCTGGGGAGGACAAAAGGGGGCCCGCGGCGGGCCGGGCCCAGCGGCGGGGGCAGGAATACGGCTGGAATTCGAGGCGGTTGCCAAAGCAAACAGCAACGCGGTTAGGTAACGCGCTACCTGCTGCTGGCCGCAGGCTCGCTCGGCTCTTCCTCGCGGCGAGCCGGAGCGGGAGCCGGGAGCGGGAGCGGGAGCCGGGAGAGGGAGCCGGGAGCGGGAGCCGGGAGCGGGAGCCGGGAGAGGGAGCCGGGAGCGGGAGCGGGAGCGGGAGCGGGAGCGGGAGCCGAGCCTGCGTTTTTCTCGGCCGCGACGTTAGCCGGCGCGTTTCCCCTTCCCCGGATAGAGGATAAACGGGAAAGGCGGCCAAAAGCCCCCGATCCGACGGCGGCGGGTGGCTGTGCCCGGAGAGGCGTGGGAGCCGGCGGCTGGCGAGGCGGATCCGGCACGGAGCTGCCCGGGACCCGCCGGGCTCGGATCCGGCCTCGGCGGTGCTGGATTCGGCCTCTCCGGGCTCAGATCCGGCCTTGCCAGGCTTGGATCCGGCCTCACCGGTGCTGGATCCAGCCTTGCCGGGCTCGGATCCGGCCTCACAGTGCTGGATCCGGCCTCAACGGGCTTCGATCCAGCCTCGCCGGGCTCGGATTTGGCCTCGCCGGTGCTGGATCTGGCCTCAAATGGCTTCGATCCGGCCTCACCAGGCTCAGATTTGGCCTCACCGGTGCTGGATCCAGCCTCGCCGGGCTCGGATTTGGCCTCACCGGTGCTGGATCCGGCCTCGCCGGGCTCGGATCCGGCCTCGGCAGCGTTGAATCCAGCATCACCGGCAGTTTTCCAAGCACCCGGCCGCACCACGGCGGGAAGCGCGAGGGCAAGCGGCGCCGGCGCCGGAGCTTCGCCGCAGGAGCGGCCGGTTTCTCCTCCGACTTGCTTTGCYGGGGCGGCAAACCGGGACGGACTCGGTTTGGAGGGAATTTTGCAGAGAATCCTGGTTCTTCYCCCGGAATGAGCTTCGAGCCCTTCCGGTGCACGGGAGCAAAATCAACAAGCTAATAAATAAATAAAAGGGTGCGAAGGGACCCCTCCGGACGCGGCCCCAAGCCCCGCCGCRCGCAGAAGTAATATCGGCCGATATTTCTGCGGGAAAAGTTTAGCAACTCGCCCAATCGATTGCCAACATGCTTCTATAGCTAAATCCAATTACTGCAGACAAATTGGCACGGATATTCGGCTCGCAAACCTCTCCGTGCACACAAAGGGCTTTTTTTTTCTTTCTTTCTTTCTTCCCCCCCCCCCTTTCCCTTATATGATTTTATGAGAGAGGAAAATTACTCAGATGCCGAATGCACTGTAAGTAATAAGGGCTTTGAAAATAGGCTCGTAATTAAAAATGATACCACTGCTCATTTGTTTTTAAGAACACATAAAACTTTTTCTTCGCTGCTGCATTCAGGCGTTGGGGTTGTTGGCTTT
>NW_028186829.1:40130-42993 GCF_003343005.1 Rhea americana | reverse complement strand
TTAATGCTCCCGGTCTAGACTTTGATCGTAAAGGCGAAATTATTGCCGGAAGAGGCTTGGCAAGGGAAAGCGGGGGGGGGGGACGGGACGGGACGGGGGGGTCCGAACGGGCCCCGCTGCCCCGAACCGCCTCGCCCGGCCGTGCCTCAGTTTCCCCGAAGCACGCGGGATCGGCCGGCGATTCCCTCCGCGAGCCGGGAAAAAAAAAAATCGGGGAACGGCGTTTCCGAGAGCCTCCTCTCAGGGGCCCGGAGAGTTAAAGCCGCCGCCGCCGCCGCCGCTGCTGCCGTCCCCGGCGGCGCGGAGGCTCTGCCCAGGCCTGAAAAGCCGCCAGCCCGCGGCGGCGGCGGCAACAACGGGCGCTATTGTGCGGCGGCGGCGGCGCGCGCCCAGCTGCTGCCACCGGCGGGGAGGGCGCCGGCCCCGCGCCACAAGCGGACTTTGTATCCGCCGCTCGCTCGCTCGATTTATTTATTTTTTTAATGGCAAGCGCAGAAAAACAGGGCTGCTCCGGCACATCTCCCGCCGAGAAAAAAAATATGTATTTTTAAGGCGTTTGCTTGCTTTTTTCTTTTTTTTTTCTTTTCCCTTTCTTTTTTTTTTTTTGCATCCCCCTTTTTCCTCGCCCCGCTCCCCGTTTCTGTTCCCGGGAAGCTGCCGCGTCTCCCCGGCGGGGCCGTGTTCGCCCAGGTGCCACCGCGGCCGCTCGGCTCCGGTGCGTAAATCCGCGCTCGGGAGCCACGTGACGGCGCCGGCCAACGTCCCGCATCGTTGGGGCCGGCTCTCCTCCCCGCGCCGGCTGCTTTCGGCTCCGTCCCCTCCGGCTGCTCCCTGCCGTGGGCAGCAGCCGGGATGCGGCGACGCTTCCCGCCCCGGCGGGCCGCAAGCCGGGAGCGTCCGGGCTCGCCGGAGGCCGGCCGGGAAAAGCGGCGGTGCCGGCGAGCCTCTCGCCGCCTCCACCGAACCACYGCACGGGTCAGGGCTGCCGGTGCTAATTTTGAGCCGCATCCCGGTCTGCCGCCCCGCTCCGGTGCCGGCGCCGCCCCGGTGCCGGCCATGCCGGCGATGCCGGCGGAGGCGCCCGCCGTTTACCCCGGTAGYGCCGTGACGGCTGCTCCGGCCGCCGAACTGGGAAGTCTGTCTCTAAACCAGTCTGACTAGAATAACTGGGAAAACAACCGCGGTTTCTTTTCAGGAAAAGGAGATCTTGAAAAAGAAATGAAACTGTAGTCATTTTTACAAAAATATTCCTMGACATTTTTTTTTCCACATTTTGCCAGCACGCAACAGCATTTGCTTTTCATTTTTTCAATGGAAACCCAAAGAAATGTAATTGAAAAAGATGTTCCCCTTGAAAAGAAAAAAAAGAAAAAGAAAAGCAATTACTGCTGAAGATCCATTTTGGTAAAAACAAAGCGACTCGGCGAAAGAAAATCGTTCCAAAGCGCCAGCTCCGGGCCCGAGCGCGGCTCCGCCGCCGCAGCCCGGGGCTTTGCCCGGYGCCGGAGCGCGGCTGCGGCGAGGCCCCGGCTCCCCGTCGCACGCGGCCTGCCTGCGTTTTCGAGAGGGGTGTGAAGCGAACACGAGACAGTCTCGAAACGCTCGGTCCCAGGGTGCTTTTTTGGAATAGCGATAATTAAATTCAGATTTTTTTCCTTTCAAAATGCCCTGGAAAAATCCAATCACTTTGCAAAATCAAAATAAGCRTTTCCAATTAATCCGCTAACTCAAACCACATGGCTTTTAGGGAACGTGGTTGCACTCTGCCGAGACGCTATTTTTAAACCGGTGACGGCTCGGGCGATGCGTGGAGCGGGCTGGAAGCAGGGGCGGCACGGCCGGGACGCCCGGGAGGCCGCCGGGCCCCGGGGCCGCCGCGGAGCCGGCGCTTCCGCGGGGCGATTTTAGGGCTTCCCAAGGTTGGATTTTAAGGAGGGAGAGCGGATCCCTCGCGACGGGCTGGTGGTGGTGGAGGGACCAGCGAGGAGCCCCTTCTCCTTGCTGGGGCCGCGGTCCGGCCTCCCCGAGGGGCTGAGGCCGTACAAACTCGGTGCAGGCGGAGGCAACTTGGAAAGATGCTCCCGGATTTCCCAGCAAAAAAAAAGAAAAAAACCAGCAAAACAACAACAGCAACAACAACAAAAGACGCTCCCCGTCCCCGACCCCGTCCCCGTCGCCGTCCCCCCCCTCCCGGCGGTGGCATTTCCAAGGCTGCCGCGGTGCCAAGGCGGCTCCGAGAGATGCCAGCTGCCACCTGCCGAGCCCGGGGTGGGCTGGGGGGGGGCTATTTTTAACCCTGGCTGGGGATTTGGGTGCTAAGCAGCCGGCACCTCGCAAGCTGATTTGAGCGCTAAGCTGAAAAGCTGGGGACGGGGCCAAGGGAAGCGCGGCCGCGGCCCCCAGCTGCTCCGGGCGCAGCCGGCGCCGGGAAAGCTGGCACATGGCGGAAAGGGCGCCGCGGTGCTGCCGGGGCTGAAGAGGCGACGGGTGACCGCGGCACAAAAAAAAAAAAAAAAAAGGCCCGGCTGCCTCGGTGGCCGCAGGCCCGAGGCGAGGTGAGGGGCGCCCCAGCCGTGGCGCCGCGGGGGCAGAGTTAAGGGTATTTTGCGGGTATTCTGCCCCGCCGCAGCGCGGTTTCCAAGCTCTTCGCCAGCCCTTCCTAGGCTCGTTAGGAGCGCTGTTCTGTACGGAAGGCCCCGCATAAAGCGCGTTGCTGTCTCTTAGCAACCCCAACTGGTTTAAGAAGAATTTTGTTTGTTTTTTCTTTTTTTTTCTTTTTTTTCGGAAGATGGGAGAAACGCACCAGGAAATGGCTGAGCCAGCCGGGTTCATCCGGGAGCACGAGCTCTCCGGCGGCGGCGGC
>NW_028186829.1:31348-37855 GCF_003343005.1 Rhea americana | reverse complement strand
CGGCGCGGAGCGTGGCCGTGGCCGTGCGCGCTCTTCTGCTGCCATCTAGCGCTTGCTGGGCCTCGAGCCGCCTGGCCCGGGCCACCGGCACCCTGCCACGGGCCCACGGGCCCACGGGCTCCGCCAGCCCTGGGGATGGCAGAGAGCCCGTCCCGAGGAGCCCTCGGGCGCCTCGGAGCTGAGCTGCCCCGCCACGGGTGGTGGGAAGCCGCTCGTCAAGCCACGGGCCAGCACGGTGGCGAGGTGGCCCCACCCCTCCCCCGGACGCCTGGGCCCTCTCCCTGGGGAGGGGGTTGGTCTGCCCCTCTCCTCACCGGGGACCCTGCCGCGGCCACCTGGCCTGGAGGGTCCCTTCGCTCCCTGGGGACCTGGGGCATCGTGGCACGGGGAGGGGCACGCGGGGAACCTGCTTTTCTGTCCTGCTAAAAACTCGGCAGATTCCTAAACCATCCCCTAACTCGGGAGAAGAAAAGTGAAACGCTCGCAGACGTGACGCCGCGGCGGTGCCAGCGCGAGGGCCGGGCGCCGCCGGGGACGCGGCGCTTGGAAGGGCTCGGACGCGCGCCGGGGCCCTCCGCGGAGACCCGGTCCGGCCGGCAGCTTGGGCCTTGCCCCTCTTGGATGCTTGGGCGATTTCCAACGTTTGCAACAAATCTCTTTGCCCAATCCCAAGGATTTTTGCCCCGGGACTGCCCAGCCCCGCGRAGGTGCCAGCTGCCTGCGCGGGAAGGGACGACGCGGAGGGCAGCATCGGGCGCCCGGGGCTTTTTCGCTTGGCTTGGTTTAGCGAAACGCCTTGATAGAGACGTTTAATGCGGCGTCAGCGGCCCCGGCCGGGAGCCGAGCGTCCTTTCCTCTCCTCGCCGCGACCGGGCACGGCCTCCGCCTCGGCCCCGCGCACCGCGGCGGCGTGCAAAGCCGCCGCGGCCGGAGGCTGAGACCCGACACCGCTCACCGAGAGAGAGGAGCGACCCCGGGCAAATCCTGGCCCCCCGCCCYCCGTTCGCACTGCGGTCGCTGCGGCGTTAGTCCGGATTCGCAGCCGGGCGGGASGGGTTCGGCCGCRGCGGGCGCCGGAGGAGGGCTGGCTCCGGCTGTGCCGGACGAGAAACGCGAGCCAGGAGAGCCGGCGGGAGCGGGGGCGGCGGGGATTTTGCACCCGACTCCTTTCTGCAGCCCGGTTCGAAGCCTCCGGGATGCGCTCCGAGCCCCCGCGTGAGCCGGAGGGGCTGTTGCGGGGGAGATTTCCGGCTGCAATGCCCCATTCCCGGGATCGCAGGGCCTGGCGTAGGCCGGGACAAGGGTCGAGTCCTCCCCTGCGCCCGGCCCAGMCGCTCCGGCGGGGCCGGACGGAGTCACCGGTTTCCGCCTGTTTGTGCACCCCGTCACGCCGATGGCACCGGGGCCGCGACCCGTCCGCGTCCCAGCTGAACGCGGGGCCGTCGGCCCCGGAAAACCCTCCCGGACRGCACCAAGACTCGCCCAAAGCGAGGGCCGGCGTCACCTTTGCAAGGGCGCGCTGGGGCGCCCGTCCCCTCCCGCCGCCGCCTCCGGGCAGCGGGGTCGAGCCCCTGGGCTGCCGCCAAGCGCCTTTCCGGCCGGCRAGGCGTCCCGAGCCGCCCACGGCGTCCCGGCGCGGCCCCGGCGAGCGAGAGGCGCCGCGGGGGCTCTCGCAAAGGCGCCGCTTTTCTCGCCGCGAAGCCCCTGCGGTGTTGGCCGGCGGCGGGGAGCCCCCGGCACCGCGGGGGTTTAGCTCCGGGGCTCACGCTGCYGGGTTTGGGGGGTTGCAGTTAGGGAGCCCGGCCTCGCCGCGGGGTGCATTAAATCTCCTCCCRCCCTGCAAACTGCTGCTGATCGGATCTCACGCCGGCGCTGGCGTTGTTGGAGGGCCGGACCTGCCTGGCATCCCTCAGACCCCCCTCTTCACCTTCCCCCACGGCAAGAGGAAAACAGTCCYGAGCCTTTGGCAAAAAGTCCCAATTTTGCCCCCAGTTGGCCTCCCCGCTCTGAAATCGAGCGGTTTCTGCCACGACGTGAGACCCGCCGGGTCCCYACTCACCATCCACCAGGTCTTCGCCGTCGTGTCGTAGCAGAGCTGCCACCTCGCCGCGCTCCCGGCCGCCGCCGCGCCCGCGTCCTCCATCGGCTCCTAGTCCAGGGGAYGAAGCGGAGCCGGCGCCGGGGAGGCAGCGGGCGGCGGGAGGAAGCCGAGCGAGGCGCGAGCCGCGGCTCCGCGGTGCCACCCCCGGCCCCCGCGCGCGCCGGCCGCCGAGGCTCCCGTGGGTGGTGGCTGCCTCCGGGGAGGCTGTCCCAGCGCTCCGGCACGGCTCCGTGCCCGCGGGAAGGGCATGCTGCGGGCTCGGCCGCGTTCGACCGTCGCGGCTGCTCCCTTGGGTGCTGCTCCCCTGCTTTGGGGTGAAAGAGGGGCAGAAAGGGCGGTTTCTGGGAGGGCGCGGGGCCGAGGTAGCGGCTCTGCCGGAGCCATTTGTGCCTTYGAGGGTTTGCGCGTTGCTTTTTCTTTCTGCAGCGGGACCCGAGCAGCGAACGGACGCGAGCGTAAGCGGGTCGGCTCGGAGGAACGGACCGCGGGGCACGGGTCCGCAGAGGAGGGCCTTTCGTGGGTGCCAGCCCGTAGGGCTCACGGAGGTGCAACGGGGTGACCCTCCACCCACRGACATGTTTTCCCGGTCTTTGGGCTCTGCTGCAGGTAACCGAGTTCCCCAGCAAGCACCAGGGCCCGCAGATCGCCCAAATGTGTTAGCTTGTAATATCCCACTCCGCGGTAATTACGATTTGRCTTTGGCTCTTGTGGTCGCGGGACGATTATCTCATGCACATGTGGTTAAAATATGGGCTGCCTTCTCCCCTCGGTCAATGCTTGCGCTTTCCAGAGAGGCCCCAGATGCGCCGGGCTTCAAAAGGCTGATCCGGAGGGACGATTTGCTCCGCGCACCCTCGGTGTCCCCTCGTGGGCGGCTTGGGGGGGGAGCCGGGAAGACCCCCCCCATCTCACCGCCCCCAAAAGCACGTGGGTCGAAAATCAAAAACATCTCCAAGCATCAGATCTGGAAACGGGGTGCAAATCGAGGCCGGGGGCTCGCAGACCCCTGGGCTGSTGCTCGGTTGGCTCCCATGCACCGTGGCAGGGGGGTCAGGGGGGTGCCGGGCTCTAATTAGAACTACGCTCGTTACGGCTCGCTGGTTGGGTCTGCGCAGCGCTGGGTCCGGAGGTCTCGGACCCCACCACAGACGTGATCCAGGGATGAGGGAAATGTGCTCAGTCTGGCTGTGTGGAGAGGGAAATAGCACGAGAGACAAAGATTGCAAGAATTCGACTCCTGGAAATAATTTATTTCAGGGTCTGGATGTTGCTTTTGATTTAATTTCATACAATTTTTTATCCTTAGTTTTGACCAAAAGCCAGGCATTTTTGGGAAAGGACCCAGGAGCTTTTCATGAATGTTTCCTGCTCAGACAAGACTCGTTTTTTTATCCAAAATAGTGTTTCGGGCAGAAAATAAACCCAAATGTGAGCCGTGGGAGCTTCTCCACGCTGAGTGCCGGGGCTGTCGAGGGAGATGCTCYGCGGATGCCTGCTGCCGGCAGAGGCAAGGGCGCCTGAGGGCGGCTGAGCGGGTGGCGGAGGGTGCAGGCACCTCGGCGGAGGTGGGAGACAGATGGACTGCGCTAAACGGGGAGAAAAAAAAAATCCTTATTTAAACATTCTGTTTGGCTTGAAACGGATGGTTTGAAAGCGATCTGTGTACGTGCACGCATGCATGCGCAGGCGTGAGAGTGTATGCATGCACGCGTGTGCGTGCCTGGGTGTGTGCGCCTGGCACGAACGTGCACGTGCGAGCACAGGCGTGCGTGGTGTTTGCACGCGTACGTGTGTTCCTAGGCGCGCACGCATGTCTGCGCTGGCACGCGGCGCGCGTGATGATCGGCAGTGGAAGAGACGCGTCCTGTGCGGCGTCCGTGCAGGGWTGTGGCAGCATCCCGATCTGCCCCCGCTCCCCAGCCTGGAGACCCGATGTCCTCGGGGACCTCCCGGTGTCCCCACGGACACCCTGGCTTTGCCTTGGCCATCCTGGTGTCCCCCACAGGGTCYTGCTTCCCAGCAGCTCTGCCCCTGGAGGGGTCAACAGACAACCCCCCCTCCCCCGCCGGGGCATTTGCCATCACAGCTGGGAGGATTTACCCACCCGCCCTCGCCGAGGCTGTGCYGGGGGGAAAGGCAGGACACGAGCTCCCCACCCGGGGCGGGGGGGCCTTTGTACCCCGATGTGCCAGGGACACAGCAGCATCGTCCCAAATTTCTTGGGGGTTCTTGGACGTCCCTTTTATTTGGCGCTGGAAGGCGGAGTGGGGGTGACCCGGCCGTGGGGCAGCAGCGGGAGGCAGCCCGTGCCAGGCGCTGGCGTCYGCTCTGGCGTGGGGCCGCCGGTGCCGTCCCTGGGGCCACCCTGCCGGGAAGCTGGGCGCCGGGGGAGCCGGCGCAGCGCGGCGGAGGAGAGGATGGGTCTGAGTCAGCAGTGCCAGTGGGAGCCGGGAAAGGGGCAGGGCGCTGAGCAGGGCTGGATGCGGCCTCCCCTGTGCCGGCCTCATCTCCTTGACTCCGTGAGCAGTCACGGCCACGCCGGTGGGCTGGGGAAGGACGTCGGCATCGCCCAATCTCCTCCAAGAGGTCGTATCCACCCCCGCCGCCGGGCAGGTATGGCCCACGGCAGCCAGTGCTGGTGCTGCCTGGGGCGCTGAACTCCCCACAGATCCAGCCGTGCAAAGCCCCGGCTCGCTGTGCCTCAGTTTCCCTTGCAGRCAGGGCTGTGCCTGCCTCTGCAGCCCCTCACCATAGCAGCAGGGCTGTTCTCCGGGGCGGGCTAAGTGCCCCCCACATCACACCCTGCTCGCAGTCTGTCCTCCCTCCCCGGAGCCGAACGCTTTCCCCCAGGCAAGGGAGAGAGCTGGCAGGCGCCACCGCCCGCTGCGCCGAACCCGGCTCCGTGGGCGACCCCCCCAGCGCATCCCCGCTGCCCGCCGGGGGTGGCACTTCCCRCACTGCCAGCAGGGCCCTTGGCGATGCCACCTGGTGCGGCGCTGGCAGCTGGCGTAGGGGCACCCCCTGCCAGCCTTGGTGGTGCCAGTGACCCCGTTCCTGGTTGTYGTTGCCTCCCCGCTTGGCACTGGGTTGCTGCCACCCTGAAGCCTGGCTTCTCCTGGAGAGAGACATGCACCGGGGGCTGAGACCTGGCAAACTCAGTCCTCAGCTGGCTGAGTTGGGGGCTGGGTTTTGTAACAGACCCCCACCCCCACCCCGAGCACGTGGCACCCCTGCCTCAGGGTGGACACTGGTGGGCAGGCTGGGCCAGCAATGGGGCAGAGAGGCCTGGGGCTGCATTCCCAGGGCTGCCCCACGCCGAGGACAGCCAGGGCTGTCCCTTATGTCCCCCATGGGCCCATCCGGCTCCCTGCACCCCCCAGGCGAGCCCAGCCTGGTGAGGGTGCAAGGGTGCACATGAGTGCRGGAGCCTGGGAGCGTGCACGCACATGTGGCCATGTGAGCATGGGCACGTGTGCGTGCGTGGGTCTGTGCGCACGTGGTGTGGGGGGGTGCGTGCGCATGGAAGAGGGCTGAGCGCCTGCCCGCTCACACAGGTGTGCTTGTGCGGACGGGTTGGCACGAGCGTAGGCGTGCGGGGGGTGTGCATGTGCAAGCCTGCAGGTGCACGTGTGCGTGTTTGCACACATGGACAGCCACCCTTTTTACCTCCTGCCCCCRTGATGTGGTGCCACGGCATCTGGCCAGGCTCCTTGGCTGGAGGCCCTGAGATGGGACGGGGGGACTCGGCTTTCCCCCACATCCTACACTGGGGTCTCTGCTCTAGGGGTGGCACTGGGAGGCACTGGGGACCCTCGTGCTGACTGTGCCCGGCTGTAGTCAGCAGGGCTCACTGCAGCTGGAGGGACACCATGGGGGATGCAGGACTGGATGCCACCCATGTCCCACAGGGCCTTGCATATGTCCCCTCTCTGCCCYGTGCCTCAGTTTCCCTTGCCACCTTTCTTTTTTTCCTCCCTCCTTCTCCACATCCCTGGGAGACGTGACAATTCCCCGGCACAGTGGCACGGTGCCACCTTTGCTCACACTGCAGAGATGCTGGGAGCTGTAGGATGCACGAGTGAATCCGAGACCTGCCAGATTTAGCACATCCCACCTCAGAAAGCTAATTTGTCCCTCTGTCATGCCAGGCTAGCGAGGACACGTCCTCGGGCCAGGGGCAGAGCCTGGCCACCCGGAGCCCAGCGCCCGGGGCTTCCCCGGGCGTCCGGGTGGGGGCTGCAGCCCAGGTTCCCCCCCTTGCACCGGTGCCGCGGGGTCTGTGGCTTTCCGCCGCCGCGCTCCGGGGCACGGAGGGAGGAGGACGGGCGCAAGCCCGGGACGAGACCGAGACCGAGCTCCTGCCCGCGGCGCGGCAGACGCGGGGGCTCTGGTTTCTCCCCCGACGG
>NW_028186829.1:18504-29837 GCF_003343005.1 Rhea americana | reverse complement strand
CCCCCCCCCAGGCATTGCCCCTGCTCGGGCAGCCTGGAGGCCCCCGGCGCTGCCACTGTCCCCGCTGCATATTTGGGGGGACGGGGCTGGATGCGCCCCCCCAGCCCCGGCTGAGACCCCCCGCGGGAGCCGCCGCGCTCGGGCACGGCGGCAGGAGCGATCCCCCGTCTGCGCGGGTTCGGGGACGGGCGACGTGCCCGGCGATGCTGCTGGGGTTGGAGCGTGGCGGCGCGGTGGTGGCATCTCCACGCCTGGGAGCGGCCCCCGCTGTCCCCAGCCCAGGCTTGGCGGGGGCTGCTGGCTCCCCGCACGGTGGGAGGAACTGGGAGCAGTGGGCGGGTGTGGGATCCCGACGGCGCGGCGAGACCTGCGCAACTCGGCGCTCGGATGAACCCTGCAGTCTCCGTGTTCACCCTCGCTTGCATCAGCGTCACTTCGCTGGCGTCCGCGAAGCTGCTCCTGATTTACACCGGGGAGGAGGGCGGTCGGGGGGCTGCGGCAGGGGCAGGATGGTGCCTCGTCCCCCGCGGCGTTGAAGCTCGCTCAGCACCTCTGAGACCCCCCCCCCTCGTTTGGGGGCCCGGGGGTTCCCCGGGATGCCTCCCCCCGCGTCCCCACTGGTGCAAATCGGCAGGAAGACGGGGGGGGGGTGTCTCCTCCTGCTCTCTCAGCAGGAGTCAGGGAGCTGTGTCGGGGGGTGCCTGCCCCCCTCCCAAGACATCCCCATCCCTCGGTCCCATCACAGCTCCAGATGCTCCGTGGCACCAGCCTCCGACAGCTCCACGGAGGCGTCCGGGAAGGAGCTRTAAATACCCAGGCAGCGACAAGGGGGAGGTGGGGGGAGCCTCGCCAGCGGAGAGGTGCCGAAACCTGCCTGCCAGGGGCGGAGGAGCCTGGGGAGGGCCTGATCCACGTGCCTCCCCCCTCCCCCGGCTGGATATTGCAGGGTGATGGGRCACACACCCCAGCCTGTAGCACCTACGGCAGGTCACAGCCTGCCCCGCGCCTCAGTTTCCCCATGTGTGTGGGGAAGGAGAGGAGGTGACATCCCTGGAGACCCCCCTGGGGCAGGACCATGCTGGCAAGGGGTGGTCGGGGGTGCCGGAGGTCCCTGCGGTGCCAGCGGGGAGCACTTTGCAGGGCAGCTGCTGTCCTTGCTCCCTAGCCCCCCCTAGACAGCGAATGTCTTTTTGGGGGGAAGGAAGGGGGGGGTCACGCACTTTGCAGGGTTGCCACGGGGGTGGGGAAACCTGCCTTTAATCCTGAGACAGCAGCTCCCGTGGGGGGTGGGGGGGGATGTCACACGGCGGTGACACCCTCGGCAGAGCCGCCCCCTCGGAGCAGCTCCGCGTAGGGCTGGGAATAGCACGGGGACCTGCCGAGGGAACCGGGGACGATGGCAATAAATAGCTCGCTCYGGGTTTGAAACAGGCTTCCCCCGCCGCCCCCAGGCACCGCCGAGCCTGAGGGGGGAACATTTTTTTTTTTTAATCACCCTGTTTCTTACCTCCTGGGGAGCCGAGGGTGGAAAAGCCACATCCACCCAGCACTGGGGCGTCCCCAAGGCCAGAGCTGCAGCCCCCCCAGGTCCTTCCTCTTCCCCGTGCTCGGAAGGGACGTGGGCGGGAGGCTGCGAGCTCCCGGGACAGCTCCCGGCGCCTCCCAGACGGAGGGATGAGCAGGCAGACGAGCAGCTAGACGGCAGCATGGGTGGACAGACAGGCAGTGGGATGGATGGACGGATGGATGGATGGATGGCCAGGCCCGCTGCAGGGAAGCAGTGCACAGCCTGCTGGTTACGCAGGTGCGACCCGGCGGGGCCCTGGGGTGCTCCRGGGAGGACCCTGCTCCACCGTTGCCGTGCGTGAAGGTGCTCTCAGACATGAGCCAGCCCCTGCCCGTCTGCCTCAGTTTCCCCTGCTGGCAAACGGCTCCTCTGCGCAAGACGGGGCTAATTCACACTGGTTTGGGAAGTGCTTCATATCTTCCACCTTATTTTGGGGATACCCCGCTCCTGCGAGGGGCTGTGCTGCTGCCAGCCCTCTGCTTAGGGACTCGGGTTGCATTTGGCCTTTCCCAAGCTTTCCAGCCCAAGAGCGGATTCCCCTGTGGCATCCTGCTTGCGCGGCCGGTCGTGGGGGGAGACGGGGGGTGGCAAGGGAGGGGAGACGGGGGGTCACCGGGGCTGTGCCGGCTGCAGAGAGCCGTGGCGGCCGTGCAGCCAGCGCGGGGACGGCAGCCACAGATGGTGTCAGCAGGATGTCTCCCTGGCGGCAGATGACAGCCAGGAGAGCCACGTGTTCCCCGGGTAATTGCTTGTTCCTGTCAGCCCGGGTATTTTTGGAGCTTTTCCTTCCTTTGCTCTCCCGTTTCGGAGGCGACGGGTACAGAGCGACTGGCCCTGCAGGATGCATCTGGCTCCCGAGGCAAGGAGGAGGCTGGCGCTGGCGGCCTGCGGGATGCCCCGGGCGAGGGGTAGCCAAGCGCCGGCCAGACTGACAGCCCGGCCTCCAGCCGGCCTTCCTGGAGGGCATCGGCGCGTGCCGGAGCCTCCGAGCAGAGCCGCAGCTCCCGGAGCCCTGCGATTGCCCGGGACGCGGCTCCGGGGAAAGAGCCGGCGACCTTCCCCCGGGCAGAGAGCCGGGGAGCGCCTGACCCTCTTAGCGGCTCAAAGCAGCYGCCAGAGCTGAACGCTCCCCAATTATTTTCGGAGCGATGTGATGCTTAATCCCGTTTCTGTCTTTAACTGGGGCCAACTTGTGGCGCTTTGAACTCTTTAAATCAGGAGACCGAAATAGTGAGGAAGAAAGCCGGCTGGGCAGTTAGCCAGGGTCCTGGTAGCGCGTTGCCCGTGCAATTCGGTGCCTGATCGGCGATGGCCCCGTGCCTCAGTTTCCCTGGGGCACCGGCCCCGCTGGCCCTCCCGCGCCGGCAGCTGGCGATAAGCGGCTGCGGAGCGGCGCGTCTTTGAAACCCAATTACCCTCGGTATCGCTGGGGCTATTTTCATCCCTCCGCTGTCACGTCGGTCTGCCCGCCGGCACCCGCGTCATTTAACCCGTCTCTGGGTGCTGTGTCATTCCGTGACCCCCCCTCCGCCACCGCCGTCGGCAGCACTCGGCACCCAGCTACACCCGCGGCCTCGGGAGCGCTGGGTGCCGAATCGCTCTGCCCCCTCTGGCCACCCTAAGCTGCCCAGCCAGGGCTCCCAGTAACCCCCTGCACCAGTGTAACCGGTGTCACTGGGGTGGTTCACGGTGGGTGGGGGGAGAAATCCTGCTTTTGAACAGCTCAGTCCTGCACTGGAGCCGAGTCGGAGCCTGTCCTCATGGTGCTGAGTGCCACTCAGGGCAGGATCCGGCCCAGATGTGCCCTGGAGCGATGGGGTCCGGGACAGGAACCAGGCCTGGGGCCCTGCAGTGGGGGGACAGGCCTGGGGCGCAGAGTGGATCCCAGGGGGGCTGCGAGGTGGGGAGAGCATCTCCGGCGCCCGAGCAGCCCCCCGGCGCTGCCGGGAGCGGGGGGGGGAGGGGGCACGTTACGGCACCTGGGTTTCCATCGCCCACCGTCGGCTCCGATCCGGGTCAGCGGCCGGGCCGGCGAGGGAAGATTGAGCCCGGCGCTGCTCAAAAACCCCGGAGGAGGGGGAAGTTCCCCAAACACCCAGCCTTTCTCCAGCCCCGAGATTTGAGGAGCACCCACAACGCCATTCATTTGCCCTAGATGGACCCAAATTGAAAGGATGGAGAGGGGAAGAGGGTCAGATGCACCCCCCCCCCCCGGATGGAATAAGGCCACTGATTTAGAGTTGAAAGAAGATGTTCTGGGTTGTCCTGGAATGGCAGGGTTTTTATCGGGGCTCCTCTGCCCTCCTCCCCCGGTGCCCGTGCCAGACCTGCTCCCCATCCCTCGTGCCTGGGCTCGGGAACTCCTGATTTACACCGGAGGGAAGGATCCCGCCACCTTCCCCCATGTCTCTGCAGCGCAGCGAGCCCGGGTCAGCGTGTGGTCTGGGGTCCTTCCCCCCCCACATACCCCCCCGGGCACCCTCGCTGGGGGTCCTCAGCCCCCCCACCCCCATGCTGGCTGCCAGGGCTGAATCTCTCCTCTCTCTCTGTCTCTCTGCAGTTAAAAAGGCCAAGTTTGACGGGCCCCAAGGTGAGTGGCCCCATCCCGGGGAGGGGGGTTGGGGGCAGTGGGGCTTGTCCCATGGGCTGTTTGGATGTGCCAGGGCCTGGGGGGTGGCAAAGGGAAGCCAGGCTCAGTCCTAGCTCTGGGGGTCTGATTGGTGCATGTTGGGGGGGGGGGAGCAGGGGCTGGGGGTGCCGCGGGCCTGACGAGATGGGGCTCGCAGCAAAGCACGGCGACCCCTGGCACCGGCGGGGCCCCATCCTGCCCGCCCCAGGCCTGGCGGCACCTTCCGCTTGTTCCCGCAGAGAAATTCAACACCTACGTGACGCTGAAGGTGCAAAATGTCAAGAGCACGACCATCGCGGTGCGGGGCAACCTGCCGTCCTGGGAGCAGGACTTCATGTTGTGAGTGCACCGAGCCCACCGAGCCCCCCGCTCGGCCCTCGGGGACCCCAGGGCGCCCCGTCTCCGGGTTCGCCTCCCAGCTCAGCCTGCTTTTCCTCCCCTCCTTTGCCRGGGAGAGTTGCTAGCCCTGCGAGGGGCGCGGGAGCAGGGCTGCCCCGGGACCCCTTTTTCCCCCAGGCATGGGGCCGTGGATGTCCCCGGGGGGAGGGGGTGGGGGATGGGAGCAGCCTGGGTGATGTGACGGGTGTCGGGTTGTCTCGGGCTGCCGCGTTCACTGGCGTGGGGCATCCCTGGGACCCAACAACACCCATCCCGAGATGGGTGGGAGATCCTGGAGCCTGCCGGGGGTGGAGGACTGCGAGGGGGGGGAGGAGGAGAGGGGGGTCCCTGGGAGGGGGCGCTGGGCAGGGGGGTGAGCACGCGCCTGTCCCCGCAGCGAGATCAACCGGCTGGACCTGGGCCTGACGGTGGAGGTGTGGAACAAGGGGCTCATCTGGGACACCATGGTGGGGACGGTGTGGATCCCCCTCCGGACCATCCGGCAGTCCAACGAGGTGGGGAGCAGGGCGGTCCCCTCCCGGGACCGCCGGCCCCGGCTGCCCGTTGGAGGGCGGGCAGCCCCGTGCTCTGGGGCGGCCATAGCGCCCCAGGCCCCCTCCGCCCCCGCGGGAGCCAGGGCAGCTCCCTCGGGTGCAGGCCGGGCCGGACGCCTGGGCTCCTCTGGCCGGCCTCGGCGTGGGCAGGGAGCGGGGGGCCCCACGGCGGCTCCCCTGAGCCCCCGCTTGCACCCCCGCAGGAGGGTCCTGGGGAATGGCTCACGCTCGACTCCCAGGTCATCATGACCGACAACGAGATTTCGGGCACCAAGGACCCCACTTTCCACCGCATCCTCCTCGACACCCGCTTCGAGCTCCCGCTGGGTAGGTACCGGCACCCCTGGGCCCCCCCGGCTGCCCCCGGGGACCTGGGCTGCACCTTTCCTGTCCTCCCCCCAGCCTGGGGGTGCTGCCACGGGGCTCCCCGTGGGTCGGAGCTGGGACTGGCCAGCCCATGGCCCCGAGCCAGGAGGGACGTGATGGGGGGGGGATCTGTCCCACAGATCGGGGGTCTTTTCCCTTTCAGACATCCCCGAGGAGGAGGCCAGGTATTGGGCCAAGAAGCTGGAGCAGCTCAACGCGATGCGGGACCAGGACGATGTAAGTCCCCCGCAGGCCCCGGTGCCGCGTCCTTGGGCCCCGCGCTGCGAATTCGGGGCACAGCGAGGGGCGGCATTGCCCGGCCTGCAAGCGCCGGGGGTGGCGAGGGGCTCTGCCGGGCTGGGGGCAGCGGGGACCCTGATCCGCCCCCGTCTCTCCCCAGTACGCCTTCCAGGAGGAGCAGGAAAAGCCTCTCCCGGTTCATGGCTCCCAGTGCTGTAAGTACCCCCGTGCCGGGGCCGCCGGCCCCTGCTCTGTCTCCTTTCCCTTCCCCAGCATCCCGGCATCCAGCTCCACGCACCTGGGATGCRTGGGAACAGGGGGACCCGTCCCCTTCCGTCTGTCCCTYCKTGTCCGTCAGGGTTTCTCAGCTCTYGTCCTGCCCTGTGGTTTCYGGGTTGCTTTGTGGCGGCCRAACTGTGGGGCGGGAGAGGGGTCTGGGTGCCTCAGTTTCCCTTTCTGCAATCACCGAGGGCCGTGCCCAGCCCCATCCACCTCCCTCGCACCCCAAACCTCCGCCGCGCGCCCCGGATCACGGGGACCCCGGGGCAGGGGGTGGGAGCAGGTCCCGAGTCCGTCCGCCCGGCTCAGGTCCGGCTGCTTTCTCGTGCCCGGCTCTCGCCGCCGCCCCGGCGCCGCGTCCGTCTTTATTATTATCTCAGCCCCTTTTCTTTGTAGGCAACTGGAATTATTTTGGCTGGGGAGAACAACAGAGTAAGTATCCCATCGTCTCCTCTCCTCTGAGCCTGGCGGTCCCTGGCGTGACCCCCCCCACTTCTTTGCCACGCCATGGCCTGAAATGGGGCTCGGGGGGTCCTGGGTTCGCGTCCTGCCTCCAGCCTTGTCTCCCGGGGCTCTGTGCTGGTCCCTTCCCTGGGCCGGGCACCCTCCCCTCTGCCCCCCAGCGACAGTCCCGCAGCCATCCTGGCCGGCGTCCTCCCACCTCCCGCGGGCGGTGGCAGCCGCGGGGTCGTCACAGCCGGGGCGCAGGTCCGTCCCGCGTCCCTCTCACCGCTGCCGCCCGGCCCTTTGCAGATGACGACCCCGACAGCACTGTGGACGACCGGGACAGCGATTACCGCAGCGAGACGAGCAATAGCATCCCGCCGCCCTACTACACCACCTCGCAGCCCAACGCCTCCGTGCACCAGTACCCCATGAGGCACCAGCAGCAGAGCTCCCGCGACTCCTACACGGACTCCATGCAGAGCTACGAGATGGACTACTCGGACCAGCGCCCCATCAGGTAGCCCTCGCGCCCGGCCCTCGCCGCGGCCCTGCACCTAGGGACCAGGCACCCGCTGGGTGGGACAGGGTCCCGGGGTCCCGGGGGTGACACGAGGGGACGTCGCTGCCGGGGTGACGAGCGAAGGCAGGAAGAACGGAGAGGTGAGGAAGCGGGGCAGGAGGGGATGGCGCCTGGGCACGTGGCCCGTCCCTGCCGCCCTTCCTCCGGGATGTTGTGGTTCAAAATGCAGATGRGTCTTGACGCTCTTTCGGGTCACCCCCTGCCCCGAGTCCCTGCCTGGGGGACCCCCGAGCCGTCCTCGCCGGGAGGTGGCACGGCTGGGGCTGTAGGCAGAGCCGCAGGCAGGGACACCTGCATGGGTGCTTTGCCCCCCCCTGCACCGCGCTTGCAGCACGGCCCCGCTTCCCCCCCGCGTCCCGCAGCCCTTCCCCGCAACGGAGCCTCCCTCCCGGCAGCGCCGGCACCCAGCCGGGCTCCTTCACCCGGCGGGCGCGGAGGAGAGGCAGCGCCGAGCCGCGGCGGGYGCGCGGCACGGCGCCCGGGACCTTGCTGACCATGTTCCTCTCCTCCCCGGCAGACGCTACGGTAGCGTAGACTCTGCCACAAACGGGCGCAGCGACGCTGAGTCCGCTTCCGAATCGAGCAGGCGGACCAGCCGCCAGCACTCCCTTGAGAGCAGGCGGTCCCTAGACCTATCTGATAGGTGGGTCTCTACCTCGTCGTGTGCCGTGTGCCGTCGCAGAGTGCTGTGCTCGGTTCTTGCAGCCTTGGTGAGGCCAACACCAGTCCCGGCAAGGGCAGCCTCGCTCCGCCGCTCCCTCTCCCCTCCCCGCGTCGCCTCGCCACGGGGCGACGGGGGGGCTCGTGCCCAYGAGTTTGGGGGCTTTTTTGCCCTTTGCACCATTCCCAAGACCGTAGGAAAACTTACTCCACATCCTGGCCCTACTCCGCTGGCCAGCCTGGATCATCTGAGCCCACGGGATTGCAAAGCAGCTGCCCGCTCYCCACGTCCGAGCCCCCTAGATTGCAGAGCAGCAGCCCGCTCCCCACGTCCAAGCCCCCTCGATTGCAAAGCAGCAGCCCGCTCCCCACGTCCGAGCCCCCTTGATTGCAAAGCAGCAGCCCGCTCCCCACATCCGAGCCCCCTCGATTGCAAAGCAGCAGCCCGCTCCCCACGTCCGAGCCCCCTCGATTGCAAAGCAGCTGCCCACTCCCCACGTCCGAGCCCCCTAGCTTGCAAAGCAGCAGCCCGCTCCCCACGTCCGAGCCTGCAGCTATTGCAAGGCAGCAGCCCACTCCCCACATCTGAGCCCAYGGGAKTGCGAAGCAGCAGCCCRCTCCCCACATCTGAGCCGCCTCGATTGCAGAGCAGCAGCCCGCTGCCCGTGGCGGGCAGGGTGGATGCGCGAGCCTGGCCCCGCACCAGTGTCCCCCGTGGCAGCTGGGGCTGCAAGGTGCCTTGGGGACACGTTGCTGGCACAGGCAAATGCCGCCCTCCATTTCTGGTCCCCTCCCAGGGCCCCGGAGCACTTCAGCAGAGACCCCTGCAGCCCGGCGGGGCAAGAGCCCCGYGTGGTGGTCTGAGACCCCTCAGCTTGCCGAGGGCCCCCAGTCCGAGCTGAGGCCGGGGCGGGCTGGGCAGGCGAGGGGCTGCCCGCACGAGCCGCGTCTCCTGCACTTCTGCACCCTCTCCAGGCCCTCACGCTCCAGGGACCCCTTGCCCGCGTGTCCCCCCCCCCCAACCCAGTCTGCTGGGTCGTGCCTGCACCCCTCCTCCCGAGGACCAACCTCTGCCAAGCTTGGGCGGCCCCCAGCACCCTCCTTCCCAGCGGCGTATCCCAAACCCTCCCGCTGCCCGGCATGGCCTCGCTGGCCCAGGGGGCTCTGCCCGGCGCCGTCCCTCCCTCCCTTGGCCGCCCCCGAGCCCTGGCTGCCGGTGCTGGAGACGTGGTGTCGGCCTCTTCCTAGGCATGTCCCCGTACTGTCTGCATGCGTGCTTATGTGAGCCTCTCCCCGCCGTGCCCGGCCCCACGGTGGCAGTGGGGGGGCGGGAGGGGGTGTCACCCTGCCCTGCCCCRGCTCCCGCTGCCCGGGGGGCCGGCAGGGAAGCGGGGCAGGCGGCAGAGGGGCTGCGCGGCAGGAGGGGTTGGACGCGTGGGGCTTTGCGGAGCGATGGGGCTGGGGGCGCGGGGAGGTTGGAGAGGGGGTGCCGGGCTCCGGGGGTGTGCGCCCCACACCCCCCCCCACCCCCCCACGCTCCCGGCGCGGCGCTGCTGAGGCCGGGCGCCCTCCCTGTGCCCGCAGCCCCGCGGGGAGCAGCCGGTACGCCTCGTCGGCGGAGCTCAGCCAGGGCAGCTCGCAGCTGAGCGAGGACTTCGAGAACGAGAGCCTGCGGGACTCGGAGCTGGACGAGCGCGACGGCGACTCCTACCACTCCTGCCACAGCTCCGTCAGCTACCGCAAGGACTCGCCCCGCTGGGAGGAGGAGGAGGAGGATGACCTCTACCTGGAGGAGGAAGAGGAGGAGGAGGAGGAAGAGTTCAACGAGGACTACAGCGAGAACGAGGAAGGCTACGCCAAGGAGGAAGAGGAGGAGGAGGAGGACCTGCGGGACCGGGAGGCTTATGAGCCCCAAGCCCCCGAGCACGACACCTACCCGCCGCCCACAAAACCGCCCGGGCAGCAACAGCCGCAGCCGCTCCCGCAACAGCCGCAACAACCGCCGCAACCGCAGCTGGCCCCGCAGGAGAGGAAGGAGGAGAGGAAGGAGGAGAAGGACGCCTCCGTCCCCCCAGAGCCCCCCGGGTCCCTCCAGGCCCAGCGGGGAGCGGACGAAACCCCCGCGCCGGAGGCGGCGCAGGAGCCCGAGTCCCCCAAAGCGGCCGAGAGGTAGGAGGCAGCGGGGCGGGGGGGGGGCAGCGTGGGGGGGCGCCGGGGCTGGTGCCGTGGGGCAGAGCTGCCGCCCCGCAGCTGGGATCGCAGCTCCGGCTTGGAGCCGGTGCCCGGGCACCGACACGCCACCAAAGCGGGAAGCTTCCTTCGTAGGAAGCGACCCTCTGGGCGGCCGATACAAGCCCGTCCGCAGCCTCCCGCCTTGCGGCCGAATTGTTTGGTGCCGCGTGCCCCGTACGGCGGGTGAATAATTCGGGTGTCAACCTTTGCCTTTGATTATTGAAAACGTCCATTTTTTTTTTTCCCCTGGTTCGGTGAGCGCGGTTGCTCCACACACAGGGGAAGTGCAATGGGCGTTTTCGGTCTTCTGTTTGGCTTAAATTATAGACGTGAGTAGGGAGAACCTCCGGTTTAAAAGAACTCGTAACGAGTTCAGCGGTGACCGGGCCGCGTGCGGTTGCAGGGAGCGGGATGAGGCCGAGGTGCAGGACCCCAAGGCGCGAGCCAAGGCCAACTGGCTGAGAGCCTTCAACAAGGTTTGCCTGCAGCTGCAGGAGGTGAGCTCGCCCCGCGGCGCGCCGGCGGGGTGGGGTGGGGGGCACCGGAAGGGCTCGCGGCCCCACCAACACCGCCGTCCTGCACCCGGAGGGCTCGGGCGCCTTGCGGCCCCCCGCTCCCCGTGTGACCGCGACGCCCGTCGGGCCGACGGCGGGAGCCGGGGCGACGGCCCCCGGCCCCGCGCGAGGGTGTGCTGCATGCGGTTGCAGTGTGCTGGTGTGACCCCCCCCAACCCCCCCATCCCCGTCCCCGTCCCCGTTTATTGAGTTGACCATTTTTTGTTCTGTTTTTAGACTCCATCCTCCATCTTTTCTTTTTGTTTTGGCTCYGGATGCGCCCCCCCGGGGCTGCGATTCCCCTCCCCGCCGCTTCTCTTTTCAGTTCTCCACCACCATGGCCCTTGCGGCCGCGTCTCCCCTCCCTGCAGGGAAGGGGGGTAGCCCGCCTGCAGGTAAGCGCCCGCCCCGCGCCGCGCGTGCCTCCCCGGGTGCCTGCGTGTGCGCGCAGGGACGGAGCAAAAATTGGCTCTTTCCTCTCTCCTCCTCCCCCCGCCCCTCCGAAATCCCCCCCGCGCCGCCAGGCGCTGCCCGCGGGGCCGGGGGCTCTGCGCGCACACCACGGTCCCCGTGTGCTGTGGCTTTTTCCCGTGCTTCTCCCCGGCCCCGGCGGCTCCGGGGCGGCCCGGACCCGCGGAGCCTTTCCAACGATCCTTCCGCCGCCCCTCAACCTGCTGGTGTTTCGCGCRGTGCAGCCGGCCCGTCCCGCTTCGCCAACCTGAGTTAGCTCCCGCAGAAACCCAAACTCCCCCAAATATTTTATTCCTAGAGCGAGCTCCGCGCTGGAAAGATCCCAGCCGGTTTAGCAACGCGCTTCACCCGCCGGCTCCGCAATCCCCTCTCGCGC
>NW_028186829.1:15779-17394 GCF_003343005.1 Rhea americana | reverse complement strand
CGGCCCCGCCGTCGCCCGGCTCGGGCGCCCCGCGCCCCGCTCCCCCGGCCGCCTCTAACCTGCCTTGTGTTTTCTGTTCTCTTTCCTCCGGCCCGGCTTGGCCGTCCCCGGCCGCAGCGGGGCGGCGGTAAGGTTTCTGCGCTGCATTGACAGCATGCCCGACATTAAGCTTGGACGCAAATCGCTCCCTCTAGTCAGAGATCTGGTGAGCGCGGCGCGAGGGGTTAAAGGGAGAGCACCCTTGGGAGCCCCCTCGCAGCCCCGCCGTCTATCCGTCCATCCGTCCGTCAGGGTGGTGGTGGTGGTGGGGGAAGTGGGTGCTTTTGGGGTGCTGGACCCCACTGGAGCTGTCCCCTCCGGAGGCTTTGGGGCCGCTGGGCTTTCCCCTCGCCCCCGGCTCGGGCATGGGGGGGGGCTGAAGCCCCCAAGGGAAGCAGCCCGGGATGGGGGAGGCTTTGACACAGGGGTTTTCTCCTGCGTCCCGGCCAGTGAGGACGAGGATGAGGATGAGGAGGAGGAGGAGGAGGAGGAGGAGGAAGATGAGGAGGAGGAGGAGGAGGAGGATGAGGAGGACAAGGACGGCTGGGCTGGGCTGGCCCCTCTCCGAAGGGTGCTCCTCTTTAACGCAGCTGCCCGGGTCCCGTCCCGACACAGAGCATCAGTCCGAGGCCTCCCGTAGCAGCCTCTGGTTTCTGATTTTTGCTGCCGGCAACGCGAGAGCTCAGACACCTCCCCGGTCCCTTCCCTTCCCACCCGGCAGCTCAGAGCGGGCCGGTGCCAGGCAGCCACCGCCGCYGCCGTGCCGAGGAGCCCGGCTCTGCTCCAGGCACAGATTTACCCCTTGCTCTGTGCCCTCCCCTGGTGGAGGGGGGGGGGTCCCGTCCCCGACCGCCTCCCCCTCTCCGGCCCCGCTGTGCCCCCCTCGCCTCGGAGCTCGCTGCCCCCCTGCCCGCTCCAGCAGCCGCTGATGCTTCTGCGCTGAGTGTTGTGTCGGTGTCGGGGTGTCGAGGACGGGTCGCGGGGTGGTGGTGGTGGGGGGCGGGATGGACGACGGCGCGGGTCTGGCTGGGCATCGCTCCGGCCGTTGCTCCCGTCGCTGCCCGGTGGAAAGGTTCCCCGCGGTTTTGCAGGCTGCAGCCAGCTCTGCGGGTTCGGGGAGCAAACGGCCCTGCCAAAATATCCCCCGCTAACGGGGACTGGCCCGGCGGCGGGTTCGGTGCCGCCTCGTTTCCTGCTGGCTGGAAGGGGGAAGGGGCAAGGGCTTGCACTGGTGTGAAATATTAATGTCTTTTATTCCCCCCCGGCTGCCCCTGGCTGCCCGCAGGCCATGGTAAGTGCCGTCCGTGGTGCCCAGCACCCTGCGGGTCTCCCCAGGGAGGCCGCTGGGTTCAGCTGGGAATGCTGCAGGCCGGCCTGGTTGCAAAGCAGCACTTTGCAGCCCTCGGCGTCTCGGAGCCGCGCTGTCCCTGCCAGGCACCGTCCCGGGCCGGGGCCGGGGGGCTGCGCCCCAGGGACCTCCGGGAGAGCTGGGTGGTGCCGCCCTCCTGCACTGGGTGTTTTGCTCCCGGCCGCCGGGAGCCCGAAGGGGATGGCAGGAGACCGACACTCCCCCCCC
>NW_028186829.1:14474-15706 GCF_003343005.1 Rhea americana | reverse complement strand
TGAACAACGAGGAATTAGTAAGTGCTGCCTCCGAGAGGCCGGGACGCGAGGCGCTCGCGGCAGGAGAGCCGAGCTGCGCCAGGCGGGTGCACGAGGGCTGCCGGCGCGTGAGCTTCCCCTCCTCTCCCTTCCTTCCCCGCGCAGAAAAACCATGTTTACAAGAAGACCCTGCAAGCCTTAGTGTACCCCATCTCCTGCACGACGCCCCACAACTTCGAGGTGTGGACGGCCACGACGCCCACCTACTGCTACGAGTGCGAGGGGCTGCTGTGGGGCATCGCCCGGCAGGGCATGCGCTGCGCCGAGTGCGGGGTGAAGTGTCACGAGAAGTGCCAGGACCTGCTCAACGCCGACTGCCTGCAGAGTAAGGAGCCGTCCGCCCCGCCTGCCCCGCTGCCGGGCCCGAGAGAGCCGCCGGTGATACCGGAGAGCCCGTTCCTGCCCTGCGCGCGGGGGGAGGCGGGGAGCGGGGCAGGTCTGCCCTGATCGGGGCACTAATCCCTCCTGGTTTGGACTGATTCATCCCTGGTGCTGAGCTTGGGGGTGCTCAGCTGGATGCCATCTGTCCCCGCTCTCCGTGTTGCCCGTCGCTGTCCTCCTCTCCCAGGGGCRGCGGAGAAGAGCTCCAAGCACGGAGCAGAGGACCGGACCCAAAACATCATCATGGTGCTCAAAGACCGCATGAAGATCCGGGAGCGCAACAAGCCGGAGATCTTTGAGCTGATCCAGGAGGTGTTTGGCGTCACCAAGACCACCCACACGCAGCAGATGAAGGCGGTGAAGCAGAGCGTCCTGGACGGCACCTCCAAGTGGTCGGCCAAGATCAGCATCACAGGTGGGCGCCAGCATCRCCTCCGCGGTCCGCGAGCCCGACGCGTGCCACCGCCGTGGGGGACCCCCGTGTCCCTGCTCCCTCCTGCGCCGATGGAGCGCRTGGCGTCCTGCCGACACGTCCCTGTGGGCACAGCTCTGGCAGCCCGCCCCCCCCCCAAAAAAAAGCTGTACCCTCTTTGAGCCAGCAGATTTGGGGTGATAGTGGAAACATCTGCCCCCGGCTAGCAGCAAATCCCAGGCGAAGGGAGGGCTCTGCATGCTCCAGCCTGAATTTTCCTCCAGCCCGGTCCCCTGAGGCTGCAAATCCGGCTTCCCCCCCCCTCCCCCGCCCCAGCCCTTGCACGAGGATGCTTCCTGCCCCGTGCTGCGGAGCGGCTTTGGCCCCGGGGCTCTGGGGG
>NW_028186829.1:2783-14200 GCF_003343005.1 Rhea americana | reverse complement strand
CGTGTGCCTCCGTGTGGACGCGTGTGCGTGGCGTGCTGTAGTCGTTTGTGCCCAGGGTCTGCAAGCCAAGGATAAGACAGGTTCCAGTGACCCGTATGTTACTGTTCAGGTTGGAAAGACGAAAAAAAGGACTAAAACTATCTACGGCAATCTCAATCCGGTCTGGGAGGAGAATTTCCATTTGTAAGTCCGCCCCGTGCGCCTCCGTCCCCCCCCCCCCGGCTTTCAGCCCCTGCTCTGCCCGCCGGGCACCCGCTCCCCTGCGGGGTGCCAGGAATCGGGGGCCTGATCCTGCCCCAGGGACACCCTCGGGGTGGAGGGGGCTGCTGGGGTAAGGGGGAGCCCAGCGCCAGGCTCCTCAGGCTCCCGGGGACGGCGTTTCCGGGCATCCCCCGGCCTCGGGCTGTCGCCGCCGGGCTCCAACAGCAGTGCCGGCGGCTCCGTGGTGGCTAGCGGGGACGGCCGGGCTCGGGCCAGCTTCCCCCGCGAGGAGGGGGCAAAGCGGCTGCGTTTTGCCCTCCTGCAGGCTTTCGGGGCCGTCGCTTCTACTCCCGCCCGGCTCCAGCCCGGAGCTGGCCGTGGGGAGCGAGGGACGGGCGCTGGCTCTGATTTGGGGAAACCGAGGCGTGGGGAGCGGCCGGGAAGGTTTCCCCGCTCACGCTGGGAGCTCTCCCTTCTTGTCCCCCCTGCAGCGAGTGCCACAACTCCTCCGATCGCATCAAGGTCCGCGTCTGGGACGAGGACGACGACATCAAGTCCCGCGTCAAGCAGCGCTTTAAGAGGGAGTCCGACGACTTTTTGGGCCAGACCATCATCGAGGTGCGGACCCTGAGCGGCGAGATGGACGTCTGGTACAACCTCGGTAAGCGGCTGCGCCGGCGCTGCCCGCTCGGACTGCCGCTCTCCCGGCGCAGCCCTGGGGCAGCCTGGCCCTGCCGCCGCGTGGCGCGGAGGCCGTTTTCGGCACGGTAGCGTYGAGGCTGCCGTGAAAAACATCCTTTATTATCCAAAGCCCGCTGCGGTCGAGGGTTTTCCCCCTCAAAGCCGTTTGCCCCRGAGATCTGCAGCACTGGGCTTCTGCAGAGGGGGAAACTGAGGCACAGAGCGGGCCACCTCGCTCCCGGAGGGCCTTGGCAAGCTGGGGATTTAGTTGGTTCCGGTCCAAATCTGTTATTACGATGCCTCAGCTGCGTCGTGTCGAGGCCCGGCGGTGCCAGGCGCTGCGCGGCCCCGGCGAGGAGCCCCCCCGGCGCGGCGCGTTGCCCCGTCTCGCGGGCAGGGAGCGAGGCGGAGAGGCCCCCGGTCGCAAAGGGCCGGCGGGCGGGCGGGCGGGGGGGGGGGACACGGGACCCTCACGTCTCGGCCCTCTCTCTCCGCCCCCGGCAGACAAGCGGACGGACAAGTCGGCCGTGTCCGGCGCCATCCGGCTGCACATCAGCGTGGAGATCAAAGGCGAGGAGAAGGTGGCCCCGTACCACGTGCAGTACACGTGTCTGCACGAGGTGAGCAGGCAGCGGGCACCGCCGGGGCTGCCGCCGGACCGCGGGCGCCCGCGTCGCCCCGTCCCCGGCGGCAGCACCCGCCGGTGACCGGTAAGGACTCTCTTGCGCCTCCAGAACCTTTTCCACTTCGTGACGGATTTGCAAAACAACGGGGTGGTGAAGATCCCCGACGCCAAGGGCGACGACGCCTGGAAGGTGTACTTCGACGAGACGGCGCAGGAGATCGTCGACGAGTTTGCCATGCGCTACGGCGTCGAGTCCATCTACCAGGCCATGACGTGAGTCCGTGCCGGCGGCTCCGCCAGCCCCGCGTGGACCGTCCTCCTGCCGGGACCTCGGTCCCCCGCTGCCGTTTGCGCTGGTTTGCCATCGCTCCCCTCTCTGTCCTTTCCCCCTCCTCTCCCCCCCCCCCAGGCATTTTGCCTGTCTCTCCTCTAAATACATGTGTCCGGGGGTGCCGGCGGTGATGAGCACGCTGCTCGCCAACATCAACGCCTACTACGCGCACACCACCGCCTCCACCAACGTCTCCGCCTCCGACCGCTTTGCCGCTTCCAATTTCGGGGTAAGTCCGATGGTGCGTAAACACTCCTTCCTTCTTCTCTCTTCTCTTGGGTTGGGGGCGGGGGGCTTGTGGGGCAAAAAGGGCCGTGCAAAGCCCCCGCCCTCCAAACCGCAGCCAGGCAGCGGGCCTTCGGCCTCCGTGCCTCGAAATAAAGCCACCTCCCGTTGATCGGGAAGGAAACTGGCCGCCGTCTTCTGGGAGAAGGTCTAAATTCGCTCCCCGAATTATTACGGTAAAGCTTTGCTTGCAATTCGACCTGGCTTCGATCGACGGGCGACAGCGCGCTGCAAACCGCCGCCCGTCGCCGGCAGCCCCCCCCCGGGCGCTGCCCTTCCAGCAGGAGAACGAAACCTTTGCGGCATCCGTCCGCCTGCCGCGAAAGCCGGCGGCGACGAAACGCTTTTGCCTGCCGCGCGCCGGGAGCTTTGCACGGCTCTGAGCGCGTCGGGTGCAACCCGAGCCCGGAGCAAACTCCCCCGGAGCGCRCCGGAGGAGAGACGGGGCGCCCGGCGGCACCTCGCGCCCGGGGCGACTTTGCGACGGGGACGGGTTGGCCCTCGGGTGAGGTGCAAAGGGGACGGGCTGGGCTCTCAGCTCGGCCGCTCTGCGTTTACACGGGGCGGACCGAGGTGGGAGCCCGGCCCCGGCTAGGACGAGGCGCTGGGTAGCGAGGGCTGGAGGCAGCAGCACGCGCGGAGAGAGGCCGGCTTGGTTCGTCTCCCGGTTCAGCCAGCGCAGGGGGTAGCTAGAGCCGAGCGAGCGCACCAGGGTCAGAGCGGAAGGAAGAAAAAAGAGGAAAAAAACCACACGAAAAGCCTTTTCTCTAACGTGTAGGGTTTTAAAAACTTGTTTCTTTCTCTTTTTTTAGAGAGCCTAAAGGTTGGGTCCTAAAGCGCCCGGCCGTGTCGCTTTAAGCCCGAGCGCCCGGCGTGTGCGGTTTTAAAGCGCGCTGCAGCCGTCGTGTGCCGGGGACGCACGGTCTCGGCCCAAAGCCTGGCTTTGCCGTCTCCGGCGGGCGAGCGCTCGGAAGGTTTGCGGTCGCAAAAACGCAGGCTGCGGGACTCGTCCGGCGCCGGGGAGCACTGTCCCCCCGACACGCCGCTGCCCCGGCCCCACGCCGGCGGCCCCCCCCCCCCAATCCCCGCCGGGATGCGGGGCTCAGCCCCTGTCTCCGGCCACCTCCCCGCTCGCAGGGCAGGGCGATGCCGACGCGCGGCGCAGGAGCGGCTGCGCCGGCGGCCCCGGCCCCGGCTCGCGGGGCGCCGCCGGCTGCGGGTGAAACCGGGGCTCTCCAGGGAGACCTGCGGGTTTGCGGACGTTTACACGGGCAAAGCGCCTCCGAACGGCGTTTCCGTTGCTTTTCCTTCAGCTGCGGCACAGCAGCCCAACGGCTTGGCCTGGGTTAGCATCCTCCGGCCCCGCGCGAGGTCCCCGGACCGAGCCGAGTCAGAGCTCCCCTCCCCGGGGGATGACGCCCGCCCGGGGCGCTTCCCTGCCCGCGGCCCCCGGAGCTGCCCGGGGTTGGAGCCAGCCCGGTCGCGCAAGGTGGCATCGTCTCGGCGAGGCCCGAAGCAGCTCGTGCCCAAAATTGGGAAGATTTTGCCAACGCGGCTCTTTCCTCATCCTCTTTCTTTGGAGCCTGTGAAAGCCCCCGGGGGGGCCGGAGGCGCGATCGTGGGCACCCTCCGCTCGCCCCGGCCTCAGAGGAGTTTTGGCCGGCGGGGCAGATGTACCTGCCCGTCTCCCCCCCCTTCCCCACCAGCGAGAGCAAAGGGGATCCCTGGGCGCCCACAGGGGTTTTTTTTTTGGAGGGGGGGGCTCTCGCTTCCGCACTGCCCGCCGTCGCCGAGCGGGGACCTCGTCCTCCGGCGGGGGCTGCGCTTGCCCCGGGAGCCTCCGACTGCAGCCATCCGCTCCACGCCGCCCGCTGACGACCCCCCGGCCACCGGCGAGGACGGGCTCTTCTCGGCAGGCGTCCTGCCACGCTGCTCTAGCGCCCGGCCCCGGCAGGGCACGGCCCGCAGGAAGGCAGGAGCGGGGGGGGGACGAGCCGCGGGGCGGTGCAGGGTCAGGGCTGGGAGAGCCAGGTGAAGCGGGGAGGAGGGGACGGGTGGGGGGACGGTCCCGGGCGCTTTTCCCCCGTTTACCTGGCTCCGGGGTGTTTCTCCGCAGAAAGAACGGTTCGTCAAGCTCCTCGACCAGCTGCACAATTCCCTGCGGATCGACCTCTCCATGTACCGAGTAAGCAGTCTGCGGTGCCTCAGTTTCCCCACCTGTGTAAGGAAGAGGCGGCTGCTCTCTCCTGCCGGAAGAACCAGGCGTTTTGCCCGGGTTTTGGTGGCCCCTGGGCTGGGTGGCCCTTGCGCCCCACATTTGACAGCTTTTTCTTCTCCCTTTCGCAGAATAATTTCCCTGCAAGCAGCCCCGAGCGGCTGCAGGATCTCAAATCCACGGTGGATTTGCTAACCAGCATCACCTTCTTCCGGATGAAGGTATTGCCTTCTCTCCCCATCCCTCGGGGGGGGCAGCCTCCCCCTCAGTACTCTGGGCAATTGCCCCAGCGATGTCCTCAGCTTTTCTGCTCCCGTTGGATTTGCATCTTTGGATTCCTCGTGGCCCCAGGCCTGTCCGGATTTGGGGGGAGCGTTGGCCCCAAGGCGGTTCCTGGGCTCGCCGGGGTCTTGTCTGGGGCCGTGGGTCTGTCTCCAGCGATGGCCGATGCAGCTGGCTCCACGTCTCGCTCCCCGTGCAGGTCCAGGAGCTGCAAAGCCCACCCCGAGCCAGCCAGGTGGTGAAGGACTGCGTGAAGGCCTGTCTCAACTCCACCTACGAGTACATCTTCAACAACTGTCATGAGCTGTACAGTCGCGAGTACCAGACAGACCCGGTGAGCAGGGCAAGGAGAGCTGGGACCTGCTGGGACTTCGCACACGCGGCCACCCCTGAGCGCTCAGAGCCAGCCCTGGGCCCCCAGCCGTGGTGGGGACAGGGCAGGGGGACCTGCCTGCTCTCCCTGCCATCCCTTTCCCCACCTCACTGGGTTTTCCTTCCCTTCTCCCCCTGCCCCCTTGCTGCTCTGGCCCTTCTCCAGGGTGCTCAGCCCCACGCAGAGCAGGCCCCAAGTCCTGGGCAGGGCTTGAGGCCCCTTGCTGCAGTCGAGACTGGTCCCATGTCCCTAACGGACGTGGGGACTGTGTGGAGCCCGTGGATGATCCCAGGTCCCCAGCACCATGGGAGGGACCAGCAGTGACTGCCTGCCAGCCTCCCCATTAGCCCCACCGTGAAATTGAGCCACACAGGGCATGGGGGTGACTGGAGCCTCCTCTGTGTCCCCGTCGCTCCAGAACAAGAAAGGCGAGGTGCCCCCCGAGGAGCAGGGCCCCAGCATCAAGAACCTGGATTTCTGGTCCAAACTTATCACCCTGATAGTTTCCATTATCGAAGAGGACAAGAACTCCTACACGCCCTGCCTGAACCAGTGAGTAGATGTGGGGAAAGGGCACTGTGCTCGATTCGTGATTGAATTAGTGCTTTGGAAGTGGGAAAACTGAGGCGTGGGGCAGGGGAGGAGTTGGTGGGTGACTTACTTCCAACCTGCGCAGCAAGTTAGCTGTCAAGCTGGGGAAAGACCCCAGGAGTCCCATTTATGGACACAACCACATAAGCCCGCCACAAGCAGCAGGCAAAGAAGAACCATCAAGGTTGCCTTGAGCCTGGCTCCGTGCACCAGCCCCACCAGGTTGGGGACAGTCTGGGGATAGCCCTAGCCATGCCTGGGCTGACATGGGTCCCTGCTGTGGTCTGGCCCTGGCCACGGAGCCTTATCTCATGCTCCAGTCACCCGGTGAGCACACTGTCCTCTCCTCCCCAGGTTCCCACAGGAGCTGAACGTGGGGAAGATCAGTGCCGAGGTGATGTGGAACCTCTTTGCTCAGGACATGAAGTACGCGATGGAGGGTGAGTGCCCCTCGGTTCCCACTTGAGTATTCACTGGGAAGGAACAAGGCTGCTGGGCAGGAACAAGGCTGCTGGGGCATGAGGGAGGCTGTTTCATCACCTCCGTTAACATCATGTTGAGGTTACACCCCTCCCTAGAAATACCTACAGCCCAATCTAGCTTTGCTCCATCTCCTTGGCATCTCCAGAGCCACCTCTGGGGCCCTGGTGAGACTCGCACTCAGATCCCCAGTCCAAGGGATGGGAGGGCTCGAGGCGACACAGCCCCATCCCGYTCTTGCCTTCCCATGCAGAGCACGACAAGCATCGTCTATGCAAGAGCGCCGACTACATGAACCTGCACTTCAAGGTGAAGTGGCTCTACAACGAGTATGTGACCGAGCTCCCCTCCTTCAAGAGCCGCGTGCCTGAGTACCCTGCGTAAGTGCAGATCTCGAGGGCATCTGGGGAGGGATGCTGCTCACCGTCTTGCAGTGACAGATGTCCTCCACCTTGCTGGACTGGTCTAGTGCTGGTCACACTCACTGGGGACGTGCCTCTCTTCCAGCTGGTTTGAGCCCTTTGTGATCCAGTGGCTCGATGAGAATGAAGAGGTGTCACGAGATTTCCTGCATGGAGCACTGGAGCGGGACAAGAAGGATGGGGTATGATGGGAGCTTGTCTCTAACTCAAGCCTGGCACCAGGTTCTCCCCTTCTACCTAGCAGGCAGATGGGTGCAGGATTGTCCCCGGGCCACTGCAACCTGGGGTGGGTGACAGAGGATTGTCCCCTCAGCCAAGAACCACCCCCATGCCTCCAGCTCATGCTCTCTCTCCCCCTTGCAGTTCCAGCAGACGTCCGAGCATGCCCTCTTCTCCTGCTCCGTGGTGGACGTCTTCTCCCAGCTCAATCAGAGCTTTGAAATCATTAAGAAGCTGGAGTGCCCTGATCCCCAGATCGTCGGGCACTACATGCGGAGGTTTGCCAAGGTGGGGACCTGCCACGCTGTCCCTGGCCCCTGGGCTCTGCATGCCACCTGCGAGCGCTAGCGTGTGAGGCACAACCTGCCTCCAACAGCGACACTTGAGTGAACCTGTCTCCCAGAGACCCCATGGCTCTCCCGGCTTTGCTAGCGTGGGAGATTAGCTAATTAATAAGTTAATTGTTTAATTAATCTAGATTAATTAAATGCCACCAGCTTGCTGAAGCGTGGCAGGGGAGTGGCATGTGGGCTTGCTGGCTGGTGGCGGATGCCTTCACGCCTGTGCCGATGCTGGAGCTGCCCGCTGCCACCCGTTGAAACCAGACATGCTCGGTCTGGCTGGGAACGGCTGCACCCACACGGGTCTTGGCACATCCGGGGGGATGCAGGGCCCAAGGAGGCCACAGCAGATCCGTGCATTGGGTTACTTCACTGCCATGAGACTCACTGTCTCCTTCCCTCCCTCCTTCCTCCTCCTCTTTGCTCTTTTCTGGGCCTGTCCCATCCTTCATGTGGCTGCAGACCATCAGCAACGTGCTGCTCCAATATGCCGAGATCATCTCCAAGGATTTCGCCTCCTACTGCTCCAAGGAAAAGGAGAAAGTGGTGATGTACCCTCTCATCTTTCTGGTGACCCCACGCAGTGACCCCAGCTGTGATTTCAGACCCAGAGCTGGTCCCCACTGTCACCAGTCCAGCCTCGGTCTCATGTCCGATGGCTCAAAGGAGGCCTGGCAACTCCCAAAATGCTGCCATGCGGGGTCTGTGTTGTGGCTGGCCTGGGCATCCCTGCTCTGTGCACGTCCCTGCCTCTGATATGGAGATGCCAAAATGAGCAGATGGGACGGGAGAGAGCCTAGTTTTGTGGCGTGGCCGCCTTGCTTGGTGTCTCTGGGGTGTGAGGTGGTGGTGTGGACGCTAGTTCCTGTGACATCGTGGTGTTCGATGCTGACCGTCCTCTCCATCCTACCTCTCCAGCCGTGCATCCTGATGAACAACATCCAACAGCTCCGAGTCCAGCTGGAGAAGATGTTTGAAGCCATGGGGGGGAAGGAGGTGAGTATTGGGAGCCCCCAAGGGGGAGCCCCACAGAGGGGCTATATCAGTCTCCTCTCCCAGGGGCCAACCCCTTCCCCAGCTCCACAGTGCTGGACCAGACCCCCTTTTCCTCCCATTTCATGTCTGCATGGATCACCCTGTCCCACCCCATGGCACCTGCTCTGCCAGCAAGTCGGACCAGGGATAGGCTTTGCCCAACCCTGTGGTGCTTTTGGGGTGCACCCCAAAAGGCACCCCAGGAACAGATAAGGGATACTGATGTCTTCTCCAATATGTCCCCTTTCTCCAGCTGGATACAGAAGCCAGTGATATCCTCAAGGAGCTGCAAGTGAAACTCAACAATGTCCTAGACGAGCTGAGCCGAGTCTTTGCCACCAGGTATCTCCAGGCAAGGGGACGAGGGCTGTTGGGCAGGGAGAGCTCTTGGGGGTCTAAGAGCTGCAGCTGAGGCCAGGCCAGGGACTCTCTGGGCTGAGCCCTCTGGGCGTTGTGACCCCCCAGCTTCCAGCCGCACATTGAGGAGTGCGTGAAGCAGATGGGTGACATCCTGGGCCAGGTGAAAGGCACTGGCAATGTCCCTGCCAGCACCTGCAGCAGCGTTGCACAGGATGCTGACAATGTCCTGCAACCCATCATGGACCTCCTGGACAGCAAGTGAGTGTGGGGGACAACGCCAGTATGGGGACCCTTGTGACAACTGGGCTGCCCCAAGGCACCCCAGGAGCAATGTGGACCCAGGCAGGGCTGACATCTCCCAATATCCCATGGGGACGGTGGGGCCCTTGATGTGGCCAAGCAAAGGGTGGTACCAGGTGTGCTGTGCTCAGACCTTCAGCCTCATCCCCTTTCTGCAGCCTGACCCTCTTTGCCAAGATCTGTGAGAAGACAGTGTTGAAACGGGTGCTGAAGGAGCTCTGGAAGCTGGTAATGAACACGATGGAGAAGACCATTGTCCTGCCCCCGCTCACTGACCAGACGGTGAGTACCAGAGGACAGGGACCGGGAGGAGGGACACTGGAGCTGAGCCACAGGTGGCTGATCTGGGGTTATACCTCGTGTGTGGATGGCCTGTGTGGGACATCATTGCCTGGAGCCCTTGCTGACTGCTGAGGACATGGGGGCTTCACTTGCCTACCCAGCTCATGGCCGGGAAAGGAATGGAGGAGGGAAAGGTCCATGCTCAAGCCAAGTGCCCAGTGTGATCCAGCTGAGCTCACCAAAGGACTGTCAGTCTCCTGCCACCCTCATTGTGGCACCAGGAGATGAAACTGGTCCTTTCCTCTCCATCCTTCCCCTCCAAGCTGTGGGCACAGCATCCATGCCGTGCCTCTTCAGCATCAGTCTGTGGGCACGGGCCCTGCACCGGCAGGTAAATCTGGTGACTCTTGGGGTGCAGCAAGCTATGGCACGTCAGCCTTGCTGCGGGGCTGGGATTACTCCAATGAACAGGAACTATATCTTCTCCAGGCTCAGGGGGTGATGTGAAGATGAGGATAGTTTCCCTGGGTTGGGACTGAACCTTTGCTCATGGGTTCAGAAAGACCCAGAGGCACAGTAAAGCTCAGGGAATCATTCCTTGGAGAGAGGCTTTCTAAAGGCTTCATGGCTCCGTCTCGCATTTCTGTGTGTCTCGGTGCTCCTGCATGTAGCAATGCACCCCAGGGTTTCATGGGGGGCCACCACTACCTATCCCAATGGCTTTTGGTGGGGGAGCTTCTGTTCTCTCAGGTCTAGCAGGGAAGGGGCAGTTCCCCCTCCACCGGACCGGTGACACCCAAGGCTCTGGGCTGGCTGCGCAGCTGACCCTGTCCCTGCCGCTCTTAGGGGCTTTTGTCTCTGTCATGGAGCTGGGAGCTGGGACTCCAGGATGGGCTCTAACAAGGAGCCACCGACTGCTGTGTCACCTCTCCCAGTGCCCCAGGGCCGCGGGGCTTCTCGCGCTGTGTGTGTAAGGGATGACGTGATGCAGGCTGTTTCTCTCCAGCCCTCCGCAGCGAGGTGGCCCAGCTTAGCCACCACCAGCTTGCACCTTGCCCCAGTGCAGAGCACGGCTCAGGCCAGCCCACGGGGAGCGAGGGCGCCGGGCTGCCCTGCGACAGCGTCGCTCCCGGCTGGGACCGCGCGCTCTCGGCCAACGCGGTCAAAACTCCAGTGCTAGCAAGGAACCCGGCGCCGCTGGGTCCCCAGCCCAGCCCCGGCTCCTGTCCCCTCCCTGCCACGTGCAGAGCCCTGTGCGTGGGGAGAGGAGGCTCACGTGGATGTGTGGATGGTTTCAAATGCCGCTGGGCAATTTTTCCCAATTTTTTAGAGTTTCTTGCTGGAGGCTGGTCTCGCCGCAGGGCCGGGCCCAGCTGGGGGCCTCTCTCCAGGCTCTGGCCTGTAGACGGGCTGAGGCAGCCGGAGGCTGGGTGCTGGAGCAGCCCGTCGAGCGGGTCGAGCGGGCTTTTGCTCTGCGTCCACTGCCTCCCTCAAACTGGGCGGGCATCAGCAGGGCTCGAGTGGACATGTTGCCCCGCGCTGGGCTGCAAGCCACCCCGATGCAGCCGTCTGGCTGGGATGGACCGGGAGGGATGGGATGGGACCAGTTTGGTGCCATGGAAATCAGAGATGCCGGCAGCAGGGTAAGGGCATGGAGCGCTTTGGGGACCGGCGTCAGCCCCGAGCGCGGGGTGCCTTCACGGCTCTGCTGGTCCCGGGCCGGCGGGAGGGCGCCYGGGGCTGGGGCTGGCCTGGGGGCAGCCGGGGGTTGGCGGAGGGACACGACACTCATGTGACGGTTGTTCTCTCCAATTGCTCTGCTCTCCTCTCAATGGCAGATGATTGTAAGTACGGCAGCTCCCTGTCTGTCTGTCTGTCTGTCCGCTGTGTGTCGGTCCCGACCTCGCCGGTTCTTGTCTTGTGTGGCTGCCCGTGCCCTCCCCTCGCCCTCCTCCGGCCCCCGACTCACTTCACCTCCGTGGCCCCCTTGTCCTCTCGCTGCCCGCTTGGCACCGGCTCCAGCTCCTGGCGGGGAGCCCCCGCCGCGGCCCCGAGCCGGGGGGTGCGGAAGGGTCCTGGAGGCGCCCGGGGCGGCTGGATTTGCCACGGCGCTGGGTCGGCGATGGGCTGGGGGGGGGGGCGTGGAGACGTGGGGGCAGTGGTGGAGATGCGGCCAGGGCAGTGCCACCTAGCCAGGGCCAGCCAAACCCGGGCTGATCCCATCTCCTGGCTCCGTGCTGGGGAGGAGGGGAGCAGTGTGTGCCAGGCGGATGGGGCTGCTCTGCCTGACCTGCCGTGCCTCAGTTTCCCTATGTGCAGTGGCCGTGCCAGGAGGATGGGGGGGGGGTGCTGAGGGCAGAGGCTTTCCCAGCCTCGGTGAAGAGCATCTCGCTG
>NW_028186829.1:0-1728 GCF_003343005.1 Rhea americana | reverse complement strand
TCCCCGGCCCCGAGCCCCGTCCCACGTGCTGCCGCCGCCGCTCAACCTCTGACGTTGCTTCTACAGGGCACCCTCTTGAGAAAACATGGCAAGGGGACAGAGAAGGTAAATAGCCCGGGGGCTCCGGCGGGCGTCGTGGCCCYGCGGCCCCCCCACCGGCGGGGCTCCCCGCTTGTCCGTGCTTCCTCTGTCGTGCTGTCTGGATGTGCCGTTGCCTGCGTGGCGTGGTGTCGTGCCGAGGTGTGCCGTGCTGTGCGGGACGGGCTGCCTGTGCGTGAGCCGGGTCTGTGTTTCGCGGTGGTGGTGGGCTGCCATGACTGCTTGTCCCATTTTGGGGAGGTGAGGGGGGGGAGCAGGGGGTGATGGGCCCCGGCGCTCCCCGGGGTGCCTGCGGAGTCGCTCCTCTGCAGGCTGAGCACGGCACAAGCTCGCCCCCAAACGCAGCCCATCGCCCCCAGTGAGAGCTGACACCCCAGCAGGAGGGGGGCCGTGGGGCTGCAGAGATCCCCTGGATCTCCAAGCCTGCTTCCTGCCAATCCATGGCCCAGCAAGGCTGGCTGAGCCCCCAAACCTGCCCGAAGGGTTTCGCCAGGCAGCCTGGCCGCCCAGGCTCGCCCTCCACGCGGACGCTCACCCTGGGTGCTCCCCATCCCCTCCCTGGGTGCTCCCCATCCCCTCCCTGGGTGCTCAGGAATGCCGTTCCGGCCAGAAGGAGTTTTCTTCCAGGCTGCCTGGTCCCAAGACCTAGATCCTGGGACGGGCAGCTGCAGAGCCCGGCTGGGCGATGCCCTCGGCGCAGCCCGTGCTGCGGTGGGAGCAGCGAGGGTGCCCGGGACGCCGGGCTTCTGCCCCCGGTTTGCCGAGTGCTCCCGCGCAAACCGCTTTTCTCCGCCTGCTGCGATTTCCCCRGAGTCACCCGAGGCCGGGAGCAAGCCGGCCTCTGGGTCAAGAGCCGCAGAGACCCGGTGCACTCGTCACAGCCGTTCAGGCGCACGAGGGGTGCGGGGAAAAGCAGCCAGGGGAGGAGTAGCACTAGCAAAGGCGCTGAGYTGAACCTTTGCGGGTGTGAACTGGTGCCAAACCAGTGCCACCAGCAGACAGCTGGGCCCAGCCCGGTGCTGCGGGCAGCAGAGGTCGCAGAGCCGGACCCCGCGTGGCCRAGGGACGTGGGGGGCCCCGAGCCCATGGCTGGCCACTGCCGGGGCCACCGGTAGCTGTGCCTTGCTGTTCTCTTTGCAGAGCAGGGTGAAGCTGCCCAGTCACACTGAAGTAAGGACACGGCCCCCCCTCCCCACCTCTGCTCCCTGCTCTGGCCTCCGCCGTCCCTCTGCTCCGTTGTTCCGGGCTCTGCCCGGTGTGTGGGGGGGGTCGCAGCTCTGTGCCGTGTCCCCTCGGGCTCTGTTCGAGGGACACCCGCGTCCCTGGCTCCCAGCAAGGAGCAAGGGAGGGGTTAGTGGGAGCTAGGGGGGGGCAGAAGGAAAGGCTTAAAGGAGGGCACAAATGTGTGGGGCTGTGGGGCCAGGCACCTGCAGAGGGGACCGTGGCACGGCGGTTACAGGGTCTGGGTTCATGTGTTGCTGGGAGGCACTGGACATACTGGTCAGGAGAGGGGAGCAGTGGGGGAGTCGCTGGCTCTGCCCCRGTTTGCCCAGTTTGCCCAGCAGCGTGGTGCCACGGGCGCAGCAGGCGCTGGCGCTCAGCCCGCCCAGGGCTGCTGGAGCGGGAGCT
>NW_028186828.1:33228-49448 GCF_003343005.1 Rhea americana | reverse complement strand
CGTGGACGATGTGGTTGGAGGCGCCGGGGGCGCAGGGCTGCGAGGCCTCGCGCAGCAGCTGCGGCCCCAGGCGCTGCGCGTGATGGAAGAGCTCCCGCGCGAACACCGGCTCCACCTGCGGAGGCACGGAGCCGCCGGGAGCACCGGCGCCGGCGCCAGCGCGCGCCCCGGCCCCCGGCCCAGGCGGCCGGAGGAGCCCTGCCCGCCCCCGGCACCTACTCACGTGGGCCATGATGAGCTTCTGGAAGCGGTGGCCGGTGCTGGTGGGGTACTCCTCGCCGAAGCACAGGTTGATCTGGTACTGCGGCGAGGGCTGCCCGTGGCTCAGGTACTCCCGCAGCTCTGCAAGACACCGTCAGCGGGGCCGGAGAACCCCCCCGTCCCGGCAGCGCGGCCCCCGCGGCCCCCGCGGCGGCGGCACTTACGCTGCAGGAACTGCTGCGTGTCCAGCAGCTTGTAGGTCTTCTCGCGCTCCAGCTTGTTGGGCCAGTCGCTGTGCGGGGCCAGCGGCCCGTTCCAGTACACCCGGCCCTGGCACTGGCGCTTCATGAAGACGCCCTCGGGGGCGACCCAGAGGAGCACGCCGCGGTCCAGGTGCGGCAGCAGCCGCTCCAGCACGTCGGTCATGCCGGCCACCCGGCTGCTGCCGCTCAGCGCCCGCGGCGGGGGGAACTGGATCTGCTCCATGCACGAGGGGCCGTAGAGCCGCTCGCTGTCGGCCGGCACCGCGCGGGAGGCGATGCGGCAGCCTTCGGCCGTGCGTGTCGTCAGCTCCTTCACCAGCACGTCGCAGTAGTAGAGGCGGACGTGGAGCCAGCAGTCTGCGCGAGCGGGGTGTCAGCGCCGGGACGCCCGGCGAAGGAGACGCCGCGGCTCCCGGAGGAGGCTGGGAGCCCGCCGCGGCGCCACGTGCCCAAACCTGGCTTCCCTTATAAGAGCCCAAATTTGCTAAMCCCCCCCATTTCCTTCAGCAGAGAGAGCAGAGGGGGAAGCAGGAGGAAAGCCCGGTCCCGGCTCTGCACCTGAGGAAGCCCCATCCCGGGGGGTTTCTCGCCGGGCTCGCGGGGAAGGGACGTCCCGCGCGGGGCCGTGCCGGGCGCCACGGCCTCGGYGCCTACCTGAGTGGTTGAAGTCCTCGGCGGGGAGGTAGGACGGGGGGCCCGGGAGGAGGCGGCCGGGGGCCGGGTTCCAGCCGTAGAAGAGGCCCCGCACGTGGTATCCTGGGGCAGGGCAGGCGGCGGCATGGCACGGGGGCCCGGCGGCGGCGCGCCTCCTCGGGGGCTCGCCCGGCGTCCCGCAGCGCTTCCTGCGGCTGCTGCTCCGGACCCCGAGCGCCGCCGCCGTCACCCTCCCTCGCCCCCAGCCCCGTCCGGCTGCTTCCCTTCCCGGGCGCAGGACGAGGGCCCGGAGCGGGAGCCGCCGGCTGGGGCGAAGCCGCCCGGAGCCGCCGGCACGGGAAGCGACCGGCCGAGGGAGGAGGAGGCGGAGGCGCTTCCTTACCCCGCTCCGCCGGGTGCGCAGAGGCCGGGGGCAGCGGCAGCGCCGGCTCCATCACGCCCGGCCGGCTCTGCTCTTCCAGGTTCACCGCGGCACTGCCCTGGGGAGGAGAGCGGCGCTGCTGAGGCGGGCCGTGCCGGCAGCCAGGGCCGGAGCCGGGAACCAGGGGCCCTGAGCTGGCTCCTGCCTCTGCCGCGGACCCCCCCGCGCTGGCACATCCCTTGCCCGCCTCCGGCAGCGGCACTCGGGAGCGAGCCGGCTGCCGGGCAGGATGAGCGTGCTGCCATAAGGCCCCCGGAGACGCCCCGGATGCTCCCAAATGGGCACAGCCTGGGACAAGCGTGGAGTGGACACAGCAGACTCCCAGCCGTGAGAAATGGATTTCCAGGGAAACCGATGGATGGAAACATCCTGGGAGAAACCCCGCGGCCCACAGGGAAGCGCGGAGCAGTGGTGGAGCCGGGGCGCAAGCTGCCCGAGGCGGAGCGGACACGAGCGGGACGGAGGGGACAGGCCGTGCGGGGACGCGGCGAAGGAGGAACCGACAGGGGCACGGGAGCGTGCGGGACGGGGGAACAGCCGACGGGCGAGGGGGGACTCGGGGCAGCCGGCTCCCACCTCCTCTGGCCTGCAGCTAACGCCCGCGGAGGACGGCACGGGGGTCGGGGGCTGGCTCACCCGCTGCTCCTTGCTGGCTGGCGACTCCGTGCTGCCATCCCTGTCTGCAAGAGCACAGGGACACCCGCTGATGCCCTGACGGAGAGCAGCCGCGCACCAGCAGCAGCCACGGCCAGGGAACGCGCCTGGCTCCCGGGCCAAGGACAGGGCTCCGCGCCCGCCCTCGGCCGGCATCCCGGGGAAAGCAAACACCGCTCCGACCCACGGCGCGCAGCCAGAGGAGCCGCCCCGTGGCCGGATGCCCCCAGGTCGGATCATCTCTTCAAGAGGGAGCGTCGGAGGGGCTTTGCCCTGGTGGGGAACGGGGAGCTACAGGACGAGTGGGGCTGCACGAGGGCGACGTGACCCTCGGCCCAACCATGGCACTGGCAAGGTTTGCTCTGCACGCTACCTCCCTCCCAACCCGGCTGCTCCCAGCACTGCTGCCTACGGAGCAGCCTGGCCCCGGACCCCAGCCGCAGAGGAAGAGGCCTGGGGAGGAAGGCCCGAGGCGATGACGCCTGTGGGACACGGGGCTCGTACAGGAAGGGCAAAGTCACCGGCCACAACTCTGAAGCAGCCCCGTCCCAGTGGAGGACCCAGGCACCTACCCGCGTCCCGGGCCCCGTCGGACACGATCTGATAGACCTTGTACGGCTCSGAGATGTCCAGCTGGCTCCGCTCAGGTACCTCCTGGAAGTCGGTGCTCTTGTTGAGCGCGCAGCGGAGGCGCGTTTTCCAGGTGGACGGGTCTGCCTTGTCCGTGCCTTCGTGGTACTTCCCCTTGTAGATGGCCCAAGCCTGGGGGGCAGAGGGGGCCCTGCGGTCCGGCGCTGCTGGGATGCTGCCGGGGTGCAGCTTCGGCCGGCCTGGGGAGGGGCAGGGGGCCCCGAGGGGCTGGGAGACCACTGGGGCTGAGCTGGGGGCAATGGGGAGCCCCGGGGGAGCACACGGAGCCCCGGGGGAGCGCACGGAGCCCCGGAGCAGTGCACGGAGCCCTGGGGAGCGCACGGAGCCCCGGGGGAGCACACGGAGCCCCGGGGAAGTGCACGGAGCCTCGGGGGAGCGCATGGAGCCCCGGGGCAGTGCACGGAGCCCCGGGGGAGCGCACGGAGCCCCGGGGCAGTGCACGGAGCCCCGGGGGAGCGCACGGAGCCCCGGGGCAGTGCACGGAGCCCCGGGGGAGCGCACGGAGCCCCGGGGCGGTGCACGGAGCCCCGGGGGAGCGCACGGAGCCCCGGGGCGGTGCACGGAGCCCCGGGGGAGCGCACGGAGCCCCGGGGCGGTGCATGGAGACCCGGGGGAGCGCACGGAGCCCCGGGGCGGTGCATGGAGCCCCGGGGGAGCGCACGGAGCCCCGGGGGAGCGCACGGAGCCCCGGGGCAGTGCACGGAGCCCCAGGGGAGCGCACGGAGCCCGGGGGGAGCCCGGGCCGCCCGGGCGGCGGCGCCGGGCCCGGTACCTTGAAGAGCGCCGCGTCCTCCTGCTGCCGGTAGTCCTGCTTGGCGGCGTGTTTCCAGGGGATGCGGAACAGGGTTTTCTCGCGGTTCTCCCAGCGCAGCCCCGGGTACCGGCCGCTGTCGATCTGGGCGATGAGCCACTCCTTGAGCCGCATGTGCGCCCCCGGCGCCGCCATCGGCGCGGCCCCGCTGCGGCGCGGCGCGGCCCGCGGGACCGCGCGGCGGCGCCGAAAGCGAAAGCGCCGCCGCACTTTCACTTTCCCTTTGCCGCCCGCCGCTTTCGGTTCTGCGCCGCGCCGTGGCCCCGGGGCAGGGGGCGGGGGGACAGGGCACCCCCGCACCGAGGACGGCACATCCTGCACCGGGGACAGGGGACACAGCACCCTGCACCGGGGACAGAGCACCCTGAGACAGGGGACAGGGCACCGAGGACGAGGGGACGCAGCACCCAGACCCCGCGCCCGGGGSGGCGGCCGCTGCCTGCCAGGCCGCTCGGCGCTGTCCCGCGTCCCAGCGTGGCAGGGGCCGGTTCCCGGCCCGCCGGGACGTGGCCTGCGCACGCTGGGCGCGCGTGGCCGAACTCTCCCGTCGGGGCAACGGGGCCTTGGCAGCTGCCGTCCGCCCCCGGGACGCTGCTTCTAGCCAGCGTCTGCCAGGAGCTGTACGAAACAGCCCGGAGTTTCCAGGCTCCAGAGCGACTGGGGCATCGTTTCGCTTGCTGGGTCTCAGCTCCGCTTCAGGCCTCGTGTTTGCCCCCCGCGGTGCCCGACAGGCCCAAGAGCTGAGTCGAACGGGGAGCTGGTGGGAAGGGCAGAGATGAGCTGTGCGGGGAGCTGGGCGCCAGCTGCGGAGCAGCCTGACTCATCCCGGCCCTCCTCGCGGCCGGGCCTGGACCTCCCGGAGGCAGGTCGGTGCCCACAGAGGACACGCGCCTTCGGCTGCCCCTGGGTTGCTGTCTGCCACATCTCCCGGCTCGCTGCCCATGCGTCGCTCCGCCGGGGCGGTCAGCGACGTGGCTGCAGGTGAGACAGGGCTCAGCACCGCTCGGGGCGCCCGCAGCCCGGCCCGTGCCCGGCCCGGAGGCCCGGCGCGTGGTCCCAAACCGCCTGTTTGCTCCCGAGCACGCTCCCGTGCTGCCGTTGCCGCCCGGAGGGTTCGTCCCGCGCGGGCGCCGCCTGCTTCCAGGCAGGAGCTGGCCCGGCCTTCCGGCCGTGGGAAGAGGGTTTTCGCCCGCAGGTGAGGAGGGTGCTGCGGGCTGGGCTCACGCTCGGCCAGTCGCACCTTGCCGAGGAGCTTCGCCAAGGGCCGTGCGTGCAGCGCCGCGGCACGGGGCCCCTTCCSAGCCCTGCTCCGGGAGCCAGCACCCGTGGCAGCCGGGGAGGGGGTGTCCGCAGCCGAGCAGGGTTTGCGCCGGCCGCAGCTCCCTGGGCCGCCCTGGTGAGAGCCGGTGCTGGGCTGGGGCTGGGGCTGGGGCCGGCGGCGCCAGAGCTGGGTGCCAACGAGGCCGGCGGCGGCAGTGCAGGGAAAGCTGCTGCTCTCCCCTCCGCCTGCCTGCCCGTTTCCTTTTCCGTTCTGACTAAGYGAAAGTAGCTGCTCGGCCGGGGGGAGAGATGAGGCTCCCTGGACTCTGCAGGCGGCTCTCGGGGGGAAATCCTCGAAATGAGTGAGCACAGAGGCTGGGCCAGGCGGCAGCCTGCCTCCCGGCCCCGCGCCGGCCCCGTGCTGCGGGCACGCCGGGCGGCTGCGGGGCCTCGCGCCGGGCGCAGCCGTTCGGTCCCGGCACCGAACCCTCCTTGCAGGACCACGTCTGGCTGGCCTGGAGCAGGGGCTGGGGCAGGGGCACGTGCTCTGGGGCAGGGGCTCAGCTGATGCCGTGATCACTGCAGCTCGGCTCCGGGAGCGGCTGGGGCAGTGCCAGCGTTGCTTGGAGGCCCACGAGCTGCAGGGTAGTKTTTCAGGAAAATACAGAAAAAWARAAAAAAAAAAAAAAAAAAGACGTTTCAGCAGGAAGAGCCCTTGCTGGCCGCTGGGGCGCGTGCCCCTCATGCCACCGGCACTGGCGCTGCTCCGGCACGGGTTTCGTAGCTGCAGAGTGGGAGCCGGGCRGCGCAGGAAGCCGTGCCGGCTGAGCAGGGGATTTCCACCCAGCCCGGCTCTGACGCAGAGGCTGAAACGCAGCGCTGCCCCGGGCCTGGCCCAGCGTCCGCCCCGGCCCCTTCGCTAGGTCACGCAGCTGCCGCATCCCGGGGAAAGGGCCCGGCTCTGACCGCGGGAGGACTCGGCTCTCCCCCCGGGGCGTTGCACAGCCCGGCCCCATCGCTCGCGGGGATCCACTGCGGTTCCGGGAGGTGCCGCAGCCCGTTGGCCCGTATGAGCCTTTTTCGACTGGGATTTCTTCCCTTCTCACAGCTGAGCTGGTGACGCCAGCACCAAGGGGATCCGATTACCCCAGCATCAGCAGAGATGCTCGGGAGCCYGTTTCCCACTGCGCTGCTCCCTGCACAGGGAAGGTGAAGCTGTTTAACCCTTACGCTTTCATGCTTTCTTGCACTTTGAAAGCAGTCAAACATTAACTCAGAGCTAATCCTGTCCCTACCTGTTTTTTTTTCAGATCGTATAAACCAGAGCTGCCAAAGCAAATATGTTTTGCTGAGTGCCAGAACCGGGCCCCGGAGGCCTGGGAGTGCTCCGGCCYGGAGCGCCGCAGGGAGCCCGCCGGCACCAGCCCCTGCCCACCGCAGGCACGTGGGGGCCCGGGACAGCATGTCCATACAGCTGCTTCGGCCACAGCCAGCACGGGGATGGGGAGCAATTACTAGTTATCGGTGGGGGTGTCCTGGCCTCTGYGGCCTCCTGAAGGCACCCGGGGCAGAGACAGTCCCTGCTGCACGGGCGCCGGGAAGCCGCGTTGCTCCGAGCCGAGTGCCCGGCACTGAGCCAAAGGCAGAGCTGAAAGCTGCCCTGGCGGTTCCTGTRCCCGTGGCCCTGCCGGCTCCTGGGGGCTACTCATTTGCTCGGGGAGGAGGAACCAGCGGCAGACRTGGGCCGGATCCTGGGAGCTGCTCCGGCTCCTGGCACGGCGGAGGCCGGGGGCGCGGCGGGGGCCGGGGGCGCAGCTGGGCAGCGCCAGCGTCTCCCCCGCGTGCAGTGGCCGGGGCGAGGGGGCTGGGGTTTTTGAAGCCCGGCTCCGGGCGCCTCCCTGCAGCTTGCCGCAGCGCGGAGCCTGTGTTCCTGGGCCTGGTGCTCTCGGCAGGCTCCGGTTCAAGCTCTCTYGGATGGGATGAGCAAGGAGGCTGCAGCTGAGCTCAGGATCAGCGTGAGCAACCATCTGCTCCTGCAGACCCCCTCRGGGCAGAGCCTTGTCGCCAGTGAGAGCCCACCTGCAGCAGCGGTGCTTCTGGCCCGTCCCTGCCGCGAGCGAGGGCTGCTGCCAGCAGCCAGGGTCCTTGRACTGCCCCAGCAGCTCCCCTCGGGGCAGCACGGGTGATGCCCCAGCGGCACGGCCGGGCCGGCTGCTCRTGGGGCTCTGTCCCGGGAATCCCACCGTGGACGTGGAGCATGAGTGATGCGCAGCGGGGCTGCTGGGGTGCCGGCTGGGCAGGAAAGGGAAGGGAAGGGCACCCCTTGCCTCCCTACAACCCTCCCGCAGGAGGGCAGCCTGTGTCCCCCCGATCCCGCCCCCGGCGTGCCAGCAGCTGCTCTGCACCTCCCCTGCTGCGTGCTGGGGCCGTGGCAGCTCCCTGCAGCCTCCGGGCTCRCCCCGCACCGGGACCCTCCCTGCTGCAGCATCCCCCTCGGCGACCCGGCTGTCGCAGGCAAGTCAGGCTGCACCTCGCGCTGCAGAGATGTTTATTAATGAACGGGGACCTAGCAAGTCTTCAAGCAAAATGGCTTAAGGCTCTGCTTTAGTGAGATCTGGCCAGGTTAGACATTTATTTCCTGCCTTTTAAAGATGGTGCCCTGGGGTCAGTGGGAATGGGATGCAACCAGCTCCTAAAGCTGCTGGGCTTGCTTGGGGCTTGTGCTTGGCTGGCTCAGACTGGACCTTCGTGTGGTGGGAACCAGCACGCTGCAGTTAACAGTAATGTGTCTGTGTGTCCCTGCTCCGTGGTCACCTCAGCTCTGGAAACCTGCTGCTGGTGGARAAATTGTACTGTCTAAGGAGAGAAYGAGACCAGTACCTTCAGCCTGTGCAGAAGGTACTGATGTGCTAGCAGCTACTTCAGCAGCGATCTGGGTGCTGATACCATGGCAGGAAAAGCCCCATCTGTTGCACTGCCCAGAGCCCGCAGTAATCCAGCACTGTCCTCTGCCCTTTCACCAGTCCCTTGAATATGCCAGCACTAGCTGATTAAGCCCACAGCAGTCTACAGAGCACAGCAGCACAAACAAATCCCTCCCACGACAGATGAAAGCCAGAGCAGAAAATGACGTGCTCAAACCCAGAGAGAAGGAAGAAGTGGGCTGAGGATTCGAGTTCCCGGCTCRCGGGTTTGCTGTGGCTCTCCTGGATGGCACAGCCCCTCCTGATCAGTAGCGTTGCTGCTCCTTAGTCTCTACCAGGCTGTTAGGTGATTCTGGCTACTCTCTCTTCTGCCCTTGGCCGGGATCACTTCAGACAAGCAGGGATGCAGGAGAACATCCTCTTCACCCGCAGCAGAAAAGGAGCTGTGCTCTTTACATCTCTGGCTCTGGGTATCAGTCCCTGCAGAGCTCCCTCTGTTCTGGATGGTCCTCCTCTTTCTGCGGGCAGCAGTGCCTTTATTTCTTCTTCATCATTGAAAGGGATTGCCCCATACCTCTGCTTCAGATGCTTACGGACCTGGGAAAGAAGGGAGGAGCAAACTGATGTGCCTGTCAAAGTGTAAGTCCAAGCCTGAATCTGGGATGCACAARCATTTATTCTCCTCTCTAAAAGGACTCTCCCAGCCTCCCCCCAACTGTGGTGATAATGACCACATCTCCAGATAGGGAGCCTGAAACTCCACTCAGTCAGTGCTGGACCCTGACTTGCACAAGCTGAGGAAGCCTGGCTCAGCAAATGCAAGGAGCCACCTTGTGCCCCGCTAGCAATATGTCCAGGAGAGCTGGTGCTGGGCGTCTAGGCAAGACTCCACTCACGGAGTGGGCAGCAGCACAAACAAGAGGAGCCGAGAGCAACCTGGTCATCCTTGGGCTCTGCCTTTGCTCCAAGAGGTCTGCGAGCAGGCACCGACCACTGAGGAAGGGTAAGAGGGCTGCAGGTCCCCCTCGCGTGCCCACCTTCTGGGCTGCACCGCGGCCAAACTCATCCAGCTGCTGTCTGAAACCAGGGTTGGGGTTGGCAATGGGTCGAACCRTTTTGATGGCCTCGAGCACCTCCTGGCAGCTCAGCTCTGTAACAGCCATAATGTAGGCGACCACGATAGTAGTGCTCCGGGAGATCCCTGCAAGACTGGCAAGCGGAAGAGAGSAAAGCCATTGCCTGTGGTGCACCCTCTGTGCTCTGACCTGCCTCCTACACTCACCCCTTCCTCCACCACTTCTGCTCCAGCTATTTCAGTTCCTCTTCTCAGAGAACTTGCTCTCTGGGAGGCCAAAGCCCTTCCAAGGTTCTCTTGATCAGTGCCTATAAATACATCCTTCTCCCCAGGGGAAGTGAAAGCATCGGCCACTGGCTGGATCCCTGCCCCTAAACTGTTCCCTTCCCACTCGCTTGGCTGAAGCAAAAAGCTGCCCTGTCTCCAGGGCAAATGGTTCTCTGGCCCAAAAAGGAATTCTTAAATCCTGCTCAGTATGAGGCATGAGCCATGGTCGATCCCCACTGTGGGTCCTGAGTGGACTGATTTACGAGGGGACCCTCTGGGRCATGCTCACTTCGACCGGGGACCTGCAGCCAGAGCAGGGGGGTTCTGCAGGCTCCACCTTTTCTTCGGGCCCTGTTGTGCTGCCCTAGGGAATATGCAGCACTGGGCCCAGGAAAGGAGTTTTACCAGTGCACAAGGCAGTTCCCTCCACGCAGGCGACACTGGTGGATAAAACTGATGCATTCTTTGAAGTGCTTCTTGCTGTCAGGAAAAATAAAACAGAGTAAGGACTGTAGCTTGTGGAACAGGGCTTTTACAACGGGCCATTGGCTGGTGGAGCTCTGAGCACCTGAGGACAAAGCATTAAAGTGCCCGCTCCACAACGTCGCCGTGCTGCCACGACCAGCCGCGGAGACCTGAGCAGCTCAGTGCTCCTGCTTCCCGAAGGAAGGCCAGTGGCACAGCGTGCTCTGCCGAGGACCAGAGGAGAGAAGCCAAGCAGCTACGGTGAGGGTGGCAAGGGCTGCATGGCTTCCCTGCGAATCTCGCTTGGCTTGCACCGGKGTGGAAGGAGCTGTATGGCCCAGCAAGGGCTCTGCTGCCCACCCTGACAGGGCAGAGCAGCCTGGAGCTGCACACAAAGCAGTCCTGAGCTGACTTGTGCTCCCAGTTCCAGACTGGGRGAGTCCTTCGCGGGGGCCAGTGGTGACCAGGGCACACAGGGAGGGGTTGGTTGCTCCCGTGACTGCCTGCATCAGTGCTCTTGGCTGGCTCCGTCTCTTCTGCCTGCTCTGCTCCTTGCCCTTGGGGCAGCCCCCAGGGTCTCTCAGGGTGGGATGCTCCCTCCTGCTTTGGGTCAGTGCTGCGGAGGGGCTGCCTGCGGGCCACTGAGGAGCTGGATGCAGCGTCTCAAGGTCCTGGGAGCACTGCGAGGCTTCTCTGCCCATCACCCTGCAAAGGCCTGCCCCGTGCCCCAAAGCCGTGCGGGGCGCGTGCCAGCCACAGCRGGGTACTCACATGTTGGCCTCAGGTGTGTCTGGCAGAGGGATACGGAGGTAGGTGATTTCCTGAAAGCACAAAAGGAACACGACAAGCTGGGGGTTTGGGAGCCGCGGTCTGGCCATCCTGGTCCCACGGGCCACRCACAGCTGGCGAGGCAGCGCTCTCGCTCACGCTCCCTCCCGGCCCCCGGCGCTCCCTCTGGGACCTCGTTCTCACAAATACGACTGCTCTGCACTGAGCAGGCTGGCGGGGTCCAAGGAGACGTCTGCTGTCTCCTTGGCGCATACATCAAGGAGGGCAATAGGTGAACAGATAGCTCGTGTGAGGGGGTGGAAAAACAAGACCAAGCTGGGGCTCTGGAAATTGTTCCTAGCCAGGATTCAAGGCCAGGTTATATTTACAAGGCCAGTTTCCCAGAGCAGAGGGGCTGCCTAGACTGCTAATGGGGGAGCGGGGAGAGGTGGGCACGCTGTGGGGATGCTGGCGAAGGGAGAYGTTGCAGAGTGGAAGGAGCTGCCGAAATCTGCACAGTAACGTCAGGGGCAGGGGACCCTACCTGCAGCAAGGGCTGCGGAGATTCATGGATTGAAACAATATGGGTGATCTTGTTCCGGCTGAGCTGCTCCAGGTCTTTGGCATCTAAAGAAGGAYGCAACTAGATTTTAGCACATACTTATTTCTTACCCTTCTCTTCCCACCAGTACATCTGCTGCTCTCCTGCAGACAAAYAAGCATGCAGAGCTTTGCTCCAGGGGAACAGCTGCATTCTGCGCCACCCCRTGTGCATCTACGCACTTGGTGGTGGAGCAGACACAGGCAAATACGCAAACGCATCCTGGAAATCTGGGAACGCCAACCCACATGATACCAAAACAGAGACCTACTCCCTCCAAAGGCACTTGACCTTGCTGCTTCTGCTCAAGATGAAAATTCACATCTGCATAGAAAAACACACTCATTTGAAGCAGACATGTTTGCACTTGCTTCTTCTTGTTCCGTAGCTTACAAAGGAAATAATACGCTCCCCACCTGCACCTCTCCCGTGCAAATGTAATAAATAGTAATGTGAATAATTGCAGCCTAAATGATTTGCTTCATCTCACGAATCACAGGAGCAGAGCTGCAGCRTTTCACATCAACTCTGAATTTGGTTTAATGTTTGTGTTCCTTTTTAATATCTGGGGGTACCTGCAGAAAACAACTACACTGTGATTTGCTGCACTTCTTTGCATTATCCTCTCTGAAACTGCGTGTATGGAAATCAAGTATCACAACTTTCTGGAGAAACAACCTACTTTTCGCTAATGCTTCAGCATCCTCTGGTTGTGATTCTGGTCACTGGTCTAGCACAAAAGTTATTATGCTGGGAGGGGAGTGCGTTCATTTTGCTGGCTAAGCAGCTTTGCAGCAGTTTTCCTTTTATGACATTACCAGCTGATATTGCACAAACTGCGAGAGATGAGTGCTAATATTTTCTCATCTCATAGCTTTGGGTGTCTAAACTTCCAAGTGTATAAAACCTTGGCTTGTGAATCTAAACCACAATGTGCTAATGGCATGATATGAATATTTAATAAAAGTGAGTTTCAAGAGCCACACTTCACATTAGAGTTCACGTATGTGTTTGTCTGTGCAGAGGAGAGAGGAGGCAGCAAGGGGAATCAAAATCCACCCCTTCGTCCATGGACCTGTACATCACCCGTCACCTTTCCGCCCATGTTTGACAGGCAGAATGAYGGTAATTAGAGTGACATGGTTGTAAAGGCTTACTACAGCTGGGAAGTGCTTTCAGCTGAAGCACATGTCTCTGTGAACTGTCAGAGCTTAATATAGCAGGCCTTAAATCTCTGTCATCACCCTGCTTTTCTTGGTAGACCAGTGCTTTCATGGCATTAATCCAAGACCAAATGCACTCGGTTACTTGCAATAACCTTCATGACTAACCTGGGGTCCCTGTGTCCACACTGCCCCTCGTGGAAAGTGCTTCCAACAACATGAAGCCAGGAGCAGCTCCCCCAACCCCAACTCAGGAAGAACCCCCTTGGGTGCTAAGGAGCAAGGAGGGTGTTCTGGCCAGGGCTCTCACCAGCTATGGCTATCGACAGTATTTTCAATTATATCTTTTTAGCAGTTGATGTCAGTGTTTTTTTTTTTTTTAAAAAAAGTTCTCAGCACTTACAGCAAGAATCAAACTGTCAAAGAATTGTTTTGGGACGCAGGAACATCAGTAAACGCTCTTTTTTCATGGCAGATGCTGGCACAAATTGTCCTTGACAATGAAAACCCATTAAAATAGYGAACTGGCATAAGAAAAGGTGACTCAGAAGCTCTCTCGTAGAACAGAAGGTGTGTGCAGCATCCATCCCGGCTTGCCCAGGTGCTGTCCCATGTGTTTGTTGGCAACTGAACCTGGGCTCGTCACCTCCCAGGCTTGCCTACACTTGCTGCCTTGCTCAGTGGGAGCTTGGACGGCTGCGGTGAGGGCTTCCCGAGCCCGCCAGCAGCTCCTCTGCTTCCGTCACTTGTCACATCAGATACGTGTCCYATTGGGCGCTGCTGAATCCCTTCCTGGCAAGGTCGTGGCCTTGCTCAGCCTCTACCACCTGCATTTCCTGAAATCTCAGGAATTAGGGAAGCCATTAAAAAGAAACAAGACAATCAAAGTGAAGGCAGAGAACTGCTGACTTGTGTTCATGGCTGCTCAGCTGCTCTCCCGCTGTCATCAACACAAACCCTGCCTGGCCGGTGCAGAGGAAGTGTTTCGCGGGAGCTAGTGGGTGCTGCAGCATGTCGGGTGAGCAAACCCCGTCCCGCCTACCACTKTGGGGACAGGCAGGGAAGCTGCAATGCCTTGACAGCATGCCGCACAGTTCGTACCCACGTGGTTTGTGGTATTGGGACATTCAGCCAGGAAAATCAGTCATTGCACTATGTGCAATTAGGAATCCTCCATTACGGGATGATGTGGACTTATCAYTCCCTGAATTAGCACCAAGTCTTTGTTGCTTCCCAACAAACTGCCTAAAGACTCACACCTGCATCTGTTTAGGCCTGGCCTGCTGCTACTTCCTCCTGTGCTGGCTCCCAGCCTCCTTGGGTGCTTCCAGCACTGCCCAGAGGAAGGAGAAGGACAGCTGAGCCAGGACAAGCTGGGGAGGCAGGGGAAGGCTCTCCTGCCGGAGGAGCTGATCCCTCCCTGCCAGCCACAGGGACATCCYGAGTGCTTCTTGAGTGAACCAGGATGACAGAGCTCAAGAGCACTTTTTATSTGTGAACTGACAGAGGAAGAATAATTGCTCCCTAGAAGAGTCCCTGGGACTTCCTGATCTGGCTGGGATGAGCCCTGGAGAAGAAAGGTGCCTGTGGCTGGCCCCTGTGCGCAGCCTCTCTGGAAGCACAGGCAGGGAGAGCATGGAGGGAGGGGTGGAGAGAGCTCCCCTGCAGCAGGGAACCACACGGTTGGGGCAAACTTAGCTTCCCGTCTGAAGGACTTCTGTCCAGGCAGGTGGCTCTGCTTACCGATGAAGTTTCCAAGGTAAAGACCAGGGAGGATCTGCAGGACACAAAGAGGAGTTTCATTCTGTGAGCAGCCACTTTGTGCACTCACACCCAGTCTGTTCGTACCCCCTCTCCGGAAGCAGCAGCCTGCCAGCGCTTCAGCACGGGGCAGAGCTGCGCAGAGACCAGAATTAAACATACAAAGGAAACCGCTAGCATTTACCGCTTGCTTTTCCTTTCCTGGATGCCGGCGCAGCCTCGCCTGCACGAGCTGGCAGAGCTTTGCTGTGGTAAGTGTCCGCTCCTGGCGCGTGAGCGAGCTGCCCCACCGCATCCTGCGTGCCCCCGCGCCGGCCTCCAGCACGCGGGGCCATGTAGCCTCGCTGCCTCGGGTGCCCGGGCAGCACGGGCGCTCTGGTACGCCCCAGTGTCACGTGCAAAGCCCAGTAGAGCCTTGGGGGTCCCCTCCAGTGTGAACCCAGCCTTAAGCAGCAAGGTAAAAGTTCTGCCTTCAAAATGACCTGTCTTCAGTCCCTGAGAGTTGTCCCAGCTCTCGCTGCTGCGAGGCCCCGAGGAGCAGGGGCACTGCCGAACGCGTGTGACCCCAGGGCTGCCGCCGGCAGGGCTCGGCGGCCGCCCGGCCCGGGCAGCCCTCGCACCGAGCCGCAGCTGCCCCGCGCTCGGGGCTCCCGCGGCCTGCCGCAACCCCGGCAAGCGCCACGGCAAGTCTGTCACCGCTTTTTTTATCGCTCCGCCTGTTTGTTTATTATCGATAACTTGTTTGATTGTACTTTTTATCCAAGGTTTTCAGGCCGAGCRTGCCTCAGTGCAGCCTGGGACTACGCCCGTGACCCACGGCAGTACTGCTTTTTAACGGACAGGGAAACAACAGGCGTGGRGAAGGTAAAGGGCTCCGCTAGGGACACCCTCAGCTGGAGCGGCAGAAGCCAGGAGGGCACCGAGCCACCCCTTCCTCGCGGCTCGGCCTTACGCTCTCCTCCGTTCTGCTCCGCGTGGAGCCCCCGGAGTTCTGGCAGGCCTGGGGGGGATCATCGTGCACCCTGCACCTTAGCTCTATTCGCTTCCTGGAATTCAGCTTCTCGTGATGAAAACRTAGTCGCTTTACAATGTTTTGCCCTGGATAATAGTGCTCTCAATGACAGGAGCAGAACACCTTACRTACATTTTTACTCTTAACTGTTTTTGTTTTCCATTTCTCCCATCTTGGATGATGAAAATTAATAGTCTGCTTCACACTTGTTTACAGACARTTTCACTATCGGTTTCTCCCTGCTTTAATGTTTGGCAGGGAATTGTACAAGAAGAAATTATTCTTGCCCTTATCTTACTGCCCACATTTGAAAATATTTCTACTGGTCTAATGATTTTAAGAGCCTTTTTATGACTYTTAAAATTTTAGATCAACTTTGTATTGACAGGGTGCCTTTAACAGAGTAACTTTCAGCTGCTGAACCAGAAATGAGATGCTGCGAGATGTCCACTTAGCTAGGACGGCTCCCAAGAGGAGACTGCGGAGCCGTGGATAATGGCACATTCCCATCACCAGTAACGTTCTGGTCTCCCCTTCGCTGGATAAAATGGGGTATTACAGCTCCATCTAAAACATTAGAAAACGCTGGCGAGGAGTGGCTATGCTTGGGAGGGGGTGTTAAAGATCAGGAGATGGAGATCTCTGCAGAAAGAAGCTGCCTCTAGTTGCCCGCGGCCTGTGTCCCCCACCAAGTGATGCTCCGAGCGCCGCGCAGCCCTGGCGAGCTGCGCGTTAGAGGTGGTGGGAAGGTCTCCCGATGCGGACGGCCTCGTTGCGAGCTCTCGTCCTCCTACCCACCGCCCCGGCACGGAGCCCGCGCGCTCCGAGAGGACGGGCCGGAGGCGGCCGCCGGACCGCCGCCAGGACGAGACCCGAGCTCCGGCCTCGCGCGCCTCTCCTTACCTTGTTCATGCCGTTCCCCATGCCGGTCCCCGCGCTGCACGCCGGGCTCGCGTCGCGCCGGGCTCTGCTCCTGCAGGACCGCTGCCCCACGGAGGGGGGGGCGGCTCTGCCCGGCGGCACCGACGGCGACGTCCGCGCGGCCGCCGTGCCTCTCCTGGCTCGGAGCAAATCCGCGCCGCCGGCAGCTCCTGCCGCAGCCGCCTGCCTCCCGCCGGCGGAGGCTGCTCCGGCGCCGGCCGCCTCGGCCAGAGCAGAGAAACTCCACCTATGAGCGATCATGTGGGAGCGCTGGGGCCGGCGGCGGCGCGAGGCCCAACAAAGCGCCAGTGTGGGGAACAAGCGCCTTTGTGCGGCTCTGCCTCGCCG
>NW_028186828.1:18465-31948 GCF_003343005.1 Rhea americana | reverse complement strand
GTCCGCGACGTGCTGAGCCGGCGGCCCGGCTGGCTGCCGGCGCAGGGGTAAGCGCCGGGGAGCGCGGGGCTGTTACCTTCGGAGAGGGCGGGGGACGGCCCCAACGCGGCGGCGGCTCTTCCGCCGCGGCGGGCGCCTTCCTCGCGGCGTGCGCTCTGCCCGCAGCGAGGAGGAGTGGGATTTCCACTGGTGCGACGTCGGCTGGCTGCGGGAGCACTTCGACCACACGTACATGGACGAGCACGTCCGCATCTGCCACTTCCGCAACCACTACGAGGTGGGAGCCGCGGCGAGGGGCTGCGTGCGCCCGAGCTGGCAGTAAATTTCCAGGGGAAGCGGTTACGGGAAGGGTGGAAATACCTTGTAATGTTTTTCCCTGCCTCCCGGCAGCTCTGCTGAACCCTCCTCTGAATCTGTCAACATCCCTCTGTCTTGGGAGGGAATTTGCTCAGGAACATGACTTTTCACTCTGCTGTGCTCCAGGTTTGGTACATCTCCGTAAGCCCATAACCCCTGCAAATTTGAAAAATGGTTGCATTAAGGGCTCTGGTTAAAACACAGACACTCCCTTTCACGGGTGAAGTTGAGTTTCCTAACATAGCCCAAGCACCGTCTCCTGCAAGTCCATTAGAACGGAGRCACTCATTTGCCCCAGAGAAGATAACCTGTACTTTAAATACCTTTGAGGGTGGCTGCATTGCAATAGGTGCTCCAAAATGGCTGTATTTGAGGGAGTTTGACTTGTATTTGTGGCCAGATTTAGTTGTCACTGCTAAAACTCTTACTGTTTCAGCCTTACTGCCCTGATGCTTTCTTGGACGTTGCTTCCCCTATAGTAAGGCACCTGAGCAGGATTCCCTGTGCTTTCATGCTTAACGCTGTTGGCAGAAATCAAGACTGACAATGGAAATGTATCATCTCCTGAACCACAGTTGCAGTGGTCCAGGGAATGATACGTTTCCAGCGCAGCCATGGGGGTAACAACTTTCAGGGGAGGTCTGACTGCAAACACTTGCTGTCTGTCCTGGAAATTAATATGCTAACTGAACTGAAAGGTTTCCTAAAAGTGGTAAAGCGTGGCTTGTAAGACCTACTCTGTTCTAGCTTCCCTATGTTCATGCTGAGATGAAAAWGAAGAAATTCTCCACAAAGGAAAMTAAATAAATAAAAACAGTTCTAAATGGTTTCCATATAAACGTGTGGGTTTTTTTTCCTGATGAACATGAGGTGCAGTTGATTCTTAGATGTCACCAGAAACATCTYAAGGGCAAGTGAGAAGAGGGTGGTGCTTCAGAAGATGTGAGCATCTGCTGAGCCTAACCTTACATTTCTTTTTACTCAGCTGACTCGGAAGAACTATCTAGTGAAGAATCTGAAGAGGTTTCGGAAGCAGTTGGAAAGAGAAGCAGGAAAACTTGAGGCAACAAAATGTGACTTTTTTCCAAAGACCTTTGAAATGCCTTTAGAGTACCACTTGTTTGTGGAAGAATTTCGCAAGAATCCTGGCATCACTTGGATTATGAAACCAGTAAGTATGGTGCTGTCCTAGGGAAAGTGAGACGGAGATGAATGGATGCTTTCAGTCTTTAGAAGGAGAGGAAAATATTCAGGAAATCTGCAGGAAGAATTGCACATAGCAAGGTGGCTAGAAGGAGTGATGCTTCTGGCCAGTTTCCTGGTCAATTTATACTACAAAAACGTTTCATTTTGTGTAACAGTTTATTCTAGCAGTTGAAAACCAGCTCAGTTTGTTTGTTCAGCCAAAGYTAACTTAATGGTGAAGATAGAAAATGCTGAATTTTTCTGTGAAGAAATAGAGTGTGCTCCCAGGGACTCTTGCTGTGGGGTTATGTCCAGATTCATGCTCTGAAATTGTTCGGTTCAGCTGCATGTGTGCAAAAAATGTGTGTATGCAGAACAGCTGTTTAACTGGACTTAACTATTAAGTAACATGTTTGGGCAGTCCTTAAAGATGGAGCTATGAAAACACTTGTTGGTTTTAAAGAAATCYCTCTATATTATATGGTAGCTCTTGCAAGTCCTGCCAACCTACTAAGGATTTTCATCCCAAGAATGTGAAGAGATTAYGAGAGACTCCATGAGCAGCCTGAAGTGCAAGTTAGAGTGGATTTTGTTGGCGTTATTTTCTCTGTGCTTTACTGTTAGAGACATCAAGTGTAGCCCCATATTCCAAATCTCRTTTGTCCCTCAAAACTTGAATGTGCTGAATGCAGTAAGTTCCACTTCAGCCAGTATCCTGGGAACCAAGGAAAAATTGTGATTCCTTTAGAAATTACAGGAATACTACATGAAGCTGAGAAATGCCTTGCTGCTGCCAGCTGATTCAAGGTGTTTAACATCACAAGTGTTGTGCTCTAGCAGATAATTAAGAATACATCCATCTGTGAGGCCTGCAAGAGGAAAATMTCTTCACTTTGTGCTGTAGGTCTGSCAAARAGGCTAGGACAGGACAATTTGCCTTACTCTGCAAGTCAGGTCTGTCAGTAAGGGTATGCTTGTGAGAAGTGAATGGGAGGTAATTATGCAGACTAACATGTGAATTATAGCCWGGAGGATAGCAGCTAGTGATTATCCAACCCTACAAATAGGGATGTGTTAACTGGCAATAAAAAAACCTTATATTAAGCTGATTTTGTGCCCACAACCTCAATTAACATTGTAAATAACCAGAACACAGTAAATGAGTAAATGAAAAGACTATGATTACTGAAGTTATGCCAACAACTTAAATAGTTTGTGACTGACCTCAAAACTCACAGGCAAGTAAAAATAAACTCTGTGTAACTCCCTCTGTCGGTCCATGCTCTTGAGCAGCCCCGTGTCATGATGCCTCAGGTTGCCTTCATCCACGTTCTGGCCAGGGAAGGTGCAATGCTGAATCCTAGCACTGAAGGTGGGTGGACTTCTTTAGAAGGTACTCTGTTGGAGTCTTGCCTCTCTGGTGGTTTATCTGAGCCACTCTTCAGCCACTTTAAATGTATAATACAAACTAGGCTGTCTTCAAGATTGTTCTGCTCTTGTTTGTCATTGTTCTCTGGTATCTTTCATGGCTTTCSTGTTTAATTAAGTTCTTTTGTGCATTCACAAACTTAAAATGTAACTTAAATTCTCAACAACGTATGTTGTAATACTGACTTTTCTGCAAGCATGTGACTTCTTCCCCCCCACCCCAGCTCCCCAATACTATTGAACTTCCTCATAAGATGTCTGCATGTTCTGCCCATTYCTTCAGGAATACTCCTAGCACTTGTAAGTCTAAGCTGTTTGCAATCAAGAGCTGTTCGTGGATCCTTAATTCCCCCTTTTCCACCTTAACCTTAAAGAAATAAGCTTGGATGCAAGTATATGATGAATCAGGTCATACAGGTCTTCTATACAGAAATTCTGGGGAATAGCAGGAAAACATAACACTAAAATAAGCAACTTTGCTCTTCTGTGCTGCAGGTTGGCAGGTCACAAGGTAAAGGAATTTTTCTGTTTCGAAAACTCAAAGATATCATTGACTGGAAGAAGGTGAGAACTAATCTCTCTCTCCTTTTGGGGGAATGTCCAACTGGCAGTTTGCTCTTTTGCTGTTTCTTCCTCTCTTGCTGCTAGTGACTTGTTCTGTCTGCCCATGCCTATCTTGTGCAGAATTTCTTCACAGTTCTTCAGGGCAGCATCGAAGTTTCTTACGGTGGCTTTTACTGAACAGTTGGATACTTTTTCTGGAATCTGTCTTCTTATATGGACATTGGGCTTCTGGAAAAACTGGGTGTTGGTCACCTTCTTTTCTTATACATCCCTGAAGAGGGAAATTGTGTGTGGTTTCTTTTACAGGATGGCCTCCGCACAGACGATCAGAAAGATGAAACACAAGTAGAGATTTATGTAGCTCAGCGATATATTGAAAATCCATATTTAATAGGAGGTAAGATGTCCACCAAAGTCTATGCTTTTCTGGTATGTGGAAAGCAACATCCTAATAGATGATGTTACTATTGGAAAATAGGATATCATAGATCTGCTTGGTGAATTGTAAGTGACTTATTTTCTCTTAATTGTTTCTGGGCCTAAATGTGACTGAGAATGATATGCAGTCTCAGTATCTATAGTGTGGTAGCTTAGTGGTTTGCTAAGAGAAAGCTTCCAAGAATGTGAAAGTGGCCTGGTGAAGAATCATTAGAACTAGTTCAAGACATAATTGATTATGACATAACAYGTTATGTCATGACGGTGGTTGRACACTGGAACAGGTGCCCAGATGAATTTCCATCATTGGAGATGCTTAATACCCAATTGGCCATGGTCATGGGCCATCTGCACTAGCTGATTCTGCTTTGAGCAGGGGGAGCTGGACTAGATGATCTCCAGAGGTCCCTTCCAACTTCAACTATTCTGAGATCTTAAAAAACGAACCAACCACTAATCTCTCTTAGATKAATCATCACTTCATTAGTGTGTATGCCCAAGTATTCACCAAAATAATTCAAAGGAATGCTAACTTAAATCTTGCATTATTTTTTCAGAAACATGTCTATAATTCTCAGTTTGGAGTAATGGTCCTACTGGTGTTTTTAAGATTAGATAAATATTCACACAGTTCCTCCTAAAGTAACAAAAAGTGTGAATTATAATCCATTTACTTTTGAATGTGTATTTATAGATAAACTTTTCATATTAGATATTTTTAATATTATTTGGCAATATCAATTCCTCTATTGTATTATATATTTCTGTGTTTCACAGGTCGAAAGTTTGACTTGAGAGTTTAYGTTCTAGTGACATCTGTAAGTGCAAAATGCCATTATGTAGTTGCTATGCCAGAACTAGATTTTCTTGTCTTAATGTTTGGTTACTCTCTTTCTTTCTCTCAGTACATCCCACTGAAGGCCTGGTTATACAGAGATGGATTTGCTCGCTTTTCTAATACACGATTTACTCTGAACAGCATAGATGATCATTGTATCCTACCTATCTGTGTGTGCTATAAAGAGGGGTAAGAAAAGGAATATACCATTTTTATGTTTGATATTGGATATATCTTGTCACTTCTGATTCCTCCAAACACCTATAGGATTCTCCTGTCCTGTTCCTACTGCTGTCGTTTGGTCTCTCTCCTATCTTTTCTGTAGAAAGACCAGTCAGCAGATCACTAGAAATGTCAGTGTGAAATATCAGCAAGGGCCAATGGTGAAATGTCAGTTTTGGTTTTGTTGTTAGTGGTGGAATTCTTGCAGCCTTTCTTCTTRCTTAGTTTCATAGAAGTTAATAACAAAATGATTCATTGGGTAGAAMTGTTTGATTTCCTATGTGTCACACTTGCTACTGTATTGAGTTTGATTTTATTTGATTAACATATCCTCCTAAAAGATACTGCACCTTAATTTAACAGCTTAAGAGTCAGGAAAAACGTGTCACTTTTCTCAGTGATAGTTCAGCAGAGTTCATAGTCTGAATGGTCAAGAACCATTCCAGAGTGGTACAACAAATGTTCTTGGATGTAGGCACACTGAGGCTTGGAGGCATACTTTTGTGAAGGGCTTCATGCCGGTCATGAGGGACAGTGTAAGCTCAGGGCRGTCGTATATTCTTTTTTTCTAGATGCTTATTTTTCATTACTTCTGACTTCTGTTCTTTTTTCTGTGATTTTTTTTTATGAGATATCATCACATAGTCTTAAACATAAGATTGGGTGGCTGAAGCCTGTGATTAGAGAGGATAATTAATTGGCATTGGGGCAGATAAGAATGATTTAAAGTAAGAATTCAATATTTAGTTGTTCATTGTCTGTTTGTCTTTGATCCTTATCTCCACTTCTTGCCAGATGTTCATCTCACAAATGTTGCTGTGCAAAAGACTGCACCTGATTATGATCCAGAGAAGGTGAGTGGATATGCGCCGTCTGTAGGCTATTCCCTTGATGCCTGCCATTTGGACTCTTTTGGCAGATGCAAGCAAGCTGACCTCATCATGCCAGCTGCCATGCTGTGGATGTGTGCTGCAGCCACTCAAATGTGCTGTCTTGTCCCCAGAGACCCATAAATGTGATCTCATTGATAGAAGCTTTAGGGGAGAGAGAGTGGGCAAGCACTCTGCTTTGACGGTTGCTTTACAGCTGTCAGCTCATCTATAAGGCTGATCTTTTTGACTTCAAACATCATAACTTTCTGGTTAGTGCTCATCTGAGATTTAGATACCTTATTGCTTAGCTCTGCACTTCTAAGACCACAGTAGTACAACAAGCCTAATATTTCCACATGCAGCTGGCACTGTTAAGCTTCCTGTCTCAAGAGGCAACAGTTGAAAGAGAGGAAAAAAAAACCTTAGATGTCAGATTCTTAGTGATACTGAAACAAAAGTCAACATTTGATAGTAATAAAGGACTATGTTGAACTTTCCATTTTATAGGCTGCTCCCTTCTATAAATCTCCTGTCTATATGGAAAGGAGTGTCTCTGCAATAYGCTGATAGTAGATGAGATGATTGCTGGTAGGGAATTTCCGATGGGAACCTTAACAATATTTTTTCTAGTGCCACACATTAATCAAGCTCAAAGAGCTTAACTGCACTGTGGGATTAGTGGTCCCTACCCTTTGATATCTAGCTTTTTACTAAGAATTTTTGCTTGGCTGTAGAGTGGTGATTTTTAGCAGACCGAATGCATCGTCATCTATTCAGAACAGTTTTCTATAATTGCATTTGGATGTCTCAGGGCTGCAAGTGGATGATTCAGCAGCTCAGACAGTACCTGACTGCCAAGCATGGAGCAGAATTGGTGGAAGTTCTCTTTGCGGATATGGACAACATTTTCATCAAGAGCCTTCAGAGTGTTCAGAAAGTGATTATCAGTGACAAACACTGCTTTGAGCTCTATGGATATGACATCTTGATCGATCAGGATCTGAAACCGTAAGGGTGTTAATAAACATATACAAGCGTTTACAATATCAGGCTGGCTACTTTCCCTGGGACATAGAAATGCTTTGGGTGCTTCTGTATTGCATGGATTGGTGCTTGTAAGCTGGCTTAGAGTCAGCCATCCAGGAACTATAAGTGAAATGTAAAGATACTTGAACTGTTTTATATGAAGGAAGCTAAAATCTAGAAGCAATGTAGCTGGGTTTGCTCCGAGTATCAGGGCTTTTTAGCTGAGTGCAGCAACATGTAAATTTGTCCGTACTTCTAGTGCTGTGTTGTGTAAACCTGCTATTTTGGGCATTTTTTTCCCCAGTATCAACATATCACAAGTAGAACAGCAAATACCAGAAATGTGAGGGTTACCATGATCTCTTCTGCTGTTTATGAGTCTAGACACAGTATATTACAGCAGTGTCCCATGAGCATTGATAAATGTCCAGCCACTGCTATTAGGCTGCTAGCACTAGAATATGACTCCTTTTATCTGTGATATGCTGGCCAAAAGGCAGATCAAAACTGAAGTATGTTCTTCTGTTAATAGTGGAGAGAAAAAGAGCTCCACAGGAGTGGAGGATTAAAAAACAAACAAACAAACAACAACAAAAAAAAACAGGAAAACTTTTAGTTTTTTTTTTAGCCAGGGAGAAAAGCTGTATTTAAAAATGAAAAATATGTATCAATTAAGTTCAGCTGAAAGTCTCAATTTTTCATCCACTACATTTGCAACCCAAGTATTGCAACAGCAGGAATCTGAAAGTGCAACTGACTTGTAATTATCCAAGTTGAAAAAATAGAAACAGCAACTAATACTTAAGAAGTGACAAGCAAATACGATTTTTATTCTTCCAGCCTTAATCGTGTAAAGTGCTATTAGTACTATGGTTAAGGAAATTTCCTTAAGATATGTTTTATGTTGACAGTGTTCTTTTATGAAGTGTCTTCTCCCAACTTTTATTCTTCTTTTCTTTAAAAATATGGAGTAACTGGTATACCTGTTAAAGCTGCATGTCTTGTCAGCATCAGTCCAATATYTCATGCAGTGCCCCTGGAGACAGCTTTATTTCAAGTGAGCAAATAAATGCAGCTCAGCTGTGGTCTTGGATGGCCCTAATTCATACAGTCTTGTTTGTTCATAGCCTCAAACCAAATTACCACTTAGACAGTCAGCACATAAAGAAGCGGAGTAACTTTAGTTGTTTAGGAAACAAATCTAACTGTAGTGATTTGGAATGAAAGTCAACGATGTCATTGTAATTCTCAGATATTGYTGTTGCAGTTTGCTGCTTTTACTGGGTTTTTATAGGAGAATTATTTGACTATYTTTGCATTGTCTTAGGAAACTGTTCCCAGGATACATCTGTGTTTCTCCATGAGAAAAGGGTTAATGTTTATTCTGTGAATTATCCMCAGCATTTACTGTTACATCTAGACTTTGTTCTTAACTTGTATACCTTTCTGCGTGCAAGGGGGATTTTTTCTTTATTACTACTGAGAACAGGAATAGAAACTTCGCAATAAGCTCAGAATGTTCTTTGGCTCAGCATACAGGGATGAGATTTGAGGTTAGATTTCCTATTGCTTTACACTCTTATTCCTGCCTGCTAGCAATCTAATGTTGTTTTTGTTTATGGACTTTTCTATTAGATGAACCATTGGCAAACATGCCAATTTCTCCATAATTTACGGCTCATTTTTTCTCCTTAGCTGGCTTCTTGAGGTAAATGCTTCACCTTCCCTTGCTGCCAGTAGCCAGGAAGACTATGAACTCAAATGTCATCTTCTCAAAGATACACTTCATATTGTGGACATGGAAGGCAGGTGGGAAAGATCTTTATCTTCTAATGGTTTTTATTAAAATGCATGAAATAGATGGTCTGGTTCTGTCTTTTCTACGCAGMTGATCATAATACTCTAAGCTTTATAACCCTTACGTAATGATTTTCTAAAACCAGCAAAGTAAGCAAGCATACTTGCATTTCAGAGTGGGAAAACAAAGCAACACAGGGCTGTAAGGGGAATGGAGTTGGTGTTGGAGCTGGGACTTGCACAAGAACTCTTTCAGAGTCCATTCTGTATCATGCCTCCCACACTTACCTTGCTGTTTGAGCTCTGTGTTCCAAGAAGTGTGCCTTGCGTGACTTTGTGATTGACTTTGCAACTGTGCTTATATATAAAGATATCCACTGCTTTCAGCTGTTCAGCTTTGTCTCTGATTGACTGGAAGTTTATTCGTGTGCAGACAGATGATTGCCATTACTCAGGTAATTCAGTATATGCATTTGATGTTGTAGGCTGACAGGGAAGGAGAAGCGTGTTGGAGGCTTTGACCTGATATGGAACGATGGACCTGTCAGCAGAGAAGGAAGCCTGGATACACCACTGAGTGAGAACTTCATGGCAAATACCCATTTAGGTACTTACTCACCTAGAGCTGGCAGAGTGCCCTACTCAGGTTCKTAGGCTATCTGTATGTCAACCAGAAGAGAGCACACACTTCTCACTTGAGAACAAAAGAAYAGAGTATGTGTGCTCTTACGTGATTAAGAGTCCGAAAGGAGCAAATGCTTTCCAAAAGTGGATGCAAGTAATCAGACTGCAGGAGCACTGTCGGAAACAAGTGTATRAATGTAGTGGCAACAGTTTTGTTTATAGGCCTGTACTTTAAGCCACTGCAGACTTCTTCACATGACAGCTTTGCTTCAAAAACTGCTCCACAGTCATTGTGGTAACTGTTTATTAGGGACTTTTTTGACATAGTGTATTTTACTGAAGTGAAGTAGTTCTGGGATTCTTAAATCATACTTCAGTGAAGCTAAGCATGTATCATAGATTTCTTTTACTCAGTGTGCCTATAGTCATCTCTGGCTGTAATTCCAAATGAACAAAGTAGAATACAGCTTTATCTGTAAGTGGGCAATTACCTTATTCCTTTACAGGAAAGAAGAGTACAGTCACATAAAACTCTCCAGTTAATGCTTTCGTTGCAGGCTGCTACAATGACAGGAAGAAACAACTGAAGCAGCTTTTCAGGAGTCTTTGTGCCCAGCAAAAATTGTAATGCTGAYCCAAAGCTTGGATATGAGAAATCATTGTGGAAGAATCTCAGGTCTCTTACTCATATTGTAGTGCAGCAGTTCCCACTTCTTTCTGGCACTTGCTGCCTCAGCACAAGATTGTTGGTCTTGGTTTGCAAGTTTAACTGTTACAGCTCCCAAGCTGGGGAAGCCTTAACAAATTAATCCTATATATTATCTAAACCAACAACAGGAGTGAGCTGAGTTTTAACAAYGGTACAGTTAAGTATTTTAGTTATGGGGGGTTGTGGCTGGAGCTAACCCTACAGGAAAAGATTACTTGGTGCTGTTCTACACTGCAGGCTGCAGCTGTGGTTTGGTGTGTTGGTTTGGACTAGCAGGAAAGGAATTCCACTTTGTGTGCTAAGTGCAGCTGTGGATGTGCCCTGCAGACAGGAGTAGGACTGAGAGGTTCTTTGGATCAAATATGTTAACTCATCATTTTAGAACCAAGTGGCTGGAAGAACTTGAATAAAATACTTCATAATGGGTGACACTAGTGATGCTAGCTTCTTAGCCATGAGTGTCCCCCAAAGGACAGCTTACTTTTGTACTCTGTAAGGAAATGAAGAAGCTGAACACGTTCTGCCAAGCAAAACGAAGCTTTTAAGGCAGGCAGGCATCTGATCCTCCTGCTGCTCCTACTATGGAAACATGTCAGCTCATAAAACCTGTTGCTGTGATACTGTAAAAATAATCTTGCCATCACGTTAGAGACACTGACTGTACTACACAGGTTATGTAAGAATGCAGTTATATACACGGATTGACCAACATACTACTGCTCCTATTTAGAAAAGATGTAACTTTCTGAGAAGCTACAGGCAAAACAGTTCAGTTCACAAGTTGAACTTCTTTTTAAACTGTGTATCTGAAACTTAAGCCTGTAGTGAACATCTTTGCTTTCTGCAAAGCTACAGAATTTTAAAACTTAAGTAAGCCTACCTGGTTTTTATACTTWAAAAAAACAGTTTTAAGGAGCCTGAAACAGGATTTTTCTGTCTAAACTCTGCTTAAATTTCATGTACATGTGAAACTGGTCATGGCAATACAGAGTTGTCCAGAAGATTCACATTTAACATAAAACTGGAAGGCTGGATTTGGGAGTTGGGAAAACAGAGGCCTTCTGTTTAAAGTTCTGCACAGCTGTTTAGAAGCTGCAAAAGGGAACTGAGCAAGCAAGAGGTCAGATGCAACTTTGCTTTAAGCATGTAAAGTTTGACAGAACAGGTGAACTAGCTAGAGAGTGAATGCAACAAGTACAACTCCCATGTTTAAACTTCTATAAAGCAAATTTTTAATAGAATTTAAGAAGTTCAAATAAGAAAGAGCTCGTCAAGACCCAGAAACTTTCCCATACGTAGAAGTAGTCAAACTCACCTTAGTCCATTACTACTTATGTTTAATTTTTCTTAGTCTTATTATAGTTTAACTTGTGTTGGGGTAGCAAATTCAGAGTGGCTAGGGTAGTACAGAAGATAAATTTTAAAACCTTTGAGGAAACAACTATTGGTTAAATCAACTGCCCTTTTACTACAAGATAAGCCAAGGATATGTCTGTTTTTAAACATTTTATCCCTTCGTCTAGTCTTGAAAGCCTTGTTTTCTCTCTTCTCTTGCCTTCCAACTTGACAGTAGTAAATGTTTTCCCATTGAGACTAAAAGGCTACTGCCTTCTTGTATCCCTCCCTACACATATTTAAAAAGATTCCTTGAGTGTTTTTGATGTATAGTTTTACTTTGTTCTAATACCACAGGCTTACACAATCTTCCTTTATGCTTTGGACATACTGCGGATTCACAGTTCCTTCCCTCCTACTCCTGTTCCTGACACTAGAATGAACTAGCTCTGAAGCTAAATTACAGAAGATATTACATGTTAAAAAAAAAAACACACACAACCAAAACATGCACGCTGTTTGGAATGCCGTTTCTCAGACTTTAATAATCCCACTTCCACCCTAACAATGGCAGTCTGTCAAATGTCTTGAATGAGCCTGTGTTATAACATTTTCCTCTGCATGGTGCCAGCATCCAATCCTTATCCAGCAAGGAGAAGGAACAGTTTATACTCCAAAGAAATTGCAGCATTCTATTTGAGGAGCCAAATGCTTCCCAATGCCTATCAGGTAAATACCACTTGAGAAAGTTTCCAGGAATACAGATGTTTTCCTAAAGAAAAAAAAAACAGAAACCTTGGAGGCTGGTCACTGATACAGCAATGTGAGTTTCACAAGTGACAGCCTAAATACGCTTTGGTAAGCAACACTATTTGCACATGGTCATGGTGATGCCACCGCCACCTCAGCCTTCCAGTACGCGATTGATTAGTTTCATTTCCTCAGCAGTCATGGGGTTCAGGTGAAATCCTTTCAGCTCAGCTTTACCTGAGAGAAAGCAAGCAGAAAATCAGGGTTGTGCTACAAAAAACATTAAGTAGCCCATGTTAAACACTGCAAGGATTTTATGGAAGACAGTGATAGCCCTGGGAGTTGATATGGAGTCATCCAGAGTAACTTGRAAGCCTGTTCAGTGTGTTAGTGGATGACAGCTTTGCAACAAGAGCTGCACAGTCCCACAGCGCTGCTTGATCAGGGACAGGGTTGGAAGGCGAGTGGAAAAGCAGCTTTAGGAATACACCGAGCTGCGGAGCCGCTCTGCCATGTAACATCTGCTGAGAGGGTTCAAAAACGAGAATATCTACCTTGAGCTTCAAAGAGGCGGTTGACCTTCGTGCGCAGCTCTTTCCGAAGCTTGTTTATCTCCTCATCCAAATGCTCCTGATCTGAGAAAAGGGAGAGCGTGGTAAGAAGCGTTGTGTGCGTTAACACCCAACTACCCCGACTCCTGGCCACTGCTGGGAGACATTCAGGGTTGAAGCCTAAGTGTAGRGTGGCAGGAGAGGACTCCTGTGAGCTGTGTTCTCTTTACAACCTTGAGCACATGGACTCACTGCATGTTCTCTGCTGCCTACAGAAAAAGTTCACTTTCAACCAAAAAGTGCTTCCCTCCGATACTGTGTCCAGGACGGCACAACGTGAGGAATGGCAGGAATCTCTGTTTTTATCCACAGTCAGAAGTTCCTGCGTGGTTCAGAACCCGCGGTGGGACAGAGCCTTGAACGTACACGAAGGGCGCTCCAGAAGCCCGTCTCACCTTTCTGCATCATCTCCTCGGTCTTCGATTTCGGCAGCTCGATGAACATGTTTCCGAAGCAGACCATGGCCTTACCTGCGGGAGGAGGGAACGAGGCCTCTGCGGACAGCGACACGGCCTCCCCGACACGGGCCAGCCCCGCGCGGGGCGCGGCTCGGGCCGGGCCGGGCCGGGCCGGCGCCCCGGGCCTCACCGTCGGGGTCGGGGTCCCTGTGCAGAGCCCGCAGCGCCTCGCGGTTCCGGTTCCGCTTCGCGTCCAGGTCCACGATCTGCAGCGGGGACGGCAGGGCTGCAGCGGGGCCGGGGCCGGGGCCCGCGCCGGGGGAGCGGGG
>NW_028186828.1:9917-17649 GCF_003343005.1 Rhea americana | reverse complement strand
TCCCTATCATCCCTGTCCCCATCCTTGTCCCCGTCCCCGTCCCTGTTCTTGTTCCCAGCCCATCGGACGCAGCCGTGTCCTTGCTGCCAGGCTCAGGAGCTGCTGGCAGGCGCCAGGGCTGGCAGCAGCGTTGGGCCTTTCGGCGGGGGGACGTGGGGGCCGATCCCTTGCCCCGGCCCCGGACGGGTCACGGTAGCGTCGCCGCCGCACTTCGCTGGGGCTGCGCCCTGCCACGTCTGCAGCGGTGGTCGCTTCGCTCTGAGAAGGGATTTCCCCCGTGGAAGCGCTCGGGATCGCGCTCCGGAGCCAGGCTCAGGGTCAGGGAAGCGAAAGGCTTTGTCAAAGAAACTAACAAGGAAACATTGCAGAATTTGGCTYGTTTTTGCAAATGTTTGCGAAAGGAGATCTGCAGATCAGAGGCATTAGGGTGAGGAAAAATAAGCCTAGGAAAGAGCAGCGTGCGAAGGCCAACCGCCTCTTTGAAGCTCGAGGTAGATATTCTCGTTCTTGAGCCCTCTCAGCAAGCACCCGGGAGGAGGCGTTACGTGGCAGAGCGGCYCCGCAGCTCGGTGTGTTCCTAGAGCCGCTTTCCACTCGCTTTCCAACCCCGTCCCTGTTCGAGCAGCGCTGTGGGACTGTGCAGCTCTTGTTGCAAAGCTGTCATGCGCTAGCACACTGAACAGGCTTCCAAGGGTAAGAGCGGTTTATTTGCATAGTGGGGTGATTCCCTTGAGCAGGAACACGTCTCCCAGCAGCTGGAGGACGCAGCGGTGAACGTGAGCAAGGCCGGGAACCGCCTGGGCCGGCGGGCGCCCGCAGGAGCTCAGCCTTCGGCGGCCGCAGCCGCTGGCAATGGCCCTGGCCCGTGCCGCGTTGGAGCTGAACGCGGAGCTCTGCAGTGCTTTCRCCCCTCCCGGGATGAGGGGAAGGGTCACAGCTCATTCGCTTGGATTTTCAAGAGCTTTTGGTGAAGTTCATAACAAGATGCTGTTAAAACAAARTAGATTGCTTTAGGGGAAAGAGATAACGTCCCGTTGGGGTTTGAAAGCTAGATAAGCTGTAGGAGACGGAGTCGTAATTAGCGACGCTTTGCATACAGAAGAAATGCTTAATCATGAGAAAGTGTGTATGGAATTAATCTTGCATGAGTGTGACGGGTTTGGTGGAGAAGGCGAAAAGTGGAATCCTATTTTGTGATGATTGGGTCCGTTTCGTTCGTGCCAGCACATGAGGGATTGAGAGTGCCCCAGCGTGACCTACAGCAGCGGCTGGAGCCACAGCAGCGCGTGACATTGCCCATGTCCCCCTCTCCTGCACTGGCATCGATTGCAGGGTTTGCTGCCGTCACGCGTGAGCACCCAATAGGTTTGTGCATGGACATCTATTTAGTGCACCCCWGAGCTCCCAATGAACTTATGCATGAGCACCCAATTAGCTCACGCATGGGCGCCCAATTAATTTATTCCTGTGCATCCAGCCAGCTCACACCTGAGCACCCGGTTAGTATCACACCGGAGCGGGACACCCCGGAGGCTGGTGGGCCACGGGCACCCCATGCCGGAGCAGGGGCAGTGAGGAGCCTGGAGCGCAGGGGAAACCCAGCGAGAGGCACGGGGCAGCGACAGCACAAGTGTTTTGCCCGCGGCCGCAGCCTCCTGCGCCGCCCTGGCCTCACCGGAGCACCGGGGACGGACYGAGCGCAACCCCAGCGAAAACAAGGCGAGCCGAGGCTAGGAAGGGGGGAGGAGAGGTGCGTGCCTTAATCGGGGGGGGGGGGGCAAAAAGGTGTTTCGCTGTGTGTTTGTTTGTTTCTGCTTTCTTTTTTCTCAATACCCAAATTTGTGATTAGAAGTTTGTATTAATTGGCAAGAAATTAAATTAAGTACAAGCTGCCCCAGTCAGGGTTGCTTTGCCCATAACACACCCCACGTTTAACTCTGAACACCAGGACTGAACTGGGGGGGCTGAAGGAGCAGAGACCATGTGGGAACCTGGTTGGCAACAGCCCCCGTTTCCCTGCGCTTCGGGTGGAGGCAGAGGGGCTGCAAGGWCCACAGGCAAGTCTACAGGGAAAGATTTCCCTTTTTAACTCCTTCAGCTGCCAGGCTGTGAATTCGCCTTGCAGCCAGGAGTAGCAGTTCATTATTTTTAATGGTCGTGGTGGGAAATGGTGGTGGGTTTCAGTTATCTCATTGCAAACGGAGCTGGCGGTGCGGAGCGGAGCTGTTCGTCCGAGCGGGTGAGTCGGTGTGCGGGTCCGAAGGCCCCTGGGAAGCCGACCTTGCCGGGCCTCGGGGACAGGCAGCGGGCGGCCGCGAGCGGGGAGGGAAGCGCCTGCTGCAGCGGCAGCAGTGGCGGCGCCCGCCAGCACCGGACCCTGGTTCCGGGGCTCGGCCTGGACAGCCGTGGAGGTCCCGTCGGCCCCGAAGGCGCCGAGATTCGCGGCCGCGTCTCCAGCCCCTCGGGGGCTCCCGGCCCTGCAGGGCAGAGCCTCTCCCCGCGGCCGAGCTGCCGCTGGTGCACGACGCGTCCGTGCCCGGATCCCCCCTGCGCCGCTCTTGCTCGGGCTCGCAGGTGCTTTGCAGACGAAAGCCCTCTGCTCCTCCGCGTGTCTCTGCRCGTGTGAATAATTTATGCTTTGTCATGAACAATCCCCCTTTCTGCCTCCTCCCCTCCCCRCCGCGTGCCCTTATGTTTGCTTTTCCTTGCTGCTTTCTAACAATATGCCCGTGCCAGGCAGATGGGCTCGTTAATAGCATCAGGTTGCTTTTCTTTTCCTCTTCCCCCCCGCCCCAGTATGTAATAAAGAGCATTAAAAGCGCAGAGGCGATGAGATCAGATTTCRTTTTCTGCAGCTAGGTGGCTGTTCCGGAGCTCAGGCGGCGAGGGCCCGCGGGTCGCGGTGGGGGGAATCGGGTCCGGCAGGGCCGGCTCGGACCGTCCCGGGCGCTGCGGGCCGCGGGAGCAGAGCGGGAACCGCGAAGCGAAGCCGCCCAGCCCCAGCGGCGCGGGCCACGCCGGAGGTGTGCCCRGCTCAGGGACGCTCCAGGAGCTGCTCTCTGCGCCTTTTCATTTTAAAATTCACCCGATTGCTCGGGCTGGTGTGGCCCCTTGCAGAGGCTGCTGCTCGGCCTCCCCCAGCATTAAAATTCTGCAGGTGACCCAGGGAAGCGCAAAGCAGCTCTGATGCTCTCCCAGGCTCCGGCATCAGCTTCCTGAGCTGCTCCTCGGGCACTGCTGCTCCGAGTGACCCCGTTTGCAGGAAAGGGGAAATGTCTCAAATCAAAATGGCTTTTGGCTGCTTTTCTTCCTCGCCCCTGCGGTTGTGAGCGATACTGTCACGCCGGGATGAAACCTTGTGGCGCTCATACAGGATTCGCACTGTGCGACGCTCCTGCTCCCGGCTTCCTTTGTACGAACTGGGAAAAATCACTGCAAGGTGCTTGAGTGCCGGGGTGCTGGGCTGAGGATAAATACCACAAATCAGCAGAACTCGGTGTCTGACTAGCCCTGATCGGGTGAGAGGCAGGAACACGTCTTGAGGTGGAGTTGGAGGCTGAGGGAAGGAAACAGAGAAACGTGTTGGAGAAAGCCTGAGAGTATCCAGAATCGAGGGCGAGGACAGGCCCTCTTTCACGGGAGCCTGCGGCAGGAGAGGGGTCCTGGCAGAGCCCTGGCCCCACGGACAGCGCAGGTTTTTACACCGGCTGCATGGAGGAGCCTCCAGCCTGTGCTGGGCTCCCAGGGACGGTGCAGGGGGAGCCCGGGCGACTAACGTGGGGCTCCGCATCCCCGGCCCATGCCCTGAACTCACCTTTCCACCCTCCTCTCGCCTCTCTTGCAGCGCGGCTCCGGCGACCGCGCCGGGCTGGCGGGAGCGGAGCCGGCCGCGCTGGCCGTGCGGGCAGACGGGCAGAGGGGGCCGGCTCGCTGCGGGTCACCACCCTCCCGCGCGCAAGTAATCCCGCAAGGAAGATTAACCAGATTGGAAGATTACTGGTCCTAATCACATAAGGTCATTTGTTGTGGTTAGCTGGAGATATCTGCTCGGTCTGCAGCAACGCGTGCCAAAATGAGAATGCTCCCAGTGAAGCGACTACGCAGTGCRCCGACGGGCAGCGCTCCTGGCCGGCACGGCAGCGGATCGGACTCRGTTTGGACTTTTTCCCAGCATTAACCGAAAGAACCAGCAGGACTGAGGCTAAACACCAAAGCTGAAAAATGCTCCCTTGCTGAGGGGAGCTGCCGACCGGAGATCTAAAGGCTGAATCAGTAGCCAGCGCAGGGCCTCGGTGCTGGCTCCGGCCAGGGCACGTCCCTGCCGCCGCGTGCCCGGGGCTGGGCTTCGGCTTTCTGCCCGGCACAAGGTGGCATTTGATCCCGATGGCCGTGATGGGATCGGAAGACGTGCCCGATGTTCCTGCCGGGCGCTAGGATCGGAAGCAGAGCTTGAGGTACGTTTACCTCCCAGGGGCACAAATTTTTCAGGCCAGTGACAGAAGGCTCAGTGGGTCTGAAACGCTTGTCCTGCCGCACACAGGTGGATGTAGAGCCTGAAATGGGCTCTCGAAGTGGGGATTTGGCTGCACGGCCCCAAGCCGGGGACGGTGCTCGGGACGCATTGCCTGGCTCCCCGCACCATCCCTGGCCGCTTGTKTTGGGGCACCTTTTGCTGCTGTTGGGCGGTGACTGTCCCCCTCCAGCGGGCTGGAAACCTCCTCTGGACCCTGGGCCAGCTCCGGGCTGTGAGCTGAGCCCTCGGCCCCTGCGCTGCCCAGCGCGGCGGGGGGGGGGGGTCGGAGCGTGTCCGACCCCGTTGCAGGAGGGCTGGGGACGGGGCAGGCTGCAGCTGGCACGCGGTGAAACGAAGGCATTGCCTCGCCAGGGACGCTCAGCCGCACGGAGAGAAGGAGGCAAAACTCAGCGTGCGACTGTGCGGGAARCAGCAGCTGAGGCTGCTGAGGGCAGGAGGCATCGCAAAACCACCACAAGCACCTGCAAAACCTTTTCGCAGCAGCAAGCGGCCGCTGGGCCCGCGCTCTGCAGGCCYCTTCGCAGCCGAGCTCCGAGCCAGCCACAAACCATCGCGGCGCTGCGGGCAGGCTGTTTGGATCCGGGCTCGGCCCGGACACCAGCGCCCTGTTTGGACCGGCTGCAGGTTTACAGCCCTCCCGGCAAACTGTGCAGGCGGAGTGACCGACCAGCCGCACACTGCCAGCAGCTGGCTTGCATTTCTCTGTATTTTGCTTTGGAAAGAGCAAGTTTTAGTTTCAGCACGTTCCCTTTTCTTCCTTGCAGTGCTTTTATTTATGCAGCTAAAAACCCTGCCAGCCTGCTGACAGCTGCATGGGAAGGCTGCAGGCTTGTTTATAGGGTTTTCTCTCTTTTTTTTTTTTTCCCCTCCCTTTTTCCCTGTGGCTGTTGGGGTTTGTTGTTAAGATAAATCAAGCTTCAAACCACAGGTCTTATTTTTCCAGGCCATAGACGTTCAACTCCTCTTCCAGAGGGGCATTTCAGGATCCATGAAGACAGCTGGGTCCCTCTCCCTGGCTTGCCATATTCCCTTTCCCTGCTATCATATCCACTCTCCCTGCAGATGTCCTGGGTGCCCGGCCAGGGYAGCACAGCTCTGCACTGTGGCACAGCCAGGGCAGAGGCAGCTCTGGATTTCCCTCTGGCCTCGGTCAGATCCACAGCTCCTTCCTGGCATCGCAGCCGAGCCCTGGGAACCTCCACTTTTCAGTGTCCTTTGCACTATCTGAACAAACCTTCGCAGCCCTGGGCTCGCTCCTGGACAGGGGGCATCAGCAGGCAGCGGTGCCGTGGGGGGGGGGGGGATTCCCAGGCAGCTGGGGCCGGACGACCCCCAAGCTTCCGGCAGCCCTGGGCCGTGCAGGGGCCGGGGGGTCTCCCTGCATGGTGGTCTGGGGAGCCACGTTGCAGCCGTTTGGGAGACCACTGCAGCAGGAACCCCAGGCTTCTCTTCCCATCCATGGGGATTGGACATGGCCAGGGTGGTGTGAAAGGAGCAGAGGGGTTTGGGGACGTTTTCTTGCTGGTCTGCATAAGGGCTGGCCCATCTGCAGCACCAGAAAAGCCTGATGGAAGCAGCAAGTCCCAGCTCTAGGAGCAGAGAGTGTGGAGCAGCACTTTGTCCCCAGCATCGCCTCCGAGGCCGGGCAGAATGGGGCCCGGACAAGGCCGGGGCTGCGCAGGCAGCGCTGAGATCTCGCAGCATCCCCCRAGGCACCCGGGGGCTCTGGAGAGGATCCTCTGAAGGAGCCTCGCTCTTGAAAGGCCGGCTGATGAAAGGCTTCTTTCTCCAGGCTCGGGGATGATTGGAGCATCCCCTCCCCCTGRCAGGCTTTTGTCGAGGGGATCTGTCAGGAGCATCTCAAGGTTAGTATTTAAGTCACATTACCCATGCTAATACATGCAGCATGGAGGGGCCGACTCTGCTCCCCGGTGCTGACTAACGCCTTCTTCCTCCAGCTCCTTCCCTCGATTTCAYGCACCAAGAGCCTGGGCTCGCCCCAGGCTTGAGCTGATCCCCTTGCTGCTGTGCAAGGCAGAGTTGGGAAGTTGGCTGAGTCTTCTGGAATAAAACGTGCCCCTCCTCCCTGCTGCGTGCTGTGACATGGACACTGTGGGCCAGGCTCCATCCGCACATTTGGCTTCTCTGCAGGCGGGGACGCCAGGGCGAATCTCAAAGGCTGAACCACAGCGAGTGAGCAGGACTCCATCCATCTGGGCTGGGGGCTAAAGCTGCCCAGGCGTGCCGCTGTGTGTGCGTGCGTGTGTGTGTGTGTGTGTGCACACGTCCAGTACATGTGTGTGCTGAGGAGCAGCTGGTGTGTTGGGACACAGCATGGAGCAGAGCAGCCCAGGTGCTGCCAAGGGAAGCCACATCTGCCGTTCTTCTGGCACCAGCCCCACTCTGCACGGTAGCGTGAGATGTGAGTGCCCTCCCCAGAGAAAYCCTGCAAAGGAGCAAAAAGCCCTTTCCCCTCCCAGCAGCAGGTCTCCAGCGGGATGTCGGCACTGTGCTCCTTATGCACAGCGCTTGTCCCAGGTCACGCCAGCCCCTCGCACCGAGAGAGCCGGCCCAAGACAGCCTCACTGTGCTGGACACTGCTCCCAAAATCTGATGTGCAGCAAGTTGGAGAGATGGTGGGGCAGAGCCAAGGAGCTGGGCAGCGCAGGGTCACGRGTGTCTGTGCACACAGGCTCCCTGCAGGGCTATTGCTGCAGGTCCACCCGGAGCCCTCAGCATTGCACAGCTGCCTCCACCTCCCCGCCGGCAGTGACAGCTTGACCTGGCTGTGCGGCTCCTCCCGGACTTTTTCCAAGGCTTCCAGAGTAGAGCTCCACTCTGGTTCTGTGGGTCACCACTGCCAGGGGAGGAACAGCCACAGCAGCTCTCCTGTTCCCTCCCTCAGGGGCTGCCGGGGCAGGAGACCGGCAGCCTGCACAGGTTGCCTCCAGCCTTCCCATGGCCCCTCCAAACCCTCGAGGCCTCCCCGTGCGAGGAGGCACCTCTGCGGGGGCTGTGCTGCAGAGGTGGAGGATGGTGCCTTGGGCCCCGCTCTGGACCTGCAGCCGGAGGACCTGGTGCTCCATCCATGCAGACCCGTGCCAGGGACTCGCACCGTGACCTGCTCCAGAGCTGGACCCACAAAGAGGGTCTCGCCCGGTCTAAGGGCTCACACCCGGGGCCAGGGGAGCCCGGAGC
>NW_028186828.1:0-9106 GCF_003343005.1 Rhea americana | reverse complement strand
GCGCCCTGCTCGTCTGCTTCGCGGACGGCGCCTCCGACCTGTGGCTCGCGGCCCACTACTACGTGCGGGGGCAGCGCTGGTGGTTCGGGCTGACGCTGCTCTTCGTGCTGCTGCCCTCGCTCGTGGTGCAGCTGCTCAGCTTCAGGTGGTTCGTGTACGACTTCGCCGCCAGCACCAAGGACAGCGCCGGCAGCACCAAGGACAGCGCCCGCGGCCCCCGCGGCTGCTGCCGCCTCTGCGTCTGGCTGCTGCAGGGCCTCATCCACCTGCTGCAGCTGGGGCAGGTCTGGAGGTACGGGCCGGGGGCGCCGCGGGGGCGGAGGGGGTCCGCAACAGGGCACCCGGCCTCGGGGGGTGGAGGGGGGACGGCTGCTGCGGGGCCTCACCCACCTGCTGCAGCTGGGGCAGGTCTGGAGGTGGGGCTGGGTCAGGGACCTGGTCGTGGAGGGGGCGGCGGGTGCAGCAGGGACACGCTTGAGGGTAGCAGTGTGCGCTGGGGACGCTGGTGGGGACGGCTGGGACACAGGTGGGGACAGCGGAGCAGCAGGGACATGTACGGTGATGGCTGGGGCACCGGTGAATGTGGTAAGGTGCAGTGAGGGCCCCAATGGGGATGGTGGGGTGCAGTGGAGACGTAAGTGTGGGTGCTGGGGACACAGCCTGAACCCAGGAGAGGGTGATGAGGACCCAGGCAGGGACGGTGGGGCAGAGCAGGGACCCACACAGGGGTGGCAGGGAGCAGTGGAGACTGAGGCAGCTTGGGTGGATAGGAACCAACCCCTCTGCAGCTGCAGCAGGAGGGACAAGGGGTGCAAAGCCCCCAGCAGAGCCTGTCTGAGAGTGAAGGTGGGTGTGGTGAAGGTGCCCACAGCCCAGCTGGGTGGTGCAGGCCTGCTCTCCCCGTGACTGGGCAGTGCTGGGCCTGGCAGGGTGATTGCCCGGCCCTGGCCGTGGAGCCAGGCCTGGTGRATGTGGAGTGACTCTGCCAGGCACCAGACAGATTCACCCCCCCTGGAGCCTCTCTGTGCTCCTGCTCTTGGAGCCACTTATAGGCAGGGTCACYGGTGAGGAGGTGCAGTTTTCCCCCCAGTTTGTCCGGTATCCCCACTGCGGTGTGTTTCTGTTGTCTGCCCCTTCCTGGCCTGAGGAAAGGCGGTCTGTGGAGGCAGCCTGAGGGCACAGAGCAGCCCCGAGCAGGCTTGAGCCCCACTGCCTGCTTCTCCGTAGCCCCTCCAGAGGTCCGAACGATGGTTTATTGGCAGGACTGTTTCCCTTGAAGCTGTCCTTTCTTCCCGTTGCCTTAGAGCCGGCACCGCTCCCTCCCAGCTTGGCAGAGCTCCGTCTGCAGCATGTGCTGGGGAAGAGCCGGGGCTCTGCAACGGATCTGATTCCTGGGGAATGATGCTGGGAGGAGAGCGGAGACAATGGCAAATTCCTGAAACAATGCACTGAGCAAGCAGCGCTTCCGGGCTGTGTTTTGGTGCTKTTTCTCCTCATGAGCTACTGTGGAGCAGAGACTCTTCCAATCTCTGTTGTTTCCTGCATGCATTTGTCTGCTGCTTTTCCTGGGATGCTCCGGGGATCTCCAACTTTGTTTCACAGTGTAAGGTGTGCCTTGCTGGGGAGGTGTTTTTCCCCCACCGCGGACACAGTCACCCGGCCCACCCCTTCCCTGGGGCAATTGCAGGCGCTTGGGTATCTGTGGCTGCAGGATGGGTGTAAACCCTGGTTTTCATGTGCTTGAGGAGCCGGCAAGGGGGAGGGCAGCCACCCTGCAGCCAGGCCAGCCGGCTCCGCAGCTGCCCCCGTTGGCCCTTGGCCCCCCCAAGGGCCCTGTGGCCGATTGCTGGGGCCCGGCCTGAGCTGGGGCCACGCCGCGGTCGGGGTTTTGCTCCCGGGTCTGTGAGCAAGCCGTGTCCTGATCTGCTGCAGCACAGGGGCTCCTAAGCCCATTAAAGCAGTAACTCTCAGCACTGACCTTCCAGGACTTGTTGGTCTCAAGCTGCAGCTGAGGCTCTTTCTAATCTCGGGATTTGCGATTTGCTCGGGTGACCAGTTAAATGCAGTTTACTAAACCCATTAGCGAGGCTGGATCTGGTGCAGGTGGATATGACAGTTTAAGAAGTGTTGAATTATGGCTGAATAAATACTGTGTGTGTGTGTGGTGGGGGGGGGGAGGCTTTTCCTTGGCTGGGGGGCTGGGCCCTTGCCCGGGCCCTTGCAGAACACCTCCCCCTTCCCTGATTTATCTGCACGTCCCTGGCCTGAGCAGCCTCACGACTGCCTTGGCATGTCTTGCCCCTGGAAAATCGATTGCTGCACAGCCCTGAGCCCCAGCTGTGATACAGCCAGTCCTGCAAAGAAACTGAAATCACAAAAAATACAGCTGCAGGCCTCGGGGGTGTAAAAACACGCTCGCTAAAAGCGCTATCTCGGAGATTCTTCCGAATTAAAGCTGCTGCAAGAATCTGATGAAGTTAGTTGCAGTCGGCGCTCGCCACGCACACGCGAACGCGCTGCCCCGGAGGCCTCCGGAGACGGTGTGGCTGCACGGACGTGTCCTCGGGTAGTCGGCAGCCGCCGGCGGAGCCGCGCGCAGAGCTTGCGCGGGCGCCGGGCCGGGGAGCGGGCGCCGCTGCCGGCTCCGTTCGGATGGTGCCTCTCCRCGTGGCTCATGCTGATGCGATTTTGCAGCTCGGGAATTTGTATCCCTTTTGCTTGCAAAAGGTCAACCGCTTTTTCAGCAAATGTGGAAATACCAAAGGGAAGGGCTGCGCTGCGGGGCCTCGCCGTGCTCCCTGCCTCCTGCAGTGGCGGGAGCCTGCGAGGGGCCGGAGGGGCCCTTTCCCTGCTCTTTCCCTGCTCTTTCCCTTCCCTTTCCCTGCCGGCCCCCATGCCTGGACTCGCACCGAGGCTTCGCTCTCCCTGCCCGGGGGCTGCAGCCCTCCAAGCCCTCAAATTGGGCGGCTTTTCCCTGGTGGACTTGTCCCCATGCAGGATGCTGGCTCTGAAGTTGGTCCCTTCGCTTGCCCAGCCCTGTGCACAGACCAAGGGGTTTTTTAGGGCCAGATTGAGTGTTTTCCGATGGCCCCAGCTGCTCCAGCCTGCCCCAGGGAGTCACGGTGCACAGGGAGGTGTGGGCAAGGGGGGACGCTGAGCCCCTAATCACCATGCTGACGTGACACCAGCAAGCACGTGGAGCTCTCCCTAGTTATTTGGCTTTGCAAGATGCATAATGGATTAAAATGGCTGCAAAAGGAAAGCAGTTTTCTCCTTGTTTAAATGAAGGATTATGGAAAGATATCCCAAATATTACCTTTCAGGAAAATTGTGCTCTTTATCACCTGCTCTTAGACTGGTGGATCCCTCTAGTTTTTTTGATAGGGACTGATGATTAATGAATTTGGTTATAGCCGGGGCCTGGCTTTTCTCCACACACTTATTTTGCCCCAACACTTGAAAATTGGAGCCCATAATTGCGACACCGTAAGGCCGGAGCTGGCTCAGCACCGGGGCGGAGGCGATGCTGGGATTGCTCGGGATTGCTTCCACCGCTCGGAGYGCGGCGAGCAGCGAGGCCCGCGGGCGGCCGTGCAGCTCGCCGAGGGTGAGCCGCCCCGTGGGAACCTGCGTTTCAACAGGTCGGATCAGCRGGAGGAGCCGGGAATGGGGCAAACCGCGCTGCCAGCAGCAAACCGGGCACTGGAAGGGCGCGTGGGGGACGAGCTCCCATCCATCGAAGCCCTTCAGATTCATTCTGCAATGGCTTTCATCGGGTTATTCTTCTTAATACAAAGGAGGTAGTAATTAGCCCTAAGAGCCCGCTCCGTTGGTTTCTGCCTCATCATCAGTTTTTTTAAAATTAAATGATTTTTTTTAAAGTAATTGATTCTGTATTTCTCATGCAGCTGCTGCTGCGTTTGGTTCATAAAAAGCTCGCGGTGCTCTGTCAGTGCGCATGAGGATATTTTTCTGGGTTGAAACATAAACTGCATGATCAAATGCATAACAAATAAGAATCAACATTTCATTCTGGCAAGTTGATGGGAGATGAAATCTCGTTTTAATGAGATCTGTGGAAGTGACAGGATGATGGGAGAATAATCGTGCCCCGCCGGAAGCGGGGGGAGGCGGGCGGTCACCTGTTGAGCTGCCGGCGAGCCGGGGCCCGGGCGCGCAGCACGCGGGGCAGTTTCCCGGCTCCCGCCCCTGCCTCGGCCGCGGCGCCGGGGCTGCGTGTGCGCGGCAGCCGCCGGCCGCGCGGGGCCAAGGCGCTGCTGGCGGATCGGCCCGCGCCGGGCTGCTGCGCGCCGCGGCCAGCGCGGTGGTGGCAGCGACGAGCCCGGTTAGTGAGTTAGTGAGCTCGATTGCAGGCAAGGTCGCCGGTGCCYGGGCTTCGTGCGCCGGGGCCGGGAAAGGCAGGATCCTTCCCGGGAGCCGGGCTCTGCCCAGGAATGCGGGGCAGCTCCGCGGGGCCGGCATCGCTGCTAGGAGGCTGTGCATGCCCCAGGTGAAAAACTTTTCACATTTGCTGAAAAAGCAGTTGACCTTTTGCAAGCAAAGGAGATGCAAATTCCTGAGCCGCAAAATCGCGTTTTCAGCCTGCAAAGGGCTGCGTTCGGATTGCTTCTCCCTTTGCTTTCCCRCGCTGCTCCCTGGGCTGGCAGGCGAGTCCCCCCGGTTGGCCTGGCTGCCTGCGAGGGGGAGCACGTCACCGCGCAGGTCCCGCGGGGCGAGACCGGGGGGGGCCGGGAAGGGGCAGCGGGCGCTCGCGGCCGCCCTGGCGCCACGCTGGCAGAGCTGGCCGCGCCGGCCGGGAGCAGATGGCGGCAGCTCCCAGCCCCGGCCGCGAGCGGCACCGAGGGCCGAGCTCGCGTCCTCGCCGCGCGCCGGGGCTGCTCCTGCCGCCGATGCCACCCGGCTGCGCGGGGAGGGCAGGGAGCTTCCCCCGCTTCCCATCCGGATCCCCGAGAGGCAAATCCGCAGCGTGGGAGACGCAAGCCCAGGCGCTGGGGCACCGGGGAGCGCACGGCTTGCCGTGACCCTGCAGCTCTCCCAGCGCCCGTGGAGCCACGGGAGCGCGGGCGCCGCGGGCACCCCGGGCCTGGAGCTCCCTCCCAAGGGTGCTCTGGGCATCCCAGGCAGGGCTTGGACACGGGAAGGTCAAACCCAGCTCCTTGCCCTGGGGCCGTGGGGATGGGGGAAACCTCCCGTGAGCGGGGCTGAATTTGCTTTTCCAGGCCTTTTCCGGCGCGTTTCAGGGCTGGTGAGCCCCAGCTGCGCGCTGCGCCCGCGGGCAGCGGTCTGCTCCCGTGCCTCCCCGCACGCAGGCCGCTCAGCCGGGAAGGCGGGAGCCTGGCAGACGCGGCCTCCCCGTGCTGAGCGGTGAGTTATGGGCTGCAGAAAGCACTAAAATTAGCCGCTCCTTTGGAGCTGCACGTTAAAGCCTCATTTCTGCACTAACGCAAACAAACAAATCGGAGCCCGGGAACCTGGCGCTGGCGGCAGGGTCCCAGGCCGGCACCCGGCGGTAATTGGCACRTAATGAAGCTGGGATGCGGCTATTAAAATCGCATTATCTGCTGACACCGATGCCGTGCGCGGCTGCCAGCGCTCGGAAGGCCTTTCTGTGACTCCCCGCGGGACGGACGGGCGACGCTCGCCGAAAGGGAGGGGGTGAGGACGGGCCGCTGACGCGGCCGCTGCGGCGGCTCCGGCTGGGCTGCTGGGGAAGGGGCGCGTGGGGAAGGGGCCTCCCGCGTGGGGCGGCCGGGCCGTGGGGGCTCTCAGGGCCGGGGCCACCGTGGCAGAGCACAGGACGCCCGGTCCCACCTGAGTCTCCCGCAGCGGGGCCCGGGGCCCGGCTCTGCCCCCCTCCGGGTGTCCCGCGCCCCGGCACGCGGGRCCCCCGGGCGCTGTGACTCAGCCGGGAGCGTGGCCGAGCTCCGGCGAGCAGATGGCCGGGGCCGGCGCGCAGCCCTGCCAAGAGCCGGGCACGACCCTCCCGCGGGCTCCTGGCAAGGTCTCGGCCACGCCAGCTGGTCCCTCCTTCCTCTCCGCTCCGCGCGGCCGGAGGAGAGGGAAGGAAAGACGGGCGCTGCGCCAGCCGGGACAAAAATATCCCCTTTACGAGCCAGGCGGGCGCCGGTGGGCCAAGACCGGAGCCCCTGCGAGGTGCCGGCGGTGCAGAGAGCCRGGCTGCGGGCTGGGATCCCCGGCTGCAGGATGGGAGCTGGACCCCGCCGCGCGGGCAGACGGGCGCAGGGGAAACACCGCGACGAGCAGAGGCGCCGGGGAGTGGCACGGCCCCATCGCCCGCCGCACGGGGTGCGCGGCCGGGCACTCCGCTCCGGTGCTGCCGACGGTGGCTCCCACGTCGGCRCAGCGCCCCGGGGGCAGCGGGGTCCTGGGCCGGGTTTGCAGGAGCTCCCCTGTGCCCACCTCCCAGGGCCATTCGCACACGGGGACCCTCCGAGCTGCCCAGCCTCGGGGTGGGACGTGGGCACGGCGCTCGGCATCGCCGCCTCGCTCGGCATCGCCGCCGGCCGCTCGTCTCTCAGCTCTCCCTGCCCTCCCTCGCGCAGGTACCTCCGCACCCTGTACCTGGGGCTGCAGAGCCGGTGGCAGACCGAGCATCGCCGCCGCCACTTCTACTGGCGGATGATGTTCGAGAGCGCGGACATCAGCATGCTGCGGCTGCTGGAGACCTTCCTGAAGAGCGCGCCCCAGCTGGTGCTGCAGCTCAGCATCATGGTGCAGCAGAACAGCGTCGAGCCGCTGCAGGGTAAGGGCGGCCGCGCCGCGCGCCCGGCCCCGGGCACGCCGGGCATGCCGAGCCASCGGGCATGGTGGCCAGTTTGGGGCCGGGGTGGCTGCGGAGGGGGACCCCGGGCCGCTCCGGTCCGGCAACGGCTGTCGCAGCCCCCTYGTCCCTCGCCGTTGTCCCCCCAGCCGTCCGCTCCCCCCGCAGCCCCGCTCTCACGGCCGTCTCCGCTTTGTGCCCGCAGGGCTCTCGGCCTCGGCCTCGCTCCTCTCCCTGGCCTGGATGATCGCCTCCTACCAGAAGGTGCTGCGGGACTCGCGGGAGGACAAGATGCCCATGTCCTACAAGGGGGCCATGGTGCAGATCCTGTGGCACCTCTTCACCATCGCTGCTCGCGCCATCGCGTTCGCCCTCTTCGCCTCCGTGTTCCAGCTCTACTTCGGCATCTTCATCGTCACCCACTGGTGCATCATGACCTTCTGGATCATCCAGGGTGAAACGGACTTCTGCATGTCCAAGTGGGAGGAGATCATCTACAACATGGTGGTGGGCATCATCTACATCTTCTGCTGGTTCAACGTCAAGGAGGGACGGAGCCGCTACCGCATGTGCATCTACTACGTCATCACGCTGTCGGAGAATGCCGCCCTCACCGTCCTCTGGTTTCTCTACTACGACCGCAAGACCACGTCCGACTTTGACGCCTTAATCCTCGTCTGCGTGGTCAGCTCCAGCTTCGCCCTCGGCATCTTCTTCATGTTCATCTACTACTGCCTCTTGCACCCCAACGGCCCCATGTTTGGCCCCCCGTCCGGGGGCTGCATTTTCCAGGAGCCGCCGGCCCCAGCCCCAGGGCCGCCCGCGGACGTGGTCACCAGCCCCCCGCGCTCGCTGCCGCGGACTACAGGGGGGGAGCGGGAAGGGGCGCCGGGGGACCGGGACAGCTGCGTGCCCGTCTTCCAGGTGCGGCCCTGCGCCCCGCCGCCGCYGGCCGCCCGCGCCCCGCGGACAGAAGGGCCCGTCATCCGCATAGACCTGCCCAGGAAGAAGTACCCGGCCTGGGACGCCCACTTCATCGACAGGCGCCTGCGCAAGACCATCCTGGCGCTGGAGTACGCGTCGCCCACCACGCCGCGCCTGCAGTACCGCACGCCCGGCGCCGCCCAGGAGGTGCTGGAGTACGAGACCACCGTGTAGGGGCGCGGGGGGCCGGGGCCGCGGCGAGCCGGCGGGGGGGCASTCCCATTCCTTAGCGTTTTGCCTTTTTTTCTGTTCGCCAGCGCTGACGTGCYGCCGGCGGCCCCGCGCGCCCGGAGCCCGCCGGGTCTCTTGGTGCTACCGCCCGCCGCGGGGGGCCCGGGGCTGAGACCTGGGCACCTCATCACACGCCGCGGCGGCCCCGGGGCGGGCTGCCCTGCCGGGGGCTGGGTGCCTCCTCCGTGCCTGAGCCCGCGCAGCCCCGCGGCGGTGCAGGATGGGGCCGGGCAGCGCCGGGCGGCCTCGTGCCACGGAGCTGTGATGCGCTGGGGTCTCCAGCGCGGTGCCGGGAGCACGCTGGGGTCCAGCCCTGGTCCCGGGGGGGCATCAGTGCAGGGCCTGGGCGTGGGGCATCGGCATCCTGGACGGGGAGCGCCTGTGGGTGCTGCTGCTGCCCACGACCCGGCTCCACGCTCGTGCTGGGAGCGGGGTGCTGGTGCAGGGCTGCGCTGGGGGCTGCGCGGGGGCTGCCCAGAGCCGGGGCTGGGCAGGGAGCGCCCGGGGTGCTGCTGGCCGTGGGCAGCTCCGCGCGCCCCTCTCGGCCCCGCGGTGCCCCCGGGGAACGGCTTCTCATCGCGTTTTCTTTGTTTTCACCTGATAGGTGACGTTTTATGTGACATTTTCTACCTCGGTTGGCGCTGATGGCACYGCGGGGCTGGGGGCACACGGGACCCCCAGTGCCCGTGGGGCACCCGGCCGCTCCCCACTCAGCGGGGACCCCGGGGCAGGATCCCCCGCTGCTCTCCTGCCTGGGCTGGGCATCGCTGTCCGTCTGGGAGAGTTTCCGTCTGTCCCCTGCCATCAGCACCAGCCTCCCTCCCCTTCRCCAGTGTAAAGCTGGGCCGGGATCTGGCCATCCCTCTCCCCTCCCACTGCCCCAGGGAGCAGCCCTCCTCCCCAGGGGCTGGGGTGCACGGCTGCACCCGCGTCCGGGTGCGACCGCGTCCCCATCCCAGGGGCCGGGGTGCACGGCTGCACCGCGTCCGGGTGTGACCGCGTCCCCGTCCCGGGGGCCGGGGTGCACGGCTGCACCCGCGTCCGGGTGCGACCGCGTCCCCGTCCCGGGGGCCGGGGTGCACGGCTGCA
>NW_028186827.1:48644-50421 GCF_003343005.1 Rhea americana | reverse complement strand
GCCGAGGAGGGCTGGATCCGAGCGAGGACGGGCCCGGAGCCGGCCGGCTTGGGGGAAGCTGGGCCCGGGGCGCAGCTGCGGCTCGTCCGGCCGCCGCCTCCTCCCGCGGCTCCGGCGAGGCGCTGAGCACCGCGTGCGCCGCCGCCCCCAAAATCCTCCCCGGCGGCCGGCGCCGCACGAAGCCCGAGTGCCGCCGGGTGCCGCCCGAAAACGCYGCGGCTCCGGCCCCCGTCGCACAGCACCGCTCATTTATTATTATTAATTATTATTATTATTAAAACCCCGGGCCGCCGCCGTGCCTCGGTTTCCCCGGGCGCCGGGGGAAGCCGGCGGCAGGCGGAGGAGCCGGCGCCCGGCCCTTGGCAGCCGGCGGCTCCGCGCAGCGGCCAGGAGCTGGCTCCCGCCGGCGCTTTCCAGTGGAAAACCGGCGCCGGGAATCAACAACGCTCCTCTCCGCCGGCTCGTCCCGTTAACCCGCCGGCCCCCGGCGGCTCCGGCGCCCCGCGGCCGCGCTGGATCCGCCGGGGACGAGCGAAGCCCGGAGGCCCCGACGGGGTCAGGCAGCCCCTTTTTTTTGGGGGGGGGGGAGGCACGAGGGAAACGCAGCGGCTGCGGCTGCCGGTGCACTAAAGCCACGCGAGGGAGCGTCGGAAGCCTGATTTCCTCCGGATCGGTGTTTTCCACGTGGGTTTTGGGCCGCGGCCGCCTTCCTCCCCGCACCGCCCGCCGCTGCTGCAGCTGGAGCCCGGCGGAGCTGCCAAACTGGGCCGAACTGGGCTGGAATGGGTTGCAACMGATTGTAACAGGTTGCAACAGGTTGCAATGGGCTGCAGGAGGCCGAAACGGGCTGCAACAGGTTGCAAAGCTCTGCAGTGGGTTGCAGTGGGCTGCAATGGGTTGTAAGGGGCTGCAACAGGTTGCAGTGGGCTGAGAAGGCTGCAAGGGGTTGCAATGGGCTAGAATGGGCTGCAAGGGGCTGCAAGAGGCCGAAATGGGCTGTAGTGGGTTGCAACAGGTTGCAATGTGCTGAAAAGGGCTGCAGTGGGCTGCAATAGCGTGCAGTGGGCTGCAGTGGGGTGCACTGGGCTGCAGTGGGGATGCAGTGGGTTGCACTGGGCTGCAGTGGGGTGCACTGGGCTGCAGTGGGGATGCACTGGGCTGCAGTGGGGTGCACTGGGCTGCAGTGGGGATGCACTGGGCTGCAGTGGGTTGCACTGGGCTGCAGTGGGGTGCAATGGGCTGCAGTGGGGTGCAATAGCGTGCAGTGGGTTGCACTGGGCTGCAGTGGGATGCAATGGGCTGCAGTGGGGATGCACTAGGCTGCAGTGGGGATGCACTGGGCTGCAGTGGGGTGCAATGGGCTGCAGTGGGGTGCAATGGGCTGCAGTGGGTTGCACTGGGCTGCAGTGGGATGCAATGGGCTGCAGTGGGGATGCACTAGGCTGCAGTGGGGATGCACTGGGCTGCAGTGGGATGCAATGGGCTGCAGTGGGGATGCACTGGGCTGCAGTGGGATGCAATGGGCTGCAGTGGGAATGCACTGGGCTGCAGTGGGGATGCACTAGGCTGCAGTGGGGATGCAATGGGCTGCAGTGGGTTGCAGTGGGATGCAATGGGTTGCAGTGGGCTGTAATGGGTTGCACTGGGCTGCAATGGGATGCAGTGGACTGCAGTGGGCTGCAATGGGCTGCAGTGGGATGCACTGAGTTGCAGTGGGATGCACTGGGCTGCAGTGGGATGCACTGGGTTGCAGTGGGCTGCACTGGGCTGCAGTGGG
>NW_028186827.1:45231-46379 GCF_003343005.1 Rhea americana | reverse complement strand
TTGATGCCACTGTCCCCACCTTGATGCCACCAGCCAGATGGTCCCCACCTTGATGCCACTGTCCCCACCTTGATGCCACCGCCCCCACCTTGATGCCACCAGCCAGGAGATGGTCCCCACCTTGATGCCACTGTCCCCACCTTGATACCACCAGCCATATGGTCCCCACCTTGATGCCACTGTCAGCAGCTAGGAGATGGTCCCCATCATGGTGCCGCTGTCCCCACCTTGATACCACCAGCCAGGGGTATGTCTCTACCTCGATGCCACCAGCTGGGGTGAGTGTCTCCAGGTTGATGTCCCCACCTGGATGCCACTTTCCCCAGCTTGATACCACCAGCCAGGAGATGGTCTCTGCCTGGGTGTTGCTACCCAGGGTGAAGGTCCCCACCTGGGTGCCACCAGCCAGGGCAACTGTCCCCACCCTGCTGCCACTACCGGCGTGAACGTCCCCGAGATGACGCCACTGGCCCCACGTTGGTGCCACCAGCGGGGGGAACTGTCCCCAGCTCCGGTGGCCAACGCCAAGCTGCAGCTTTCCAGCCTCCCCTCACCAAAAGAACCCTCATTTTGCCTTGAATTCCAAGCAAAACGATTGTGTTTTTACCTCCCCCCCCCAAGTTTTCGCTTTGAAAACAAAGAATTTTGGAGGAAAAAWAAATAAATAAATTTGGGATGGAGAAAAGCACCGTGGGGTGTGGGGGCCCGAGGGGCTCGTTGGCCTCCGGCCTCYGTTTCGGGCTTGTTTCCTTGCCCCATTCGGCGCTTGCCCAGCGCCGCGAAGCTGCCGGCTCCGGGGGGGGCCACGCTGCCCTTCGCCTCCCAAAATACCCGCGGTCCCGGGCAAAAATAGCCGTCGGCCTCGGCTCCGAAACCCGGCAAATTTCTCTTTAATAAGAGTTTTTTTCAGAGGCTTTAAAAAAAAAAAAAAAAAACTCCGAGCTGGGTTTCTCCCTGGAGCCTCGAACCTGGCAGCTCCGATTAACCTCAGACCTTCCCCCAAATATTTCCCCTGGCTCGGCCGGGCGGCGCGGGAAAGGGCCGGCAGAAAGGCGCTTTGTCCGGCGCCGCTCCCGCGCGGACGCGGCCCCGGCGGCAGGGAGCCGAGTCCGTCGGCCGCGAGGAGCTAAAGGGATTTTATTTATTTT
>NW_028186827.1:43060-44144 GCF_003343005.1 Rhea americana | reverse complement strand
GCGGCTCCCGGGGACGAGGCTGCCGCGGGAACGGGAGACCCGGTGGGAATGGGGATCCCTGCGGGAATGGGGGTTACCGTGGGAACGGGAGCCGCTGTGGGAACGGGAGACCTGGGCGGAATGGGAACCGCCGTGGGAATGGGAACCACCCTGGGAATGGGAGACCCAGTGGGAACGGGAGACCCAGGGGGGATGGGAGACCCAGTGGGAATGGGAACCGCCGTGGGAATGGGAACCACCCTGGGAATGGGAGACCCAGTGGGAACAGGAGACCTGGGCGGAATGGGAACCGCCGTGGGAATGGGAACCACCCTGGGAATGGAAGACCCAGCGGGAACGAGAGACCCAGGGGGAATGGGGACGCAGCGGGAATGGGAACCGCCGTGGGAATGGGAACCACCCTGGGAATGGGAGACCCAGCGGGAACGGGACACCCAGGGGGGATGGGGACGCATCGGGAATGGGAACCGCCGTGGGAATGGGAGACCCAGTGGGAACGGGAGACCCAGGGGGGATGAGGATCCAGTGGGAATGGGAACCGCTGTGGGAATGGGAGACTCAGTGGGAACGGGAGACCCAGTGGGAATGGGGACCCAGCGGGAATGGGAGACCAAGGAGGAATGGAGACCCAGTGGGAATGGGAACCGCCGTGGGAATGGGAGACCCAGCGGGAACGGGAGACCCAGGGGGAATGGAGACCCAGCGGGAATAGGAACCGCCGTGGGAATGGGAACCACCCTGGGAATGGGAGACCCAGCAGGAACGGGAGACCCAGGGGGAATGGAGACCCAGCGGGAATGGGAACCACCCTGGGAATGGGAGACTCAGTGGGAACGGGAGACCCAGCGGGAATGGGGACCCAGCGGGAATGGGAACCGCCATGGGAATGGGAGACCCAGGGGGAACGGGAGCCGCCGTGGGAATGGGAGACTCAGGGGGAACGGGAGACCCAGGGGGGATGGGGACCCTGCGGGAACGGGGACCCTGCGGGAACGGGAGCCGCCGCGGGAACGGGAGCCGCCGGCACTCTCCCCCCTCTTAAAAACCGAGCGGCGGGGGCTTATTTTTATTATTATTGTTATTT
>NW_028186827.1:21086-42614 GCF_003343005.1 Rhea americana | reverse complement strand
CCCCCCTGCCCCGGCCACCCCTGTGCCACCGGCCAGGAGCCACGCGGCGACGGGGACGAGGAGCCGGGCGAAGCGACACGTGGCGCCAGCGTCCGTCCGTCCGTCCGTCCGCTCTCCTCGGGGTGGGGGGGGCTCTTACCCCCTGCAGAGGACAGAACAGGAGGAAAAACTCCTTTATTTTTATTTATTTTTTTATTTTATTTATTTTTTTTTTGCTAAGAGGAGGGAAAAAAAGGAAAAATAAAATGGGGGGGGCAGCACTCTCCGGCCCCCCCCCGCGCCCGGCGGCCCCAGCACAAGGCCGGCTGTGTCCGCGCGCGCCGTAAATCTGGGATGCTGCTTTGTAGGAACRCGACTAATTATTTAGCCGGAGCAACTGGAAAAAAAACACGGCGAGGCCGATGTTCTCGCCGGAGTTTACCCAACAATACGGATGCCAATCGCAACACGCAGCGGCTCGCTGCAGCCTACAAAGGGCATTTTTGTCCCGGACGGGCTTTTTTTTTTTTTCCCTCCCCACCAGCAGGTCTTATTAATTTTGCGCGTCCATCGGCGGCGCTGGCGCTTGGTCGGGCGAGAAAAGCAAAGGGAGGGGAAGTCGCTTTTGGAAAGTGGTTGATAAGCAAAAGGCTTTGGAGGCTGCGGGCGGCTTTTCCGGCCGTTCGGAGCCGCTACCGCGCGGCTCCGGGAGGAGGCAGCCCGCGGCCAGGGCGGGTTGCGCGGTGCCACCTCGCCGCGTCTCCACGGCGGCCGCTCCGGCGTCCCTCGGGGCCGGCGGGTCCAGGACGAGCTCCGCGAGGTCCTTGCTTCGCCGTTGGCTTCCTTGCAGAGTTTCGGGCGAACGTGTCGCCTCCGCTCCCCATCCATGGAGGCAGGAGGCCAGAGAAGAGCAGGAGACTCCTCGGAGCCCGGTCGAGCTGCATCACGGGAGCAGGTGCCGAGGCTCCAGGCCCCTTAGCCGCGGATACGGACACGGATGGATCCGACCCAGCACAGACATCACCTTTGGGTGGGCGACTGCACCACGGGAACAACGCCCCTGTGAAGGATCGATCTCTCCGTACGGGGGACCTCAGGTCTGGTCCGTGCCACCGCTCCGTCCTTTGCTCAAGGGGCTGCTGGGTGCCTGACGGTCAGAAGACCCCAAACTTGCTGTTGGGGGACGCTTCAGAAGGTGAAAGGCCCATCCTCTGCCACCCATGAGCTAACCTGGGCTAAAAAATGTCACGAAGATGAGCCTGACCTCACGCTAGCTCTTTGAAAGTCAGATCTTCGCCATCATCGGCGGGCTAGCTGGGAGCGGGGAGGAACCCTGCTTTGGAGACACCAACTGTCCATCAAGAGAAGCTCGTTCAACCAAATCCAGAGCAGAGCGACAGTGATTAGACTGGGAAGCATGGGAAGAACGTGGCCCAACGGCCCAAGAGAAGGCCCAGGCCTGTCCTCGCTCCACAGCGAGCCAAGGATGATCTGTTTACTCAGTAAATCGAGAAGGAAGCCAGAAGGTCAGCGGTGCTGCCCACCCTCCAGCCCCACATCTGGCCGCGGGCRCGGGTGGCCAAGTCCTCCGTCAAGGCACCGTTTTGTTGAGCCGACGACCCGAACCGCCTCTTGGCGATCTGCTTTCCCTCTGTTTGAGCATACCTGGTCCAGGTCAATATTTGGAGCCGCCTGGAGTTAGCAGGAGACAGGTGGCAAAGCTGGAACCTGCCCTGGAAACCAGCAGAGCCAACGCGAAGGATGAAGAAGCTCCAAGGGCCGTTCCAGGGAACGCGCGGCTCTCCGGGGACGGGGAGGTCCTGCCAAGCCCAGCCGCARAGGGGGGCGGCTCCAAAGGGAGAGTCGAGGGCTTTCAGCACACGCTTTTTCCGCACCCCCCCCCCTTACAAACCAAGAACGAGCCTAGAACGGGAGGAAAAGATGGAGAAAGATCCCTGGGCGCTTTGGTGCAAAAAGGAACATCTCGTTTCCGCGCGCTGGACAAAGCAAACAAAACTGGTTCTCCTAAGCGGTAACCTGCAAAGGTTTTATCCAGCGCATTTGCAAAGGAACGTCACGGTCCCCGCGCCGGCAGGGCCGGCGTCACTAGCTGGAGCCTGCAGGTGGTCAGGAAAGGACAGGGGGTTTAAGACATCCCAGCTGCTGGTTTCAGCCCCGAGGGAGCCCGGTCAGTGCAAACCACCGCCGGGGGCTGCAAGCAAGGGGGCAATTTGGCATGGAGCATCGCTTAGCACGGGATATCGCAAAGATCGCACGCTCTCCAACCGCCTGGAGAAGCGTCGGCTCGCCAACCCGCAAGGCCGAGCCGCGCTCGCGTACCAAACCCTGCAGGGCCGGGCAGAGGGGCTGAGCCGGCTCCTCCAGGGAGAAGCTCCCCGGGCACGGACAGGGCTCAGAAGGGCTCCGAGTCGCCCCGCCACGATGCTGAGGTCCAGCACCTTGGCTAAAGACGTTTCACATACGAGAATCTCCAGGCAAAACGTGCTCRAAATCCACGCGAGCGGGACGGGCCAGGACCTGCACCCTCAGCTTTGCTCTCCCACCACCGTTAACCCCAACGAGTTCCTCCAGGGTGGCACCAAGCTGCAACCCCCTCGTCCGGGCTCCTCGCGCCCGTCTCTGCAGCGCTGCCGTTCCCCACCCTGCCGTGAGCCCTCCGCCAACTCAACCAGCAGCTCCGGACCGGCACCAGCTCCGGTCCGAGCTCAAAGAAAAGCTCCCGGAGCAAGACGCTGCACCAGACGCCCCTCCCGGGGGATCGAGGCCTGGCAAGACACGAATCAGGGCCGCCAACGCTGGTGAAGACGCTCACGCCGTAAACCCAGTTAACACACGTAAAACAGGGCGGATAATTCCCGACTTCTAGGCATAGCTTGCAAGCAAGAGATGAATGGAGCATTGAGCCTTTGGGTGGGAGACAGCGAAATGGGTATTTACAGAAGCCACGTGTGTGTGCATGTTTGCGAGGAATGTTAGAGATGCTAATAACTGGCCCTTTGGAAACATTAGGCACAAAAAAAAAAAAAAAAATCTTGCTCATGTCTAGGAATAAGGATACAGGAAGGAGGAAAAAGTCAATATGACCTGAAAATCCCCAGACTGGGATGGGCAGGCAGGCTGGGCTACATGATTTATTCTATTAATAAGCCAGAAAGAAGGGCACGAATAAATGCTGAATGCATTTTTCGTGGCCGCAGAGGGATGGGAGCCGTGTGTCTAGGGAGGTGTGTACAAGCGTCTTTAGGTTACCGGCGTACGCGGGGCACAAGCCGCCTTTGACAACGGCGATTTTCTCCACGGCTTTTCGGAACTAGGGAGCCAACGAAAACAACGGACTTGTTGATTTTGTTACCGGGACATTGTAAGAGGCTCTTTCAGACCAGAACTACTGTTCCGAGGGTTTCGGTGGTGCCTGAAAGCTCCGACTGATACCGGGTCCTGCCTGGAGAAAGGGGAGGGGGGGAAGTAAGCAAGCCCTGAACCACTATATTACTGGAACAGCCCAGGAATCAAAAATCAGGACCCCGATTCCCGGCTCACAACCCGCGCTCCGGCTCAAGGAAGCAGCGAGACGAAGAGGTGATAACGCACGAGTCTAAAAGCCTTTTAACTCTGGCTTGCAGCGGTTTTAGGAAGAGAAAACTGGCTCTTTCCTCCCTCTATCAAATTCTTTTAGGTGGGAAACATGAGCACTAAAATGCCTCTATTCCGACAGCCTGAGCCTGCTGGGAGTGATTTATTTTAAGGAGAGGGTGAATTATGTAAACTAGCCTTCCATAAGCGAGCACTGTTCGCTAACAAAGACACTCCTGCTCCCGGTGCTAGCAGGGATACAGTTTTACAGCTAATTTTATTTAACAGCGAATCATTACAAAAAAGAAAAGATACAGTTTACTTTTTTTTTCCCTTAGATCTTTACTTGCAGTAAAAGATAGAAAAAGGTAATAAATCAGCTCGGTATAAAACAAACAGACAGGAGAGGGAGGGAGGGAGGGATACAAACCAGCCTACAAAGAACACAACTTGGYGGGAGCGAGGGGCAAAGGCAGAAATCTTGTACAAAACTACTGCTTACAGGTACAGAAAATGTATAAAATATTACTCCCTATCTGGAGACAAAAATACAAAAGTGGACATTATTTAATTTTTACTTATACTTAAAAAGATTATGTACACTAGAGAAAAGAACCAGGTTCAGCAGCTTGGAAAGCTTGTCAAACACTCACCACTTCCTCCCAAACCTCATTTGAGAATAAATTAAAACAGCTGAAAGCATCAGCAAAGCTTCATCCAAGACTGACCAGAGAGCCTAAAGGAATTAGGTGCTCAAGGTAAAATGCTCAAAAGCATCGAGGCATCCCGGGGGCCCCCAAAATCCCACGTCCGGAAGGTTTTTAAGTGCTTCTGAGCATTTTACTTTTCCCCCACTCACTGAACGAGACCCAGGTCGCTAGTCCTCAAGGCTCCCGGGAGTCACACGCTGAACATACCTAGAGATACCTTTGGAAGCACTTCTGAACTTGAATACGATGCCTGGATTCAGTGCCACCTTTGACCTCGTGTCAGCATTCACCCCCAGGCAAAACATGTGCAAAATATCATGGAGAGAGGGGATGACATGGAACGATTTATATTCGTTCTGCTCAGCTGGGGTCAGCTGCACCAGGACCAAGGTGGGAAGAATCCACAGCCTCATCTCTTGCTAGGAGATAAAGCACGGGCAGAAAAATGCACACTCAAAACTTTGTTCTTTGTCAACTCTAGAAAACATTTGAAAATATATACAAAACAACGAATCGATGCATTGATTCTACGCTACAACAAGTCAAATTTGTACCTGAATTCTGTAAACACTTGATGCTAAGAACTGGGAGACGAATTCCTCGGGCAGAAAAGTGACTCTGCAGAAACGGTATCCAGCGCAAACAAGTTACCTTCACGGGTCACCCAGGTCCTGCTTAACAGGCCTGTGGGACTCCCTACCTGCCTCCTGGCCTCACGATGGCTCTTCAGGGAAAGCCCACAGCCACGTCTAAGCCACACCGCAGCTGTCCTAAGTACTGACAGCACAAGCAACAAGTAGGTTATAATCTCAGGATAGGTGACAGCAGGTAGAGTTTGTGATAGGTAACAGAAAAAATGCTGGCTTGGGGACAGAGGGGAGATAAGATGGGAGGCAACTGTAGAGGTCACATCAAAAAGCCAACGTTGCTCATCAGAATCACTTTTCCTGGCCATTTCTGAAAAGGGTTTGCTTCCTTCTTTCCTGTTCCTACCACACAACTGCCGGCCCAACCACCTTGTGGCAATCCAAGAGCAGCTGCTTGCTACAYGATGGTTTTCCGTTTGGTTGGTTGTTTTGTTTTGTTTTTTTWAAAAACAGGGCTACCTCTAAGGGCGAACTCTCCCTACATCCATCCCCAAATGAACTTTAGTCTTCCCCCACCCAACTTACAAGCCCCCTTGGTGYGGAGCACAGCTCTTCCAGTGCTCAGAGCATCCAAAACCGGTTAAGTGCCTTCCCTTCCCCTGAAATCCAGGCCACCCGCGCAAAGAGTCACATCATCAGCTCAGCRATGCTGACAGCAAGAGCTGAAAAAAGCAGAAAAAAAAGAGTTCCTCGGAAGTCCAAAGCAGCCCCCCACCTGGAGTCTCAGCACCTGAAATTGCTTGTAAAAATAGGTTTTGAAATAATAAAAAAAAAAACAAAAAGAAAGGCAAGTGTGCTTCTGAACATTTCCGTCGCGCATTGGTCCATGAAKGATGTTTTATCAAAAATATCATACAGAGTTCATTTGCGGTTTCTTTGACTGAACCCCCGTGCGGGTCCATGCCTGCCACAGCTCTGACTGCTGAGCAGGGCAAATCTGGGCACTTCTGATACAATCTCTCAAGGAACCAGCTTTCGGCACATCMTCATCACCATCACCACCATCATAACAGCTTGCGGTGAAGGATTTCCCAGGCCATCCGCTTTCGGAAATAGGGCATGTGTTGCTTTGGGTGGGAAAAGGAGAGACAGACAGACAGAGAGAAGAAAGAACTTATATCAGCACGTCTTTTGATGTTGGACCATGCACTGACCAGCCACTTCCCCGAGTGTGTGTGTGCATACATAYATTTTTAATAAATGGTGCCTTTCATGGGGAATTTGCTTTCAGATTATTTAAAGCAGAGCAGCAAATAAGATGAGATGTAGGTAGTAACATAGCTCTGACGACATTCTCTAGCAACCAAAACTAAAACACTCACACAAAGGATGTTCCATGGAGGCTAATAATGTTAAGCAACACTGACACTGCCTTGGGATTTGGGCTGCAATGCTCCACTTTCATTACCAGTATTACTGGTGCCRTATGTATGGAAGACTATAGTTTTGTGAGCTATGGCCAACCATACTGGTCGCGTGTTTGGGTATAATAGAGGACCTGCAGATGTTTTTTCAGGACAATTTTATACAGCCAGTGGGGGAAAAAAACCCTGCCACTGGACTTCAGCTGACAGTCTACATTTGAAATAGCACCTTGTGCCAGYTCTTCTCAAAGTAGCACTGATATGACCAGGCACACGGGCAGGGAGGCATTTTTAACCAAACAGAAAGAAAGTAAAGGSAAAAATACTAAAATGAGAATATACACAAGTAAGTGTCACCCACTTCTGTCTCTCCCCTGAGCACAGGGAGCAGCAGAGCATGCCGGGGTGGTGGCCAGGCCTACCTGTGTGAAGTTGATGGGCTTGTCTTTGGTAATGCAGTCAGCGTATTTGCAGGCAAACATCCCACAGTCGCTGCCGTTCATCTGCTGCGGGATCTCCTGCACCRAAACGACACAAACCCAAGTGTCATTTTTAGAGGAGCCAATCCCCACACTAATCCCAAAGGAGGAAGAGTTCCAAGTCAAGGAGCTCTGTCCAAGAAATCCRACAGGTCCTAAGGAAGCAGGTCAGGATGGATGGGTGAAGGTCGGCACAGGTAAGAGGAGGCCAATAGAGTGGGCAAGCTCTGCGTGGCAGGAACAGAGGTGGCACTGCAGCTGATGAAAGCTTCCCTACTACTTCCATGGATAGATGGATGGGGATTTGCAGCAAAGCATTCGGCCACTGAGGATCAGGGACTTGTTCACCCTCCATAGTTACTGTGAGAACATGTCACCACCAATAAAACTACCCAGGAAGAGTTTATCCCAGCCCAAATCAAAAGCAAGGACCAAGACAGACTTGGTCCTTCCAGACTCCTGACTGCACAAACTTACCTGACTCTTCTTACTCAGCAAGGACCAGCCATTAGTGTCGAATTCTTTCCTTTTCTTGTCAAGACTTTCCTGTTTTAAGTATTGCCTGTAGGAATGAGAGAACAAAAAAGCTTACTTAGAGGAATAAGGAAAACTAGCCAACGTCCAATATGCTCAATGTCAGTTTACCTAAAATGTCCTCAGACATGTTTGCAGAATTAATGCAAAATGGAAGTCCAATATTTTCTTCTCAGTACTGGCCATTTTAAAAAGGGCTCTACAGACTCACGCTTTGAGGAGCTCCAGGCAATCAAAAGAAGGACCAAGCAGAACCTAAAAACCCATCCCAAAAAAAATACCTGCCAAGCAAAGAGTCAAAACCACAAATAAACCAGTGAGAACAAATCTGATTTATTTGAGTGACTCACAGCAGAGAAAAGCTCAGCAGCCACTGGGCTGCCTCAAAAAGCTTCTGCAGGCTGAGAGTTATGTTCAAGGAGAGACTGGAGAGGTGAATTCAGTCCAGTATAGCTTCCTGCAGATTAAAGCCTCTTGTCTTTTGAGGATCTAGCTTAGCATAAAAGTAGATAGCACCGAGTATGTAATAACCTTAACAGCATCCCAGCAGCTCTGAAACAATCACCCTGGTGTAAATCAGGGAACACCACGAAACTCCTCTTCAGGCTGGTGGCAGGTTCAACACACTGGCAGGCTTTTTCCCAGGGCTTTTCTCTCAGGGTYCCCTCTCACTACAGACTTGAGCTTTTCTTACCCCAGCAGAACAGTTCAAGAACACTTTCAAGTAGAAGCAAGCTAGGGAAGATGGACCCCRTGACCCTGATTTTCTCAAGTAAAATCCCAGGACTGGGGAAGGAGGAGAATCAGCAAYGGGAAAAACCCACGCTACAGTCAGCCCTGAGGTACCTATACAGGAACTGAACCAAATGCAGTGGATGCTCACAAAAAAGTGTCAAACCAACTGTAGGAAAGAGAGAAACAACCCTCTTCAATGACCAGTGCAAGCATGGAGCTGCTGGGAGATTGTACAGAGCACGAAATAGTATTGCAATAAACGAAGGTGGAGAAGGGAAGACCTGTTACTCCAGTAGGGAGCACCCAAAGATTATTTCAGAAATAGCTGGAAATGAGCCAGGCATGCAGGGGGGAAGAGGGAGAATGAAAGATACGTTTTACAAGCCTCCAACAGGTGAAGACAAACAGTAGAACAGTCCTGTTCCAAGGCCCAGAACTGAGGAGTGAGGAAGCCCCGGCCACTCTTCCTCAGGATTGCTGACAGGTATTGTCACATCTTCTCTGCCCTAACAGGCTTCTGCCAATTCAGCCCAAATTACAGCATTGGACAAACAGGCAGGAAGTTTTTGKTTTTCCCTCTGGGCTAAGATCAGTATCTGCATGAAGAAGTTTAGAAACTCCACCAAGACCATGCACAGAGCATACCAAGGCAACTGTTAAGTTTTTTCCGTTGCAAATGAACACCTTGAGTCATTTGGTTTATGAGGAAACTCAAGAGGGGCACACTCACAAAGAGAGGCTTTAGGGAGCCTCAGGAGATAAGGTGATGTGGTCAAAATATTCTCAGCGGCCCCAAAGGAAACACTCAGTTGCCTACCAGCGTCACTAAGTGACGTTCAGCTTTTCAGACGCCCTGTTAATCTTAGTCACAAAAGAGCTGGACAGATCTACAGAAGTCATCTTCACGCTGGCATCTTCTCAAAACAGTTTGAGGATTCTTCTCACTGTTGTGGCTGTGATCAGAAAACTTGGAAAGAAAAAGGAGGGGATTAAATGCTGCTGGCTCGAATGGATGGGTCAAGAGAGCATCTGGCACAGAGAAGAGCGGAGAAGGTGGGTTTGGCCGCCAACACGGAGAGATGTGCCATCTTTTGGAAATTTGATCGACTAAGACTTGGCTAAATCACATCTTGCCATTAGCAAACTCTGAAATGAGATGGAGAAAAGGGGAGATGTGACCCACAGGCAAACCCAAGAGACAGAGGGTCAGAATTTTTCTATCCCAATTCTAAATAAGAAATAAAAAGAATATATACATCATTCAAAGAAAACTTCAAACGCTTTAGGCAAGTTAGAGGAAAAGCTCCCACACAGCTGGGTGATCAAAGACAGCTGGTATCTGACAGGGGAGATGCTCGAAGACTAACAATTGTTCCCTCTAAGACAGTGCCACAAATAGGTTTTGCCGAACATAAGATATCAAGGAGGAGAGTCTCCCTTCTGGTAATCCACTGAAAACCAGACCACTTCCAGACAAGCATTTTCTATCAGCTTTTACTAGACGGATGCATGCCCCGAGCCCAGTCTCCCAGCAAAGGGTCTGCCAGCTGCCAGCAATCGCTGTAATTGCTCTTGGGCAGCCCTCTGCTTGGCTGCTTTGACTGCTGCAGTTCAGACAAGACAAACTCAACAAGGGGGCAAATCTCAAGGAAAAAAAAAAAAGCCTTTCATTGACAGCACAAAGCCTCCGTATCTCCTCTCCAGAAAAGAGTTAATGGACAGATAAGAAACTCCTTGTGACTACTTCAAAATAAGGGCGAGCTGAGCCTCCAGTRCTGGATGGGTGACTGCAGGAAGGCAGTAAATATCTGCACCACAATACAAACACCAAGAATACATTAATTAGCTAATGGCCTCCTTTCAGCTGCAAAGAAAAAGAAATCCTGGCAACTGCTGCCTGTCACAGAATCCATCTGAATCGTCAGTTAAAAAAAAGAGCAGTATCACACAGCCCACTCTGCTCCACACGGTAAGAGATGGGTAGTGAAGCCGCACAGATAAAGGGACACTTCACASGAGACGAGGATGAGCCTCCAAAGCGATGCTTCCACGTGGACTGGGTCTGCACATATGGGACGGGGGCGGACAGAGGATCTGAGCGCGAGACTCCGTCTGGCAGACGGAAGAAAGCGGTGAAGTTTAAACAGCGCCTGCGCTTCAGTGGATAAAGCCACCAAGTGGCTTCTACGTGTCCAGTTTCATCTGTAAGAAMTACAAGCCAGAGCTACAACGCTGACACATACACAGCAGCTAGGAAATTCCAAGTTGTTTTCTAAGAGAGCAAGGAATTAACTTACTACGCACAGTTTGCATTAACTGTGACCATCAGCATTGTGATTYCCTATAAGCAGTCTCTGCAGATCTAGCACACACAGACATCGGCTAACATCAGGTACTTGTAGCACCGGTCTTGCCTAGACAACAAGCTTTATGGAGGGGACTGAAAGAAAAATGTGCTAACTTCAAATTGTGAGACAATTCAGGGAGGCAGAATTTAACTGTACCTGCTGAACTTTGTCAGTACCTCAGTGAGAAAAGCTTAATACAATTTAATCTAATTGCATGCCAAATCAAAAGCCAACATACCTACGATCCCTGCCAAATACTGCAGGTTTCTAATCTCATTTTCCTAAATCCAAAAACGGATTTTTGCCCCTTGCAGTGCTTAGGCACRCAAGAATTGTCGAAATCAACTCTGCAGTACGCTGCTAAATGTCTAAAAGTCTTGGAAGTAAGGGGAATTTTTAAGGTAAGCATTACAAATATTGCTGCTAGCCAGAGACAAGATGATTTCACAGGCACGATTAACTCTGTGCACTCTATCCCTTGAGACTTCCTCACTGGTGGACGCTAAAATCAAGATTTTAACTAACCGTAACAGGTTGGTTTATATCTGATCCAAAACACACAAGCCTCTAGCAGAGCTGAGATACCGAGCGTTGCCTTTCCCAAGGAGAAAATCCAGCTAAACAGAGTCAGCTTTCCTGAAATCCACTCCAGGAGGTCTGACAGCCAAGTCTCAGATACAAAAACAAAGTGTGACAGCCAGTCCACCTAMCAAGCCACAAACGTCTGTGGGCCCCCTTGCTCCTAGCCTGGCCAGTGGCCGTGGTGTTTAATCTGTTACCTTCTCTGTGCCTCAGTTTCCCTCCTCTGTAAAACAGGGCTAATCATCAGAAACTCACCACCTTTAGGAAGCTCTAAAGATTGAAAGCATGAAAGGGTCACTAACCATGAATAGGACCTCCGTCCCTTCTTCCCGGTGTGATCCTCCCACTGCATTCAACCAATAAAAGCCTCCTAAAAGGAAACAGAGGGAAAACAATTATGTCCAGGGCAACAGTGACCTGAAATCCTGGGTCTCCACCACTTATCCTGCATGGACTGATACAACTTGTATCCTCTGGTACTGCCTGCTACCAACTTGGAGACTCCTTCTTCATCCCAGACCCTTAAAAGAGCTATGGAGAGGATTTCTGGGGCACCCTCTCACCTCCCAGGTGTCTCATTTCACCAGATGCCTGTGCTTCTTCATTGCAATCAAAGAAATTCTAATTGAAGGAACAGATCACCTAGATCACCCCTGCCCAAAGGCAGGCCAGCTCTGCCTGCACCATTCTTGAAAAAAGTTTGAACACAAAGGCATGAGCAACACAGCAGAGCTAAGAGAGACTCTGCTCAAAGCCATTTCCAAAGACTTCATATTTTCCCCTTCTATTTTCCCTGTTTGGACCAACACTACAGGCCACTAGTGAAAAGGAAGAGAAATAGCTGTTTTTACAGTCAGTTAAACAGCCTTGGTGCGTGCAGACTGCAAAGCACCTGAACTGGAAAAGGAAGGTGCTAAACAGACTGGAATTGATTAAATGGCATTTGTCTCCTGTCTGCCTTTATCATTATTAACATTCCTTGACTGAATGAGTGACACCTCCCTAGAAGCACTCAACCTCAGGCCAGAAGCTTTTGAGACTCAAGATCAGATTCCAAAGTCAGCATTAGAACAAAGCCAAGACAAGAAACAGAACCTAAGGATGACCCAGGGTCAACATCTGAGCAAGAGGTGCTTGCGACTGCTTTTCAAAAGTCACTCTGGAATCTGACTCGTATCAAGTCTGTTGGTCCTACATAACTTGTACCTTCAGAAAAGAGGAGGGTTTTTTCCCCCCTACCCCATCGCTTTTAATCGCACTCTATTCAGGAGCTCCTTCAGACTATGGGAAAACAGGGAATATTTCAAGCTTGCCAGTTCTGGATTTGACTTGCCAGTACAGCTCTAAGATTGCTCGGGAGAGTAGGCAGCCAACGCCACCCCCCCCCCATACTACCACTCAAGTTGCTAAAAGCAAAACCATATTTGCTGTTTGAACCCAGCAAGAACAACTTCACCCAACTCRGGCTTGGGACACAGCACAGCATGTTATATCCTGGTGAAACTCAATACAGAAGAGACTTTATGGACTTTATCCATATCCCGATTCAACAGACACTCCAGAATTCTACATACACCATCACTCTCTCCAGAAATCTCCTTCTCCAGACAAAAGACCAAGTTACTGAGTTGTTCTTTGCCACAGGCAGGAAAAGCTTCCACCTGAAACAAATGGCCAGGAGATGCCATTTCTTGAAGCAGCTGCAGGACTAGTGAAGAACCTCTACTCTTTAGGGTCTGAGAAGCTGCTGTTCTCCTATAGAAGATGCACAAGATGACCCTGCTACAGCAGATGGATAACGTCTGATGTCTTTAACAGATGGGTCTGCAACCTGTCTGTCCCTACAGAGGTAACACCAGCCTCACTGACAGATCTTCTGGGAACAGATGAAGACAGAGGTTCCATACAGGACTCTCTTGCAGACCAAGTGCCTTTATTATTGTGGACTGTGTGAGCAACACAGGATGAAACATAACGCATGAAAATCAAGATGTTCCTACGATGCCTCCTCTCAGGAACCAGAAAGGGACTGTTACCATAAAAGAGCTGTTACTTCACAGTCAGAGCAAACCAAGGAGCTGTCTGATTTTGAACAAGCATAACTCAAACTTAAGTGGTACTCACAACAGTATCCTGCAGGCTTCGCTGTTTATTCCACCCATGGAGTCATAATAGGTGATGGTTTTTTTCCTGAAGTCTACAACCTACATAAAGAGAGACTCATTAATAATGCAACAGGCAAGAGGAGTTCATCTGTTTGCCAGGACACACCTGCAAGTCTTGGCCTTGCTAGAACAGAAGTTAAGTTTAGAGCATTTCAGAGCAATTCCCCTAAAGACACAAAGGATTCCTAAGGACTTCTAGCTTCCTCAATACACCACAGCCCTCTCCCAAAATCTCCCCCTTGCTGCTGCATTACTTAAGCACTTCAATCTCTAAATCAGGTTCTCCTCAGAACACCCCAGCAAACACACAAGAGCACTGTTATCCCTATTGCTGAAGGCACAGACTGACAGATACAATTACAGAAGGGTTTGCTCCACCTGACTTAATGCATACTAAGCAGTTCAAGAAGTTAGACCCCCAGGCTATTCTTTGGGGGCCCATGCCCCATTTCCACATCATCACCCACCAGCATGGTAAGCATGGTCTTTCAGAGTAGCTTAACATCCTTCAGAAGATGTTTGAACTAACAAGGCTGAAGCAGACTAAAAGGCCACGTGCAGTTTGTCACTGCACAGGTGCCAGCAGCCAAGCGAAGGGACATAACAAAACAGAGGCACAAGGTGGAGAGAGCTGCAACGTATCGGTCTTCTAAATCGTTCTGAAAGGATTCCGTGGCAATGTCTCTAAAGATGAGTTTGTGGGAATGTGGAAATGAGATCTTTCTCCAGAGAATAAGCAAGCCTTAGGTGACCTTCACAGCTGTCTCTTTTTCTTTGTTCTGTTTTTCTTTCTAAAGAAGTCCTTTAAAGGCTAGAAAGACACCAAAAAAGTTACAGCTCTCTTCGCTCACTCTAGAATTTGATTTTAGCTATGAACTTGAATTTTTCCCCCTATGCATAAGTGCCTGACAGCTATTTCACTCAAAGGCCACAACATTTTAGGTTCAGTCACAGGAGAGTTTATAGGATGATCTGCTCCAGCTTCATTCTATTGTGAATTACTGTAAAAACACTTACTGCTAGGCACCAATGCACTCCTAGATGAATAGGCACCAAGAGGATGTCCACAGAGAAGATATCTACTTTTTTAGTCCACCGTTTCACTGCTTGGTACCCTGCAGTTTTTAATTTGGTGAAGAAGAAGGTATTGAATGCATGAACTGTTGGCAAACCCTTCTCTTTGCTCCGCTCCATCAGCAAGTTCATGTAGAAATTAATTATCTGGTGAAGAAAAAGCATTCACAGCACTTTAGATTGTTGGCACCTCTGCAAAAAGTGCTCTGCACATGCAGAAGAGTAGGTAAGAAGTTGTTTTTCCCTCCATCTGTCACTCTGAAGACCTATGTCAGGGAGACTTAAAGTAGCTCAACAGCCCTGAAAGCTTCAAAAGTCCTAAAAGACTTAGAAATGCAGTTGTACATATTTAGGATTTGGAATTTTTGCCCTTATCAAGTCTGTGGTCAGTCCCACTCCTCAATTTTTCTTATTTCTTCAAGTATATATTCTACAGAGGGGTTACTTCATAGATTAACCGCTCCAGCATGTGAAGCAGAGCCCTTAAGTGCTTTTCACCCTCAAATCACTCTGACGTCCTTATACAAAGAGAAGGCAGACATCTGCTCATTTTAACATACTTTAAACTGCTAAAGAAGGATGCCTCAGGGGCACAAGGTGGACTCCTCACCTCATCGTTGAGCCAGTTCAGGTTATTGAGGGTCTGAATGTCTTTCCGAGTGATTGTTAACCGAAAAGCTTCACTGAGGACCTCATCCTGATTCCCACCTCGGAACACATTCTTTATTTCTTTTTCCATTTCCTACAGCAGAAAAAAAAAGGGGGGGGGGCATCATTGAAGTGAGAGTTCCTGCTAGGCCCATCACAAAGGCTAAATTTAAACCCGGATTTGTTCTTTACTTCTTGAAGGATATAGATTTAATTAAAAGCATAAAAGACAAGAGGGAACAGCTATCTCCTCCTGTGCGCAGGACTCAGAAAATTTTCTTAGTACTGGGAAAGGCAACAAAAGCTATGGGCAACAGCATGCAACTGGGACAAAGCTTTCGAGGAACCTATGTCACAGCAACACAGAGAAAACATCTCTGAAAACCGGTTCAGGTCACCTCTTTAAATGGAGAAATTATTTGGCTTACTCACTAGCTCATGCAATGAGATAAACACAAGTCAGGTTTGAAGCATTAGCAGTAAGAATGATATGGGATACAGCTTTATTCAAACTAAACTTCCCTGCTGTTTGACTCACCTCAGGCTCCGATTCTGAGAGCCACGAATGACTTGTCTCGTCATTTGGTCCCACCTCCTAAATCGCAGGCCCCCAAAGGCCACCCAACTTGTGCTACCGCTTGAGTTACAGCACATTCGAGCTTCCTATTTAGACTTATATTACGCTTGTTCACTAGATCCAAGCGGATTTACCTCAGTGATTTCAGGGAACTCCTCTTCACCATCAGCTGACTTAGCATCTTCTTTCTCTTCTGGGACCACTGTGACAGGAATTTCTTTCTCGAGGGGAACTCGAAGATTTAAATCCACCAGATCCTGCACTGAGTGTTCCTGTTCCTGCAATCGCTAAAGGAGAGACCTTCAGATTACAAAATGTCCACGAGAGCCACCTGCCTGGGGGCTTATGAGGGAGCAACACGGAGCCAGCTGGTCCAGGAGATGCAGAAATGGGCATGCAGGGACAGCACGTACTTTGGCAGGGCTCTCAACAGTACTGTGGCCACGGAAAAGGGAAGCAATGAAGACACTGGGGCTTGAAGGAGTACATTTTTGTCGTTTTTCTATTTCCAATTTGTTTTTTGTTCTGTGATTTAGCATTCTAACTTGCACAGGCTATTTTCAATAACTGCTCTCCATTACCTGGCTTTGCAGCTGTAAGGCCAGTGCTTTCTGCTCTTCGATTTGACGCCACCTCTCCCGAGCTCGTGAATCATAGACGCTGGTTCTGAAAAGCAAAGTTGATTTGAACAAATCAAAACTTTGCCTCATGCAAACACAGACAGCCAGAAAACAGATCCTTGAAAGGTAAGAAATGAGCCTGTAGGTACTCTATACAAAAAAAAAAAAATCTGACATCTTAAAGAGCATCAGTGCAATTCTGGTGGCTGCAGAGGAGAATAAGAGAGACCTGTTACCAGGAATCAAAAGGTGCTAYGAATTCCTCATCCCGTGTCGCTCAGCTCACATGTTAAGTGGCACCGATGAGGGAGATGCTCTTTCCAGCACATGTCCAACAAAGCCACSCTTTCCTAACTCTGTTCTTCCTACTCTCCCAGCCTCACGGCTTCCAAGAGTAAAGGAGGGGCAATTTTAGTCCTGACAGATAGACGCTGAAGCAATAGGAAATAGAATTAATTGCAGAACTTAGGGTATAAGACCGGGGCCTATATGACAATTCAAGCCCAAGACTTCAAGGCTCCAAGAGACTAGGTCACTCACTTTTTTCTTTAATCAAGGGAAGAAAAGCACTAGAAAGATAGTAAACTTTTGTAAATCTATTCCCAGAGTTTAGAAAAGCCTATTTAAACGGTCAGCAAACAACCAGAGCCAAAAGAAATCCCAAAATCACAAACATGCACTTACAGTTCCTTGATCCACAGTTCTGCCTGGAAGAACGGAAGGCTAGAAAGTGAGAGAAAAGACAAGTATGAAGTGTTTTCCTTTACATGCAAAGCAGATAACTGTCTGAAAACTGATTTATAAGCAGTATCTGGACACTCTTATTCCTAGAGGGATAAGAACTTCAGACAGATCTGTCTATAATTTGCATCCAGCTCTCAAGAAAGGTTTGATATATTAAATTCAGACTATTTATGAGCTTCTGTAAGTTACTACAGCAAACTGTTCTCTCCTAGCAAGGCATTCAAAGAATCAGTAGTCACCTTTTTACTCTGCAATCTCATCTCTCAGTGGAATCAAAAAAGCTACTATAGTCCTTCCCCCACACCCCTATTTTACAGCCTCTTACCTTGGAGCTGGAGTTCTGGAATCCTTTACCTTGAGCAAAATGACAGAGTCTGACCCTACAGAGGGCAAGATTAAARAACAATGTTATCCTCAAAATTATTACTAACTTCCCCCAATGCTGCAAAATTCTAATTGCAGCATGGAAAAAGAAGTGSTTTTGCCATACACATTTAAGTTGATAGCTAAGATGTTTTGTTTTCTTTTGTTACCTTCAGACTGTGTGTTAGATGCTGGTAGATTTTCTTGGTGATGCTGGGCTGTGCAGTTATTGGACTCAAAGATATTTGAGGGATAGTTAGGTGCAGAGTAGAGCGATGGTTTATGGGATGGCTGCTCCTGTGCTCTAAGAGCACTGGTTGTTGAACTGGCTGGTGCAATATTGTGAGCTTCAAACAGMTTTGAATTCTGGCTGGGAGTTTCTTTCACTAAGGTTTTACTGGAATTYGAACACCTGGACCTAGGAACAACGGACAGTAAGTTTCCAGCAACTACATGCAGCACTGTCAGCTGGAGAAGCATATTTTACATACTCACATATGGAAGGGGAACAGTGAGGAGGGTTTGGACGTGGAGAATTGCTTTCCTGTGACCATCTGAAGTAACTGCCTGTAGATCTCTCGCTCTTCCTCTCGAACAGTCTGCAGGGAAATAACCAGACAACTCTAGCCAACGTGATTTTAAAACAAAGACACCACGAATACCAAGCAAGCACACTTGGTGCAAGTACATCCAGCGGTCCTGAAAAGTTCAACAGTCAGCTAAGATCAAACCGACCGCAACTTGAAGCGCGAGTATGAACAGGGTCCGAGCCAGTTTCTACCTGACGTAAGGAACAAATCCAGCACAACCAAAGTCAATTAGGGCAGCTTCACCTACCTCAAACTCTTCATGATGCTAAAGAGAAATTACTTCAGAAAGCAGCACACATTAATCAGCCTCCTGGCCTTATCTTTACCTCTTCAGCCGTACTGACGAATCGCCTCGGAGTTTTCTTAGGGCTAAGCAGGCTACGACGACATGGACCGCTCCAGGAAGGACTCTGAGCAGGTTTGATTGGAAAAGCTGATGCATGGCAATGGTGATTTGACTTTCCTACAAAACTGTTGGACGTCCCACTGTGAGCAGAAAAGCAAAAGGGTTTCTTTGATTTCATGCTTGTTTTATTAGGTAACACTATACCTCTTTGCCCCCAAACCCAGTCAAGATTCAGGCTACCCAACTTCAGTCAGAAACTAGTACTTTGCCTTTTAAACTATTTCAAAGCCTAAGTCTAGGTCTCCATCAGCTTGATCTGCTGCCATTCCTGATGCTAGGGAACTAGCGACGCTTGTGTGACCAGACAGATGCCACCAGGTGGCACTGCAAGGCCGAGGAACCACAGCCTAGAAACCCGGACTGAGACCTTCCCGCCAGATCCAACTGCTCTCCCTCCCTTCTGATCCACAGTCCACAAAATGGCTGAACCTTGCCTTGAGACACAAATCCCGACACTCTTTCAAAAAAAAGGGGATGCTCTCCCTCGCCTTGCTTCTCCCCACTCCCCCAGGTCAGGCTTACCTCCTAGCCCATTAAAAATACACGGGTCGATTTGGAATTTCTCCCATTGAAASAAATTCCACATACTGCAAACATCTGTCCCTGCTATAGCGATTTTCCACAGGACTACGACTTGCCCTGGTCTAGAGGGGCACCTGCTCCCCGCAGCAGCCAGCCGCAAAACTAGCACTGTGTTCAGTCTCGTGCGCGCTAAGCACGGTTTCAGCACGACACTTTGATGTATTATTTCTCTCCTGACTCCCTGGTGTTGTATCAATGCTCCCACCATCAGCGCTCCAAACGCACAAGCAAGGTTACTCTCAAAGCAATCGCTTTCCTCTTCCATCGTAGCCGCTGCTGTGCAGAGCTCCACAAAGATGCTCGCACAAACAACAGATCAAACCCTTTGTTTCTGAATAGCCACTTCGGGCTCAGCTGATCTGCAAAAAACTTAAAAAGTCTCCCGCTGAGCGGTCAGAAGAGCTTTTAACTGGCCAGTTAGGAGACTAAACTTTTTTTTTCCCCCATATAAATACACTATCCCACCTTCTCATATTCCAACTATCCTCATCAAGGGGCTTACAACAGGACAACTTAAAAGAGACTGCCTTTTTGGATGGACTCAAAATCAGCCTGTTACACTATTAGCTCCCAGGAGAGGCAGGTCACCCCCCACTGAGTGTTGCTTCTACTCTCAGTAGCAGGTTTCACGTCCTTTATAAAGGATCTTTGTCACAGTTAGGTTATAAACACTGAAAGGCACCTAGGGACCCAACCATGACCCATTATAAACCCATGCAACCCATTTCTACACTGAATTGAATCTGCATTAATACTGCCAGTTTGTGTGGGTCAAATCTCCACTCACCCCCCTTCAGGTTCCCAACAGWGGGTCCTTTAGGGGAAGTTAAACACGGAGGAGATGCGGACGCACCTGGGGTTTTTGCGCGATTCCAGATAAGAACCTCGACTCACTCGAGGCTTCTGGGGCGCAGAACCCAGAGTGGGAACCAGACCTCTCCACTGCCCGTTGGCGCTTGAGCCGAACGGTCGAGGTTCTCCTGCTGCCTGGAGGGCATCAGGACACGGAACTTCTGCTGGGAAGAAACACAGCAACAGTCAAGAAAGAGTCACGTCTTCATCCCCACGCTACTGGAGGAAAAAAAAAAACAGGAAAAAAKAAATTTATATCCAGGGCAGAAACGATATCTTACCTGAGCTGTAATTGAGAGTACAAGATGCATTTCCAGCAGGGCAGGTGAAGCTGCCAATCTTGTTTGGTAAGAACTGTGCAAAGAGATTTTTTTTTTTAAAAAAAAAAGGTATTGCTCTCAGTTTTAAATCCCAGACACAACAGAACTATGAAGGGACGTGACAAGTTACAGTTCCTCTTCATCCCTGATCACATAACTACAAATTAGGAACTAACGAAAGAGCAGAATGACATAATGTTACACCAGTGCTGGCCTGACTGCATAGCACGTTGTCACCAAGGTGTCACTCGCTCTCCAGGGAGCCTAAAATCAWCTCTGCCAGGTAGGATTTCAGTTTTAACGAAAAGAGAAAAACAAATGTTGTTTTCACCTTGGTTTAGGGCAAAAAAAGAAAAAAAAAACAGTTTCGTAGCTATGCTGGTACTGTCTCCTAGCCGACTCGTCGAGACACGCTTGCCTGACACATGCACGTACTTGCAGACTCCATAAAGTGAACAAACCTCTGTACTGTTTGTACACACAGAGGCTCGTGTGTACACCAGCAATTTCAGTTTTATAAGCTAATTAGTAACTAACAGTACAGCTCTTACAGCACTCTATCAGTTCAGGAAGTATTTGGCACTATCGAGAGCAGGCAATCGGCACGACTCTACAACAGAAGAGTCGCCGCTTGAAACACCCAGCAGGGTTTGAATTCTAAGGTTAACACACGCTGGTATGTTATACTGCGACAGCAACTCGATGTTGCACAGAAAGGCCCTGCCCACGGTGGCTTCCAACTCAGGAGGAAGACAGACACCCAGAGGAAACAACGAGGGAAGTAATCGGCCCAAACGAGCAGCTGCCTACGCACAGCGTCCTCCAGGAGGGGTCGGAGCAGAGGCTTAAGAGCGAAAAGGAACAACATCAGGGACAAAGGACGGCTCTGCCAGGGGAGAGGAGTAAACAGGTTGCAAACCTTGCTGTCTGCCTGCGAAGGCGGATCCCGCAGGCTCGCTCTCGGTTGCGGGGGGAAAGCCTTGAACATCGAGCTGTGGTTAGCCAGCGCCGCGTCCCTGGCGTCCATCCTCATCGGGTCAGCAACTTCATCTGAGGGAAGAGCGGCCGTGAATCCCCAGAAGACTCGAGAGCAGAAGGTTCTGCCTGGTCGTGCTCGAAGAGGTTTGCTCTGCTTGGAGCAGGGCAGCTGCRGGCTGCGTTAAAAGGCTTTGCTTTTTATTTTTTTTAAAGAAAACACAAATGCACAAGAAGATCAGCGAGAACTAGAGCCCTTTCCTCAGTCCGTGCAAGCCTCCAGCCAGCTCCTCCGATACACACCCGCACCTCAGCACCGCCTCTAACCTCTGAACAYCTTTTTCGCTGTAATCACAAGAAACGACGCGAGGGGTGTCAAAAAGTCCCGAGAGCGGGGACAGAGAGCGGGCAAACCCCGGGGCGGCGCGACCCCCCGGCTGCGGCGGGGCGCAGACGCGGGCACCTACCCATCTGCGGGCTGCTCACATCCCGGCCCGGCGCCTCTCGCCCCGGCGGATCTGCAAGAGAAGGGGCAGAGCGAGAGCACCGCGCCGGGGGGGGGGAAATAAATACAAAATAAATTAAAAAAAGCGAAGACGCCGCCGGGCCCGGGCGCCGCGGCGGCCCGGGGGAAGCGGCG
>NW_028186827.1:5834-18571 GCF_003343005.1 Rhea americana | reverse complement strand
CCCCCGCAGTGTTTTTGCAGGGCTCAAGCGCCAGCTGCCCTGCTAATCTCGCCGCCCTCCCTCCCTCCCTCCCGATTTAGGGGCTGACGCGGCGGCCGGTGTCGCTTGCGCCACGACGTCCCCCCGCCTTGAAAGGCGCCGGGGTGCTCGGCGGCTCGCAGAGGGCGAGCGGCACCAGCCCGCTCTGATTTTCCCCCTTTCCGTGTTTTTTTTTTTTTTTCATTTTTTTCCCCCCGCAGCACGGAAGATGGAGCAGTCGTCCAAACTGCGGGGCCATGCCGAGAGCCTGGGAGCCGGGAAGGCCATCGCTGTGCTGACGTCCGGAGGGGACGCGCAGGGTAAGGCCRGGCTCTCTCGGGAGCTACCTGCAAAACCCCGGCGCCGATTTAACTGCCAAGTGGGCAAAGGAGGGGTTTATTCATGCCCAAACCCCTCTGAATTATTTGCACCCAAATCCTTCCAAATTATTTGCACCCAAACCCCTCGCTGCAAGGCTTCGTGTTCGCGTCAGGCATTCGGGGCTTGGGCAGGCACCAGGGCGCCTGCGAAAGCCCCCAACTCCGAAAGCGGAGCTGCTTTTGGTGAGTCTGGGAGGGTTTTTAGCTGCTGCTTTGGGATAATCGGTGCCATCCCCCACTGTGGCCTTTCTTGCCTTATGGAGAAAGCTCAAAGCAATAAATCAAGCTGGGAATAAACCACTTCAAAAGTCTCTGAAGGTTGGGAAACGCCGGGAGAAGCGGGGCGGAGCGGCGGTGTTACGGGCAGGCAGGGGCTGAAGGGCAGAGTTAAGGGGAATTTCCCCACCGTCGAAGGCTGGGAAAGAGCTCTGGCTTCGTTTGCCTTTTCTGCTAAGGAAGAGGAGATAAAATCAGGAGATGCAGGGAGAGAGGAGGAAAGGGGCATCCGGGCTGCCCAGAAAAAGGCAAAAAACCCCGTGAGCTTCCCCAGTCCCGCTTAACCGAGCYGGGGAATTAAAGCAAATGCCGCCAGGGAGCGTTTCCAGGTGAAGCTTTCGCGTCCGCCCCGCTGGGAGCTYGGCTCAGCCCTGCCGGGTATCTGCTTTGCTTCATCGGCCGGCACCTCGCTGTCAGCGCCGGGCTGGCGTGACACGAGTTGTGTCCGTCGGCGTCACATGAGCGCGGTGGCTTTTCTGGGAGCGCGGGCGGCTCGTGTTACGGGCGGCCCCCGGCGAAGCTATTTGCAGCCGCTAAATGTCAGCGGGGCAAAAATAAACAGGAGCTGGGGGGGGGGGTAGCGGAAGCGGAGGCTGCCCCGTCCCGCGCGATGCCGGCACGCAGGGCTGATGCTGCTGCTCCTGGGAGAGCCGGGAATGGAGCAGGGATCGGGCTGCGGCTGCCCGGGAATGTGGAGAGCCCCCGGGATGCACCGAGCCCGGGGCAGGGAGGGGGGCGAGGAGCCTCCTTCTGCGGAGCTTTGTGACCGCTTTGAACCGGGGCCGAAACGCCGCCGGGCGTCGCGTCCGCCACGCTCACGCTTTCCCTCCCCTTCGCAGGCATGAACGCGGCCGTCCGGGCCGTGGTGCGGGTCGGCATCTCCCTGGGCACTAAGGTCTACTTCGTGCACGAGGTCGGTACCGCCTCGGCCCCCGCCAGCAGCCCCCCCAAAGCGCGTCCTCGGCGCCGGAGCGGGTCGAGCCYGGGCCCGAGGGCTCAAGCTCCAGTTTCACCCTAGGGCTACCAAGGGCTGGTGGACGGAGGAGAAAACATCAAGGAGGCCACGTGGGAGAGCGTTTCCATGATGCTGCAGCTGGTGAGCAAGGGCAGCTCGACGCAGGGATGAAACCCGCCGTGAAGGTCACGGCGCTGCCGGGCAGGGCGGCCGCAACGTCTTGACCTTCTCCTTGGCCGGGGCCGGCCCGTAACCGGACGCCGGGGCCACAGCGAAGGTCYGCGCTCGAAAATAACGCGAAACCGGAGCCGGCGGCTCGCGTTTCGCAAACAAGCCCTGGCCGCAGGGCGTCGCCACGAAGCGGGATACGGGGCTCGAAGGCCCCGAAACGGGGCGGTCTCGCCCGCAGCGTAACGCCGGGGCGCGGGTCGCAAGAGGGGCAGGTCTGGGAGACGCTTCGCGCGGGTGAGAAATCCCCGACGCGGGAGGAATCGTTTTCTCGGCTCCGCCAGGGCGGCACGGTCATCGGCAGCGCCCGGTGCCAAGATTTCCGGACGCGCGAGGGCCGCCTGAAAGCAGCCCGCAACCTGGTGAAACGCGGCATCACCAACCTCTGCGTCATCGGCGGCGAYGGCAGCCTCACCGGAGCCGACACTTTCCGGGCCGAGTGGAGCAGCCTCCTCGCCGAGCTGGTGAAGACGGGTACGAGCCCGGTTCCGCCGGCGGTTTTTCGCGGACGGGTCGGTTTCGCGCCCCGGTGAGGTTCGCGCCGCTCCGTGGGGAAAAGGCAGCCGGGGGCGACGGCAGTGCCCGCCGCGTCCTTCCTTGCGCCGGTGACGGTCCCGACCCTGCTCGCAGGGGGGATCACGGCGGAGGAGGTGAAGAAGTCCAACTACCTGAACATCGTGGGCATGGTGGGCTCCATCGACAACGACTTCTGCGGCACGGACATGACCATCGGCACCGACTCGGCCCTCCACCGCATCATGGAGATCGTGGATGCCATCACCACCACCGCCCAGAGGTACCACCGCCAGGGAGGCGCCGGCCCACCCCCGGGACCGGGGGTTGGGGGGGAGCCCAGGCGTCCGGGTCGCCGGCCCTGCTTCCCACGGTGCCGCCGAGCCGGGAGTAACGCTCCGCCGTGTCTCCCGCAGTCACCAGCGGACGTTTGTGCTGGAGGTGATGGGCCGTCACTGCGGGTAGGTCCCGGAGCAGCCGCCCGGCTGTTGCCCGAATGCCGGATTTGGGGAAAAAAAAAAAAAACCCAAATGGCCTCGTCTCTGCCTGCAGCTACCTGGCTCTCGTCACCGCCCTGGCCTGCGGCGCCGACTGGGTCTTCATTCCTGAATCGCCTCCCGAGGACGACTGGGAGGATCACTTGTGCCGGAGGCTGACRGAGGTAAGGGGGCGCCCAGTGGCGGCGAGGAGGGGGCTCGCTGGGGCGCTCCAGCCCCACAGCATAACCCCACCGCTGCCGCCGCCGCCTCTCGCCCCAGACCAGGCTCGGCGGCTCCAGGCTCAACATCATCATCGTGGCCGAGGGCGCCATCGACAGGCACGGCAATCCCATCACCTCGGACGACATCAAGAACGTAAGTGGGATGGGGGTCTCCATCGAGCCCCATTTTCCATCTCGTCCCTCCGATGCCGCGGATCCCCCTGAGCGGTCCCCGCCGGAGCTAAACCTCGCCGCCGCCTCCTCCTCGCTCGCAGCTGGTGGTGAAGCGCCTGGGCTACGACACCAGGGTCACCATCCTGGGCCACGTGCAGCGCGGCGGGACGCCCTCCGCCTTCGACCGCGTCCTGGTAGGGCACCTCCGTCCCCGCCGGGTCCCCGGGGTCCCCGCGCGGCGGCTCCGGGCCTGCGGTGACCCCGATGCGCGTCCTAGGGAAGCCGCATGGGCGTCGAAGCCGTCATGGCCCTGCTGGAAGGGACCCCGGACACCCCGGCCTGCGTCGTCAGCCTCTCGGGGAACCAAGCCGTGCGYCTGCCGCTCATGGAGTGCGTCCAGGTGGTGAGTACGGCACCGGCGACCCCGGTTCGCCCCGCTGCACCGGGGGCTTTCCACAACCCGCCGTGCCGAGCGGCCGWAAACACCCCTTTGCAAACGGGAGCAGCCCAGCCGCCCGCTGCAGCGAGCCGCCCCGGCGCCTCCAACCCGCCTCCGTCCTTTTTCCCCTCCCCGCAGACCAAAGACGTGACGACGGCGATGAACGAGAAGCGCTTCGACGAAGCCCTCAAGCTGCGGGGCCGGTGAGCGCCCGCGGCCCCTCCGCCGGGGATGGAGCGGGGACGTGCTGCCCGCGCCGGGGCTGCCTCACTCCTCTCCCATCCCTGCAGGAGTTTCCAAAATAACTGGAACGTGTACAAGCTGCTGGCCCACATCCGCCCGCCCCCAACCAAGGTAGGCGCCGGGACCGGGGCCGCGGTGGGGGAAAACGGCGCGCGGTGGCGGCGCCGGTTCGCGTCCCTCACCCCGGCGCTTCRCCCCGGCAGAGCGGCTACACCCTGGCGGTGCTGAACGTCGGCGCGCCGGCCGCCGGCATGAACGCGGCCGTGAGGTCCACCGTGAGGATCGGCCTCATCCACGGCCACAGGATGCTGGCGGTGCACGACGGCTTCGAGGGGCTCGCTTTCGGCATGGTACCGCCCTCCCCGGCGCCGGGGCAGAGCAGGGGTGCAGGGGATGGGACGTTTCCCTTAACACCCGGAGCGGTAATACCCGTACAGACGGGCTCCCGGCTCCGGAGAACCCCCCGCCGCGGTCTCCCTCTGCACGAGGGTTTGTCCAGCCCGCTCCTCCTCCGGCCTCGTGGGTGCCGGGGCGCCTCTACCATCCCTCTGACCGTCACCGTTTCTGCTTTTTCCCAGGTGGAGGAGATCAGCTGGGAGACAGTCGGCAGCTGGACTGGTCTCGGTGGCTCCAAACTGGGGACAAAAAGGTAAAACCGCCCTTGCTGTGGAAATCCTGCAGCGTTTACAGGCCGCTGAGCTGCAGCCAGCCGTCTGCACTAGAAACRGCAGCTCGGCCCTGGGCAGGTGCTTTTAGCCGCGTCCCGACCYGGGTGCACCCAGCCCCGGGGGGAGAAGGGGCTCGGGGGCTCRGGCCAGCCGGCACTGAGGTCCCGGGATGCTGCCGCGCTGAAGCTCCTGCTGCTCCTGCCAGGACTTTGCCCAAGAAATACTTTGAGGAAATCAGCACAAACATCACCAACTTCGGCATCCACGGGCTGATCATCATCGGTGGCTTCGAGGTGAGTGCGGGGGGGCCGGTACGGGCACGGAGCCGCCAGCCCCCTGCGGCCCCGGGACCGCACCGCCACCRCCCTGCCCGCTCCCCGCAGGCCTTCATTGGCAGCCTGGAGCTCATGGAGGGCCGCGCCAAGTACGAGGAGCTCTGCATCCCGCTCTGCGTCATCCCCGCCACCGTCTCCAACAACGTCCCCGGCTCGGACTTCAGCATCGGCACCGACACCGCCCTCAACACCATCACCACGGTAGGGCTCCCCGGCGGGGCCGGCTGAGCCTCGAGAGCAGCCCGCGCGGGGACCGGGCGTCCCACGGGCGCTGCCGGCCCCCGTTTCTCCCCCCTCTCGGCTCCCCATCGCGTTTAACCGCCGCCGGGTTTCTCGTTTCTCCTCCCCGCTCCACCAGACCTGCGACCGCATCAAGCAGTCGGCAGCGGGGACCAAGCGGCGCGTCTTCATCATCGAGACCATGGGTGGCTACTGCGGCTACCTGGCCACGCTGGCGGGGCTGGCGGGCGGCGCGGATGCCGCCTACATCTTCGAGGAGCGCTTCAGCATCCGCGACCTGCAGGTGGGCGTCCCCCGGCCGAGGGGGCAACCCGCTCCGCCAGCGCTCGGGGACGGGAGGTTGCGTTTATCCCTCCCCGGGTTTTTTCCGCCTCCTCCCGCTGTATTTCAAAGGAAGGGCTCTGACCTCCCTCTTGTCTCCGGTCACAGATGAACGTGGAGCATTTAACTGAGAAAATGAAGACGACGGTGAAGAGAGGCCTGGTGTTGAGGTAACCCCGGCTGGGAGAGCGGCACAACCGCCACGGCGGCGCTCGGGGCCCCGAGGACGAGACCCGGCGCGCTCGTGCCGCCCGCTGCCGCGCTGAGCCCGCCCCAGCCCGGCTGCGCTGCCTCGGCAGGAACGAGCGGTGCAACGAGAACTACACCACCGACTTCATCTACAACCTCTACTCCGAGGAGGGCAAGGGCATCTTCGACTGCAGGAAGAACGTGCTGGGGCACATGCAGCAGGTAGGGATGCGCCGCGGTGGCCGCTGGGCTCCTGGCAGGCTCTTGCCTTACCCCACGGTGGGGCCCGATTGCCCAAGGGGCTCCGACCTGGGGCCCTTTGCTTGGCCGCAGCCCCCTCCACACACTCAGGAGGCTTCTTCCCCATGCAGGGTGGCACGCCGACCCCCTTCGACAGGAACTTCGGCACCAAAATGGGTGCCAAGGCCGTGGCCTGGATCACCGGGAAGATCAAGGAGTGCTCCAGGCACGGTAGGTCCCGCGGCGGAGCCGCGTTCGAAGGTTTTCGCTTCCTTTTCAGCCTGCTCGAAGCAAAAGTCTCTTTTTGCAAACCGGAGAGCGGAGGAACGCGGGGCCGTGCCAAGCCGCCCGCCGCTCTCCCCAGCCGGCGGAGACGCTGAGCCCGCTGCCGGCCTTCCCTTGCAGGTCGCATCTTCGCCAACACGGCCGACTCGGCCTGCCTGCTGGGCATGCGCAAGCGCAGCCTCGTCTTCCAGCCCCTCAACGACCTCAAGGAGCAGACWGACTTCGAGTAGGTGCCCCCCGGGCCCGCTGCCTTCGCCCCCTTCGCTGCCTCCGCCGCGGGAAAGAGGGGTGGGAACTGCCTGGGAGGGRAAGTCGGGCACCAGCAAAGGTGGACGTGGTGGAAGAGGGTTTTCTGAAGYGAGAGAAGTATCAAAGAAAAAGAGCTGGGTGGTAAGAGCTCACGCAAGGTTATTCCTCGCCCTGGAGGAGGAGGGCATTGCTAGAGGGAGCATTAAAAAGGCATGAGAACAGCCTGACAGGCGACGCAGCGCCGTCTCCTTCGCGGTCACCGCCCTTCTTCTCGCCCCAGGCACCGCATCCCCAAGGAGCAGTGGTGGCTGAAGCTTCGCCCCATCCTGAAGATCCTGGCCAAGTACAGCATCGAGCTGGACACCTCGGAGAAAGCCCACCTGGAGCACATCAAGCACAAGAGGACCTCGCTGGAGTCCAACATCTAAGAGGCCACCGCCGGCATGGCTCCCCCGTAACGAGTTTTCTTTTCTCACGCTTCGGGGACCTCCAAATAAAGCTCTCTCCRTTGTAGCTCACTTCCGCGGCTGCGCGCGCAGCAGCCTCCCGCTTCTGCAGCCCTCGGGGCTGCGTTTGGCCACGCAGCCACGCGCAGCGGCCAAGAGATGTCGGCAAAGCAACGCACGTGAAGGGCACCTGATGCACCGGCGCAAGGGCGGTTTCCTGAAGCCGATGGTTTCCTCAGGGCAACTTGGGCTTTTGAGAGCCCTGCAGTTAGTTATTTGGTGGGGTTTTAAACAAAAATGTTTCTTAAGTGGCTCGTGTTATGGCAGGATGTTGCACTGACCCAAGAGCAAGCAGTCTGGATAGAGTTACTAGGACATCTCCTTAGTTTAAGTTCCTAAATAAGATGCTTCAATAAACCAGCACCACTGACCAGTGGTGGCAACACGAACGGTGCTTGAATCCTCTGAAATCTGACCACCAGCGGAGGCACAGCACGTCTGCCATGCGCACGGGTTCGGGCCGGGCTGCTGTGGCTCCGGCCAGCCGAGCACAGGACACCCCGGCCGCGACRGCTGCGCTTGACGGGAATCCCACTGCACGTTTCTCAGCACAACAGCTACCTTATTTTCTCCTCCAAGTTTCTCCCCTAAAGTAATTGTCTCTGGAGGGGCCGACCGCAGCGACTGCCACGCTAAAGCGGGACACGAGGACAGGACAGGGAGGTCTAGACGACGAAGGTGCAGTCAGGGCTGGGAGAGAAGGGGGAACAGGCAGGGGAGAGGGGGATTAAAACTAAAAATCTACACACAATTCAGGGCCAGCTCTGGCAGCAGCAGCRCAACACACAGACCTTCCCATGCACAGCTCACGGCTTGCGGGGAGCCATTTATTTCTGTGAATACAAGACGCGGACACACGAGATACTACAACCAGGCGGCAGGCAGCAGCTCCGTGCCCGGCAAGCTCTGGCAGTATTTCGAGAGGAGATCGCCTTGTTTTCCTTCTTTCGGAGCCTTTTGCCTCTCCGTCCACGGTTACAGTACGTGCTGGGAACGCTCCCTTTGAGAGCAAAACTTGCTAAACAGAGAGGGCACTACCTGAGGAATTCCTGCTCAGCTTCCCACGCGGACGTGCTGCCGACGCGTTTATGTATCACCTTCAAAAATACACATATATACATAAATAAAAAATCAGCAATGAAGTGAGCGGACAGCGCGAAACCGAAGCGGCAAACTAAGGAAGAGCTCAGCTGGGCTACTGCGTGGCACGTACGAGCCAGCCCCTCAGGTCAGGGGCACGGAGCATCCCGCGCTCGGAGTAAAGCTACTCCRGGGAGCAAGGGGAATCTTTCTGCTGGCAGGAATTACAGCCTCAGGATGCCAAACTTGCAGAGCGGAGAGCAACGAGAGCAGGGCTGYGATCGCTTCTCTGCCCCAGAGCAGCGTTCTGGTAGGCACCAGCCCCGACCAGGCAGCAGGGATCGGTGCGCTCGCTCCAGTCTGGCTCCAGCAACCACGGTAATTCACTCCGAATGAGCATCCCCGCAGCGACCAACTCGCACCTTCATCCAGACGCTTCCCTCAGCGTTCCCAGCGGTCGTGCTTGGTATGCCACGCGCTGCGGGCTCCTCTATCCCACCCCCTTCCCCCTGAAAAGGCTGATAGGTCTTAAAAATTACAGAGAAGAGGGAGAAAAAAAAGAGAGACCTCTCCCATGTGTTGAAAGGAAGTCCAGGGTCCTGCGCAAAGCCTCAGGGGCTGCAGACAAGCGAGCACAGGGTGCTGTGCTCAGGCGGCTGCGCGCAGGCAGCAGCTCCGAGCCAAGGCACCAGCTCGCACCGCTCTGTGATACGACGACTCGATACGCGCGCTCGGGTGTGCTTTTCCCTGGACTTCCTGCCAACACGTCGCTGCAACGTGCCTGATTTGTCCCGATTTCCTGCCTCAAGTCCTTTAGCAAACGAAGAAGATTCTGTCAGTTCTTCTCCCCTCACCAAAAGGGCCTTGCCCTCAMCAAGGTCTGCCCCAACTCAAAAAAAAGAAAGTTAATCCAACTGCTGGGATACAATTTGCCATTTTTTAAAGGAGGATATGTTGTCTTACGAGGATGCAGATGGCTCGAGGCTAAAACTGAAGGGAGAGAGCTCAGGAGGAGCCGAGTAGGCAAATAAACTGCACTTGGCAGACGCGAGCGGCACCGGAGGATCCCGCTGTCCCTGGGTCGGACAGAGGAGCAGAGCAGGAGGAAACCCGGGATGGCGACCGGTCGGCCCCTGTCCGTCGGGGCGGGAGGGGGATCYGGCATCCGTGAGTCACAAACCAAGCAATTTATCTGGTTACTCTCAGTGCCCCTTGAAGCAGGGGTGGGGGGGGGGGAACGGGGCTGTGAGCCAAGCGCAATCCTCCCCCGCCCCCCCCCCAGCCTCACCTCTCGCTTAGCTAAGGAGCAACACGTATTCCTTCAGGGACGCGGGCAAAGGCAGCTCCTTCACGGCCTCCGGCAGGAACTGCACGCCCAGGCTGCGGCGCACAGCGTAGCGAGACAGCGTTTTTAGGGTGCCCGGGGCAGAGCAGAGCAGGGTGAGCTTTTCGCAGAGCTGCTGATCCCTGGTTACCTCCCGGGGCATGCTGCCGTTTTTCCGTAGCTCAAAGTGTCCGATAGCCCGGTGGAGAAGGTCGAAGCAGGAATCTTCGCGCTCCGTGCCCAGTCCTCTGACGAGCAGCGCGACCAGCCGYGAGATGGGGGTCTGGCCTTTCAAATTGACCACCCGGACCTCGGCTCCGAAGTCGAGCAGGATGCTCACGCTCTCCAGGTTGCCCTTCATGGCAGCCCAGCTCAGCGGCGTGTCGTTGTTGTAGTCGCGGGCGTTCACCAGGGCGCCGTTCTCCAGCAGCGACCGCACGCACTCCGCGTTGTTCTTGAAGGCGGCCCAGTGGAGGGGGGTGTCCTTGTTGCCATCCAGCGCGTTGGGGTTGGCGCCGTATTCGAGGAGGATCTCCACACAGGTCTCGTCCTTTTCCGCGGCGTAGTGAAGGGCAGTGCGGTTGTAGCCGTCCAGGGCATTAACCTGCAGGGAAAGAGCAACAGGGGAAGAGACAGGGCAAAAGCAGATTTGCTGGTGAATTCGCTTCCCAAACGCTCCCACTCTGTCTGTTCCTCCTGACATCAGGGAAAGTTTCACCAGCACTACACAAAACCCTTTATCCCTGCATCACGTTTGCATGCCTCGCCTCTCATTTACAGAATGGGAAAATGAGGCGCAGTGAGGGGTACGATCTGCCAGCTGCCAAGGGGAAGTGCCAAAAATCAGGCAGGAAACCTAAAACGTTTTAATTCTTCCCTTCGGCTTTCACCACAAAACTACCTCCCCTCCCCAGACGAGCCGGTGCCTGCGAGAGCTCAGGCACAAACGCTTTGGCAATACGGAAACAACCTCCCTGCTCGTACGACATAGCTTCAGCCCTGCGAGGGAGCAGAACAGCTGCTGTTAGCATAAAGCACCAAAGCATAAAACTGGCACAGCTTAAAAACGTGGCTGATGGTTCTGTCTCATGGGAAAGGAGGAGGCTCAAACTTCAGCTGTTTGTCACAGCCCACCAGCAACCCGGCAAGGCSTCTCGCGGGCTCGCGGCTTCTTGGCCCCGTGCACGCTTTCCAAACGCTTTTACCTCCGCTCCCTTCTGCAGCAGCAGCTCTACGCAGTCCGCATCAGCCACCATACACGCGCAGTGCAGCGGTTTCAGGGTGCCATGCATGCAGTTCACATCTGCTCCCTGCAGAAAGGCAGGAAACCGCAGCCAGGATTAGCGAACCCACCTGTTCTTGGCTTGTTTCCATCACGGCCTCCGCGCCGCGGCGGAAGCGATCCTCCAGCCAGTTGCTTTCAGCTGATGAGTCCTGATTTACCAGCGAGGCCCCGTTACAAAAGGTTTATTAATAGACATCCTGGACACGTAACGCTCCTGTGCAACCCACGGGTTTGTTAYGAGGCGGGTACGGCGCCAGCCAGGGCTCCTCGTGCTCAGTGTTGTGCAAATACCAGAGAGGCGGTTCTGGCCACAGAGAGTTCAGAGTCAGGCTGACATCTCTGCAAAGCAGATGCGTCTGACAGCGCACGTACCCGCTCCCTGCCCAGCCGATCTAGAGCTAAGGAATGTATCGATTTAATTAATCTTCCCCAAACAACTTCTTAAAAAAAAAAAAAAGACTTGGATGCCCCAGGGGCGCAGCTGCTCCCTCTGGCTTTCCGCACTGAAAGGATCCAGCACCAAGAGGCTGCAGCGAGGTCGGCACATCACACAGTCTGCTGACAGGGGCAAGCAGTCAGCTCTGCCTCCTTCCCAATATCACCCGCAAATAAGTCAGCAGCTGCTTTAAAAGCCACCTGCAAGCCTCTAACRTGTTCCTCGCACCTGGAAGCGTTCCCTGGTGGCTCTGCAGCAGGAGACAGCCCTGCTGCGGAGCACCCTCAGCTCGAGGAACTTGCCTGTTTTGAAAGGGTGCCTCCGAACCACCTAACTGCTCTAATACACTTTGCGGAGACCTTGCGACCCGAAATAGCTCAGCAGCTGCCTGGATCAGTCAGGCTTAACCAGGACTCTCCGCCATCTAGAAGACAGTAATCCGAACTGACGAGGAGCTCCCAGACTCCGTCTGCACGGGGCTGAGCGAGGGATGAACTTCAGCCGTACAAACAAAATCCCGAGCCTGAAGTGCGTGCAGACAACGCGCAGGAGTTCGGCACGCGGTGCTCCGGGCTCGASTGCAGCTGAGAAATAAACCTGACTCTGTCCTTGACCGGATGGAAACAGAAACACTCACCAGACAGAGGTAGAAACCTTCCTGCCAGCACTGAGTCACGAGCCAGCCTGTGAACTCATGGATAGGGCTGTTCCACGTTTTCTCCTTCAATTATAAAGGCTCCCCTACTTTTCCTTCAAATAAGTTTCACAGAAGCCCAAAACTACCACCAAACCCCAGGTGTTTAAGGCATCGAGCAGCCCAGGTGGCCCAGCAGGGTTTGAACATCATCAGCTGAATGAGGCAGGGCCAGAAGCCAAGACACAGTGGCTGGCCCCAGCTCCCAGGGCCTCCCTGGTCCTAGGCAAGCTCTGAGAAGAGAGACCGCTTACTGCGGCACCCGCAAGAAGCAACAGGGAGAAACCCCAGCTCCCTAGCTGCTCCCTTCCTGGAGGCCTGAACCACGGCGTATTTATAAACGACAACCCAGCAACGCCGTCGCATTCGGAGAACGCGAGAGAGAGGATAAAACAGAAACGGCGCCCGGCCCTCTGTTTACAGCGTGCAGCCTCCGGAGCTCTCCGCAGGCCGCCCGGCCCCTCCAGAGACGCTGCCCTCAGGGAAGGATCACACCCAGGCAGCCCCAACACAAAGCTGGGTGCGGAGCCAGCCCCGAGCGCGGTGCTCGGCATCGCCGGGACGCTCAGGCGCCCGGGGCAGGGGACAGCRAAAGCGATGAGGCCGCGGGAAGGCAGGCGAAGCCCGCGGCGCCCGCCTCACCCTGCCGATGAGGTCCTCGACGTTGTCGTGCGGGAAGGAGCGGATGGCGGCGATGGTGCGGATGAGCCGCTCCGACAGCGAGTACTTGCTCTGGATGCTCTGCATGATGTACCACATAGTGCAGGCCGGGCGGCCGCGGCCTCCGCATGCTCCGGGCGGCCTGCGCGAGGGGAGAGCCCTGAGCCCCTGCAACCGCCGCCGAGCCGAGTCCCCCCCCCCTTACTAAGCCTCCCAGGAGCCCCTCTACTTCTGGGGTTCGGCCCCAGTGAGGCTCCCACATTGCAAGACCCCCCCCCACCGGGCCTGGGAGCCCCCCA
>NW_028186827.1:3203-4460 GCF_003343005.1 Rhea americana | reverse complement strand
CCTCTACTCTGGCATCGCCTTGACAACAGGGCAGGGTGACACCAAGTCATCATTGTGCTGGGTGACAGGCTGGCACTGTGACAGGTGACAGCTCGTCACTGTGCCGGCTGACAGCAGGGTGTCACCGCGCACAGCCAGCTCGGAGGGACGGGGTGACCCAGCCGCCTGGCAGGTAACACCCGGTCTGCGGGTGACCCAACACCCGGACGTGGTGACAGCCCAGCTTTGGAGGGACCTGGCACCTGGATGGGGTGACCCAGCACCCTGACACAGAGACAGTCCGCCCCAGCTCTACAAGGCAACAACAGGACTTGGCAACACCCCGACCATCCTCAGGGTCCTGGTTACAATGGGAGCAACMACAGCCGTGTAAGCCCCGGAGCCAGGTGACACCACAGCCAGTTAAAACCAGTGGCTTCCAGCCTGGGCAGCCAGTTCACTGGGTGAACAACAGGCGGCTGCGTGACCCTGGAAGGGTTAAAACCATAGAGCTCCCCAATCCCGGTTGTAACCACTGGGGAGTTGTAACCCCGGAGGACCGGGCATGGGGGGCAGGACGGGGCGGCGCGGGGGGGGGACGCGGAGGCCGGCGTGCACAACCGCGTATCGGCCGCCGGAGAATCCCCGGCGGGGCCGGCGGGGGGAGGGGGGACCGAGGTGGCGGGGTTCAGGATGGGGGGGGCACTGGGAGACCCCTCATCCCCATCCCGGTCCTGCCCCAGCCCCCGTCCAGCTGCAAACATCTGGGGCAGAGGAGGTTATGGGGGGTGCAGGGAGACCCCTCATCCCCATCCCGGTCCTGCTCCAGCCCTGTCCAGCTGCAAACATCTGGGGCAGGGCAGGATGGGGGGCTGCAGGGAGACCCCTCATCCCCATCCCAGTCCTGCTCCAGCCTCAGTCCAGCTGCAAACATCTGGGGCAGAGGAGGTTATGGGGGGGTGCAGGGAGACCCCTCATCCCCATCCCGGTCCTGCTCCAGCCCCCATCCAGCTGCAAACATCTGGGGCAGGGGAGGTTATGGGGGGACAGAGAAGGGCTCTTCCTGCTCCCCCCAGCCCCATCCAGCTGCAAACATCTGGAACAGAGCAAGATCCCTTTGAAGGGGGCACAACACCCCCCGCGTGCCCCTCCCGCCCCCCCATCTGCAAACATCTGGCACAAAGATTCGGCAGGAGGCACAAGGACCCCCGACCCCCCCCTCCGGCCTCCCCAGCTCCATCCAGCTGCAAACATCTGCCCAGAGGCGGCAGCATCCCC
>NW_028186827.1:0-2393 GCF_003343005.1 Rhea americana | reverse complement strand
GGCAACGTCTCCATCATCTCCTGGCCAAGGGGGACAGCGAGGACCGGGGGCCACATCCTGCAGGGCCAGGCAATGGGGTGGAGGGGGGCTCAGCATCTTCCCAGGCAGCAGGGAAACTGAGGCACGGAGGTGCTGCGGTTTTCCCTGGGAGGGGGGAAGGAGAGGGTGCAGCACTCACCCTGCATCCCGCCGAGGGTCCCCAGGGGCCACCCCCGGGTGCCCCAGCATCACCGCGGGCGTTTGCCCCCTCTTTCCTCCCGCCGGGGCAGGGTTTCCCCGCGTGAGCGTGCCGGGAGCGCGGCGATGGAAGGCGAGGGGGAGCCGTCCACCTGCGACGCCCGCGACGCCGAGCTCCCGGAGGGCACCTCCGTGGGTGAGCCCCCCTCAAAAAGTGGCGTCCGGCCTCCCCCCACCCCAGCCCCTGGGAACAGCCTCGGCCGGGGAYGGCGGCAGCCCCTTGGCCTCGATCTCGGGGTGCTGAGTCCTTCTGGCGGGTTCCCCGCACGGGCTCTGTCCCGCCGGCCTGCCCTGATCCTGGTGTGCGGGGATGCTTCGGTCCCGCGGCGCGGGGATGCCCTGATCCTGCAGCCCGGGACACCCCACTCCCAGAGCGGAGAGACGCCCCAATGCCGGGCTGCTGCGATGCTCCGTTCCCCTGGTGTGGGGATGGCCGAATCCTGGGGTGCAGGGAAGCCCCATTCCCGCAGCGTGGGGATGCCCCGATCCCAGGGTGCAGGGAAGCCCCATTCCAGCAGTGTGGGGATGCCCTGATCCTGGGGTGCAGGGATGCCCCATTCCTGCAGTGTGGGGATATCCCGATCCCGGGGTGCAGGGAAGCCCCACTCCCGCAGTGTGGGGATACCCCGATCCTGGGGTGCAGGGATGCCCCAATCCAGCAGTGTGGGGATACCCCAATCCTGGGGTGCAGGGAAGCCCCATTCCCGCAGTGTGGGGATATCCCGATCCCGGGGTGCAGGGAAGCCCCATTCCCGCAGTGTGGGGTCGCCCCGATCCCGGGGTGCAGGGATGCCCCATTCCAGCAGCGTGGAGATATCCTGATCCTGGGGTGCAGGGATGCCCCATTCCCGCAGTGTGGGGATATCCCAATCCCGGGGTGCAGGGATGCCCCATTCCTGCAGTGTGGGGATGCCCCGATCCCGGGGTGCAGGGAAGCCCCATTCCTGCAGTGTGGGGATATCCTGATCCCGGGGTGCAGGGAAGCCCCATTCCCGCAGTGTGGGGATGCCCTGATCCCGGGGTGCAGGGATGCCCCATTCCCGCAGTGTGGGGATATCCTGATCCCGGGGTGCAGGGATGCCCCATTCCAGCAGTGTGGGGATGCCCCGATCCCGGGGTGCAGGGATGCCCCATTCCAGCAGCGTGGAGATATCCTGATCCTGGGGTGCAGGGAAGCCCCATTCCCGCAGTGTGGGGATATCCCAATCCCAGGGTGCAGGGATGTCCCATTCCCGCAGCGTGGGGGTTCCCAATATCCCACCTCTCCCACAGCACGGAGGGGGAATCCAGGCTCTCGGGGCCCCTCCGCGGGGCTCTTCACAYCCCCTTCCCCGCCTGGGCGCCAGGCGCTGTACGGCCACGCTGGCCCTCGCCCTGCGCTCCGGGGATGCTCTGCCGGCATCATTCCCTGCGCCCAGGCTGGACACTTGTCCCCGTGCAGGGACGGGGCAGGTTGGCAGGGGACACRTGGCATTGGCTCAGCCGGGAATTAAACCTGGGCTTGGGAGGAGGATGTGGATGTCCCATCACTGTCCCTGTCCTGGAGGGGGAACAGAGAAGGGGCAGTGGGGATGGGGAAGGGATGGAAGAGGGATGGAGAAGGAATGGAGGAGACGGAGAAGGGATGGAGATGGAGAAGGGATGGGGTAAACGGAGACTGGATGGAGAAGAGATAGGGATGGAGAAGGGATGGAGAATGGGTGGAGAAGAGACAGTGGGGACAGGGAAGGAATGGAGGATGGATGGAAAAGGGATGGAGAATGCATGGAAAGGGATGGAGGAGATGGAGAAGGGATGGAGGATGGATGGAAAAGGGATGGAGATTGGATGGAAAGGGATGGAGGAGATGGAGAAGAAATGGAGGATGGATAGAAAGGGATGGAGGAGATGGGGAAGGGATGGAGGAAATGGGATGGAGAGGATGGACAAGGGACAGCAGAGCCGGAGAAGGGATGTAGCTGGAGAAGGGATGGAGGGGATGTAGAAGGTATGTAGGAGACGGAGGAGCGATGGAGAGGATGGAGAAGGGCTAGCAGGGCTGGAGATGGCGGAGGGCTGGAGAAGGGATGGTGGGGCCGGAGAAGGGATGGAGGAGATGGAAACTGCATGGAGAAGGGATGGAGAGGACGGAGAAGGGCCGGGGGGGCGGGATGCCC
>NW_028186826.1:37535-50571 GCF_003343005.1 Rhea americana | reverse complement strand
GGATGCAGTACTCGAGATGAGGCCTCCCCAGGGCTGAGGAGAGGGGCAGGATCACCACCCTCGACCTGCTGGCAACACTYCTCCTAAYGCACCTCAGGATACCATTGGCCTTCCTMGCCACAAGGGCACATTGCTGCCTCAGAGTCATTTTGTCGTCCACTAGCACTGCCAGGTCCTTCTTGGCAGAGCTGCTCTCCAGCAGGTCAACCGCCCGCTTGTACTGGTGCCTCAGGTTATTTCTGCCTAGGTGCAGGACTCTGCACTTTCCCTTATTGAACCTCAGTAGATTCCTCTCTGTCCAGCTCTCCAGCCTGTCCACATCTCTCTGAATGGGGCACAGTCTTCTGGCTGATATATCAGCCACTCCTCCCAGTTTGGTATCATCAGCGAATTTCTATTCTGCCACAAGTGTTCTGTACCTTTAAAAGGTCAACATTCCTGTTGACCTTTGAAGATTCAAATTCCTCTTACTGTTTTAGGGATGCTCACAAAGAAAATTCTGCAGACCTAACCTCCACAAAGCTCTGAGCAACTTGAATTCTCACCCCTTTTTAAAAATGTGGTGATGAAGTTGAAAGTGACTGTAGAAACTGCTCAGCTCACATGATTTAAATTAAGTCAGGACTGAAACAGTTTATTGATTTATTAACAACACAATTAACTGGCAAACAGAACTATATATTCAGGACCAATATCAGCGCTACAACAGATAAATGACAGCACTGTACACTTACGGAATGTTAATAAACACCTATAAATTTCCAAACATCCTTCTAAAATGAATCTCCAGAAGTTGTAATCACAAGCACCCATATTGCAGCTGTATGGGTTGCACACAGGCACCTTGCCTCCCCTGGAGGGCATAAGCTTCCCCTTGCACCTCCTCCTGTGGTCTATGCAAGTGCTCCAGCTGCACTATCACCCCTGGTGCTCCCTACAACCCACTAACCCCATACTGAGAAGAAAACCCCTTCAGGCACCTCTCACTGGCCCACAGTGGGTCCCTACATCAGGTGCTCATGCTGCTCACCCCTTTGCCAGAACAGGCTAGGCACAGCATCTTGCAGGGAGATTGTCCTCATTGGCCTGGCCGGATTCTTATTTCCAGGAGGCCACATGGGCTCCACCAGAAATGACTAAAACCCAAGTGCTTTATACTGTCTTCAGAGGAAGGTCTGTGACTAATAAGATTACAGGATAATTCAGGTTCAAAGGGACCTCAGGAGGTCTCTAGTTTAATCTCCTGCTCAGAGCAGGTTTAGCCATGGGACCAATCAATCAAATTTGCTTAGGGCTGATCCATTCAAGTCTTGAAAAATCTCCAAGCTGGAGAATGCACAGCCTCTCTGGGCAACTATGTCACTGTCCTCATGGGGAAAGAAGTTTCTCTTTATGTTTAGTCTGAACCTCTCATTTCAACTTAAGCCTGTTGTCCCTCATCCTTCCCCCATGCGCTACTGTGAAGAGACTTGGTCCATAATCTCAATAACATCAATGCATTCTCAATAATGTACATACAGGCAAGCTGTTATTAGGTCCTCCTGAAGCCATCTCTTCTCCAGGAGCCCAGGCTTCCTCACTGCAGACACAGTCTACCTCTGAGTACTTCAGGCACTAGGATACATTTTCCTCAATTTTTTCCACAATTTTCCTGAAAAAGAAAAAATAGCTCTTCTAGGACAGGGATGGTAATACACAAAGCCAGTGGTTCAGAAAAACATACTGCCAAGATGTGCTTTACTGGGGACTGCAGTTCACCGTAGTGGTAGGGAAGCAGCCACAGCTACCTAGGTTATCTACAGATACATATACTACCTGAAGTTTAAACCAAAAAAACTCCCCCAGAAACAAAGGCAACAAACTTTCCAACAGTTCAGATGGAGAGTTAAAATAGAAGCAACAGAGTTATGAAATAGGCACCTTTGTTAGCTGACAGTGGAGTCCTCTACAAACATCGTGGTCAAGTCCCACTGAGCAATCAAAACTGAAGTTGGTTGACTCTTGCACGAGCTTTAGACTATAAGTTACCTGTGACCCCAGTCTCTAGTTGCCCTCTCTAGAGATGAGAATTCTAATACAATTATGTACTAAATACATTTAAATGCTCTTGAAGACTGACTGTCCCAAAATCCACTGAGATGGTATGGGGAATTTACCTGCCCCCGCATAAGTATACTACAGAGAAAGCAGGTAGGCAGACTGCCTTTCTGTAACACCCTGCAAACCAATTGTACTTAGTCATATGTGGCAACTCTTTTCAGACCTTGAGGAGAATACAACCCGGCAAGGCCTCTGACCAACAGCCACTGGTAGAGCAAGGAAATAAAGGAAAGTAATAGTTACCTCTAAAAGTACAGAACGCTACTTTCATCTCAATGATGGCATCATGCTTTTTCAGAAGTGAAAGGCTCCATTCAGCCAGCTATCACCAGCAAGCAAAGCATTCAATCATACAAACTAGTTCTTTTTTATCCTACCTGCGCACCACATTCTTACAATCTTTTTCCCCTCCCCTGCCTTGACAAGGCTGTAAACTGCATCTACTTAAAAAACAGGGATTATGACATTAATTCTCAGCAACAAAAAGCTCAAAAATCCCTGTGGCTCTGACCTGCCATAACACAGGTCACATACCAAACAGCTGCAGTTCAAAGGCAAGCTCTATAAAGCATGCTTAGCATCCCAGTGAAATCCAAGGGTAGGTGGCAATACATGTTAAGTAGTCTCCTCTCGTCAGGATGACCTGGATGGAGAACGCACAGCCAAGTGAATTTTTAAGGTTTAACAGAAGCCCAATTAATTCATCTCATCTGTGAAAGCCTTACAAACTGAAGATCTTAATCTCTGTCTGTAAATATAAGACAAAAACAAGGGTCCAACAGTCAGAAATCAGGCTACATAGTTTAAGTTCATACATGCAGTGCCAGAGGACACCACAAAGCTAAGAGGTTATAGGATTTGATATCTTTTGTAGAATTTAAAATAATTCAGTGATTACATAAATCAAATCCAAGCTCAGGCAACAAACAAGTCTGAAACAGGCCTGTTATCTGACTGACTATTCCCTGTTGCTAATCGATACATAGAAAGCACATTCTGCTTCTGGCACTCTTCCAATTTAAGGAATATGCATGCCCTCCCATCATGTAGCGCTACAAGGATCAAAACCAAACAGTGTCAAGATAGCATCTCTTTCCCCAGCATGGTTTCCTGAACAAATATTCAGCACTACAAGAGAAATTATTATTTCAAGATGACAAATGTACAAGATTAAGTTTTAAAAATAGACACTATTGGGAGGAAGACTGAAATTTTAACAACAAAACAGTAAACAACTAAATTGTGTGCATTGTTCTCTAAATAGGGAATGAAAAATAAATTCACAAAAACAAGCCACTAAAAATGAGATACTGGTAGAGCATAGAAACATCACAATCTGAAGAGGAAAGAACAAGATACATTTACCAAATTAATACCATTTTCAACATGATTCCAGCTTATTTTCCTTAGCTCTCTTGCAAACATTACCATAACATTAATACAGACCAAAAGATAGGCACATGCACATTTCCTACAAGCAAACAGCACATCCAACCCAAGTCGCATATGATATGCTTTATAGAAACTTGCTGCCATTGTACCATGGTCATATCCTCTTGGACTCTCAAACAGAAAACATCCTTTAAAGACATACAGAGATTCATACTCTAAAGGGTTCATCTTGAAAATGCTCCACCTATCTTAGAATGAAAGCATCCACAGAAAAGCTTCAAAGGTACAGGACAGCCAGCTGTTGCTTTAGTCCTCAGAAAATGAGCATCATACCAAAATATCTCCTCCTACTCTTGTCTCAGCAGCCAACTCGCATCTCTACAGATGGTTTGCCTGCTCTGAAAGCTTTTCGGCAGCACTCTCTGCCAAAAACTGTGCCTGGAATGTCAGCAAGCATATTCGGCACCTTTTTTCGACACCAAATTACTTTGCAGTAATACTTAGCTCTGGAAAAGACCCCCCCAGTTTCATTAGTTGCAGAGTTTACGGGGCTTCTACAGAAGAGAATGGCAATACATGCGGTTAGGGAGACCACAGAAACACAGACCAAGTTGATCCACTAGACAGCTTAAAAAAACCACACCTGTAAGGGACTGAAGTAAGTTTTATTGAGAGCAGTTTACCCCAAGCTTATAGCTAAAAAGAGTAACTTCAGCTACATCAAAGTTACCATAGACTTAGAGTAGCATAGTTTTGATGCATTCCTCTCCTCTTTTGTAATTTTTAATAAGATAATTTAATTTTGCAAAATTAATCTGATTTTCACTCTTTCCTTATAAGATTGATTCTCTGCAGTCATTTAATGCTATTCAACTATTTTGTCAAGCATAATTGACTAACCTAAGGTTTAAAGACATCAGCTATTATTAATGAAGTGTTTTAAAACACACTTTGCTGACATGGCCATCACTGGGATTTATACGGAGCTTTGTGATCACAGAACAGTATAGCAAACCTTTGCTGCATTGCTATAAGAGTTTTACATAGAAACTACTTCATTGGGGGAATGAGGGAAGGATGGAAGGGAGAGAAAAAGAGCTTAAAGCACCAAAACCACATACCAAAAATGTTTCTAAAATATGTTCTTGTAGAAGACAGATATCTGATGATTTAATCAAAAATGGTGACAATCAAGTTCTTGCACGTATTTAAGCAGCAGACCCAGATACTACACTGTTTTTCTCCTGCAGAACTGGAATTTTAGTGCAAGTCAAATTCAACATAAGCTAGCTTTGGAAGCTGCAGACTAACATTGAAAAAAAGAAAAAATGGTTTAGGGTTTTGTCCTTATTTTTAATTTAAGATAAGCACGTTTGTAGAATCCAGSACAAAATCCCAGTATTTGTCCCATTTACATCAGGAATCTTGTCACTGACTTTGGGTGTGTGGGGATGGAGCAAAAWGAAGAAAGAAAAGTGGCTATCACACTTCATTTCTTTTGAACGCAGGTAATGTACTGAATGTTAAGATGTATAAACTTCTGTTGTCAATGTATCTGGCTCTTGCCTGTGGCAGGAAGTTTATGGCTTTTCTAGAAGCCACCAGAATAGTCAATAGCAAATGGAAGACACTAGGCTGGAGAAAGAAGTGGAAGATGTTGCATTGGAGCTATGCTAGAGTCATATCTTCAAGTTGCATCCATTGAATTTACTCTTCAAAGATGACAACAGGCTGAGTACCACTTATGTACGTTTTAACATACTCTCATAGGAGCTGATTCTTGGCTGCTTACTCAAGTTTTAAAAACATATGATACTTCAACAGAACTACTTGTTATTCGCAGTAATATAAAGCAGGGACAGAATCAAACCCAAAGATTTTGGCTTTCTGCCATTATGAATAGCAAGATCAGCAGTTAGGTAGAAGAGACATTGCCTGTGCCTCTGATTTTAATATTCAGACATCAGAACAGCACCAAAATCACTGGCAGGCAATCAGCAAAACCTAAAGCAGTGGTGAGGTTATTTTCCATTTTTGTGCTATACTGTTTAGTAATTAACATCTCTGTCGAAAGTATTACAGGTACTGAGAAAGTTGAAAACGTTCCCTATACTGAATCTCMCTTTTCCCTCTGTCAGTGGTGGAATTTATCTTTCTCTGGCCTAGAAGATGAAGACTACTTTCCCCTGATCCYGAGTACTCCCCCAAAACCTTTAAAATGAAAGCATCTGCCTCACAAGAGAGCTCTGATTTTAGTACACCAAGAGAGCACAGAGGGTTTGCGAAAGCAGTTTCTGAGAACTAAGACCGTAAAATGATCCATGCAAATGCACTGTAGTTATCCTTGTAAATCAGACTTTCTAGGAAAATTAAAATAGAGATATTTCTGCCAGAGTACTACCACCTCCTACAAAAAGCAGGACGTCTGGAGAAATGTCCTGAATCTTACTATCTTCTACCTTACACTTTCTCGTAAAGTAGGAGTCAAGTATCATTAGGACACTACGATGACACAAMACAGCAATGCACGGTTATAAAAGTTATACTTCTGCCTCCAGTGCCAAAACCTAGCTGTCTTTAATGGTACAAACTTGAACTGCGGGCAGCTWGAACATTATCTTTTTTTGCTTCTGACTCCAGGAAAATTGGTAGCAGGGCCAGATTTTTTTTTTTTTTTAAGAGTCTGTATTATAATTCCCAGTTCTGTTCCTTACAATGAGGTTCTGTCCAAAGCCCTTTGTCACAGAGGCAAGGGTCAGGACACTGATCCAATCCTCTCCTTAAACCTTTGAATTAAAAGTGTTAAAGAAGAGACAATTCCTTCTTCATAGGATCGGTAAGCTTTGAAGGGACCTCTGGAGATCATCTAGTCCAGAGGTCTGGATTTATGGAATTATATTCAGCAACATAATTCAATTATGCTTGGTTTCATTATCACTGCTACACGCATTTACAGGCTACAGGCAACAGCTTGCTCTCTGTGACCCCAGTTCTTACAGACAGTAGTATTTTCTAGAGGCAAATTAGCACCCAGCATGTCTGGGTTTTCATAGAATATCTGGTTTTGGGCCAGGCCACATCTATGATATGTGAGGGTAGACTGAAGGGAGCAAATCTACTATCACCTATTTTAATGTTAGACAACATCAGTGAAGCTTAAACAAAGTTGTCGTACTGTGAAGTTACGGAAAACTACCCTGACAGTTACTTACCTGCAGAGGTGTGCTACTGGGCTCACCCTGCAGAGGCGTGCTACTGGGCTCACCGTGCACGTTGCCTTTATGTCGACAAATTTTCTAAGAAATTCTCACAGGAACAAAAGTCAGCAGAAATCAGAGATCCCACTGGTCTGGATACTGGTTTAGGGAGAGTTTCAACAACAAGATTTGTTTTAGCCACTGTGACAATGAGATCTCCTTTCAGAAGAATTATAATTCATTGTTAAAAAGCAAGATAAACAGTTCCGTGATAACTAATGAGCAGAGAAAGCTATTCTGAACTAATCTAGGGAGTAAAAATCAGCCAGAAGACTATAGTGTAAAAAAAAAAAAAAAAAAAAAAAAGGAAAAAAAAATCCAAGCACACACTTTTACTGCAAAAAGAGACAGCCTATAACCTTGCTGATTAGTGCCTTCTTTGGTCATGTCATTTATCATTTGTTATGTGGGAGCACTTGAAAACCATAGGCTTGAACGAGGGTGTGTTAAACAGAATAAAACTATGCTGCTCTCTTCTCTTGAACTTGCTGACTTTTGTCAAGTTCTTTAGAAAACATTGCTGTGGAGACATTTATTTCCAGACAGTAGTTTTTGATGCATTTAGGTTGAAAGGCAACAAAAATTCTTCTACTAAAAGTCTTCATAAGTCTTAAAAGYGTCTTGATATACTGCTTTAAACGCATCTGCTGAAAGGCTTGGCTTTGGTATTTCCCATCTCTTGTATATGTCAGTTATTTGACTTGAATTCACACCATTTCAAGTTATTAAAGAACAAAACTGAAATCTAATCTATGGCAGTACTAAATCAGATGCAGTAATTCATCTTTTCCAGGAGGAAGAGAGTAGTCAGCTTTCAAGTCATATGCCTAGATATAGTTGAAGCAAGTGATTATCTCATGGAAGATAATACAGTTTACTCTAATTCAGCAATGGTTTGTTTTTTATTTTTATTTGAACATTGGATACATTTTTGCATACAGCGTTTTCCCTTTGAAGCACTGAAAATAATTAGTAATGGTTATTGGCACAAGATCCATTAGATTTTCTAAGTAGTAAATGCTCTCTATTGATTTATCATTAAAATTAAATTAAGTGATAACATTATAATACTGAGTTCAACAGTACTGTTCTACTCCAGCTTGGTTAGGTAGGTAAAAGGTTAGGATCCAAAGTGGAGAATAGACACTTAACTTCTTAGCATTTCCCATTTGAGTAAGTTTTATCTATAAACTCCACACAACTGGATCCTAATCTAAAGCATTCATTATTCAGCTAGCATTCATATCATCTCTGCTATAGGATTTGTAATGAAGATTACATGAGATTAACATATTTCTCCTCTGGACTCGAGTAAAGCCACTTTAATCCAGTCTYATTTGCATTAAAAAAAATAAATAAAATCTTTCAGGATCAAGGTTCTCAAAGGTGAAAGTCTATCAAACTGTTGTGCCATCTACCGTTCTACTGTATCCTTGCAACTCTTCTGTGATCCTTTATAACTTCACATGGCAGAGAAGTTATCATTGCTAGACTAACATTAAGTTCAAATAACTGAGTACTATTCTTCAGGTGTTAAAGGCACAAACCAARGTCCATGAGATGATAACAGAAACACTAGAGAAAAGTCCATAAGTGACTGGAAAAATTTGCAGAGAATACAGAACAAGGAAGACTACTTTTCTTAGTCTGTTATACAGACACTTTCCCCCAAAGTTGATTGTATTCACCACTGCTGCAATGGCTGTTGCTTTTGTGAACTGCTCAAACAGAAGCAGAAAAAGCAATGTAAATAAAACTTTATCTCCTATTTAAGATCCATTGACTCTTCCCAACTTCATTCTTCTAATCAAAGCTGACAACCAAAATCTATTCCATTTTATGGTAGCACAAAGTAATTCATAGACTCATAAGACAATTCAGGTTGGAAGGGATGTCTGTAGGTCTCTAGTCCAACCCCCTGCTCAGAGCAGGGTCAGCCATGGGATCAAAGCAGTTTGCTCAGAGCATGCAAATCCAAAGTTAGAGACTGCACAAACTCTCCAGACTCCACTCCTTGGCCATTTCCACAAGGAAGCATTTCTCCTTATATCCTGTCCTAACTTCTCACTGCAGCTCATGCCAATTGTCTTTCATCTTCTCATGACACACCACTGAAGAGCCTTGCTCCCTCTTCTCAATAACCTCCTCACAGGTACAGAAAGGCTGTTAGCTCCCCTCAAAGCCATCTCTTCTCCAGGCCAAACAAGCCAATCTCTCTCAGCCTCTCCTCACTGGGCAAGGGCACCTGCCCCCAGTCATTTTGGTGGCCCTCTGCTGAATCTGCTGCAATAGCTTTAAGTTACACTGGTACACAAAGCTGTGAATAATTTACTGTCTTTTAAACCCCAAACTTTTCTGTGTAAATGGCTTAAGATATTTAACAATCAAATACCAGCTGTGACATGTGTTAGTATGTTTCTCAGTGTTAATTCTACAGATATAGAAGATGAGGTAAAGGGATAGTGAGAGAGAGCATGCTCACAAGTAGGACTGAGAGAGTGCATGCAAGAGAGAATGCAAAGGGAAGGGCAGGAGCTATCAGTAACAAGCACTGTGGCTAAGGGACAAAGCTGAGCTGATTCATGACTGGACTACAGCACAGTATTATTGTACTCAGTGTACAGTAATAATACTGGTTGCTCTGAATTTTATGCTTCATATTTCTTTTATCATCTGAAAGGAGGCTTTCATCTATTTATGTTTCTAGAAGACTTGTAACTTCTTAGCAAGTCCAGGAAAAAGCTACATCTATACTCCCTACTGATGCCCAGACAGCTGAATTTGTCAAGTCCTTGGTTTCAGAACCACATACTGCTGGGGAAAAAAAATAAAAAAAAAATAAAAAAAAGTTTCCCACTTATTTCCAACAACTTCATGAGAAAAATCATAAATAGAAACATCTTTTGCAGAAGATTGATTCATCTGCCATAAACCTTGGTGGAGAGAGGAGGCTTCTGGTTCAGGCTCCAAAAGTCAAACCAAAGATATTATTTCTACTCTGGTCAATGGAGTATTTACTTCACAGTAAAGCTCAGAGTGACACTGCATTCCCATAAATAAAAGCCATTTATTAAAAGTGTGAGTTTGGGTGCATCTGTGTAGAACTAGAATTGAAACCTATTCTAAGTCCTCAATTACGTAAAGATAAGATAGTCAGTTCAATTGAAGAGTTGTGCCCAAGTATACAAACTCAGATTTTAATCTTAAGAGTGCTTGGAACGGTGAAAAGGGATAAACAAACATAAGGATTTTTATCCCCTATTCACTAATCAAATATCCTCTTCAACACAACTCAATTTTTACTTGCATGTCCATCCAGTAACTTTTCATCAGTGCTGGGTGTCAGTCACAACACTTATCTATCGATAAAGTTTGACCTAAACACTATCCTAAATGTAGTATCCACTATCCCAAATGTAGTATCCACACATAACTACATTGAGTGTTGTGTTTACTAGCAAGCAATAACTTGACTCCCTGAAGCAGTCAAAACATCACATCATGATCCATTTCCTCCCAATCACAACAGGAAGGAAAACTTGGCAGAGTGATGGGAAAAATGAGTAGAAAATTGTGAATGAACTTTTTTAAACCCCTTTTTTAAAGAATAGTAGACAAAATAAACCAGTATAGGCAGTAATTACAGATCACAGTGGGATGTTCCACTTCCTTAGCACTCTTGAATAGAGCAAACCTGTACATAGACAGTTTCCATTCCTGAGTACAGACAGTTTCTATTCAGGCAGAATTAATGCAAAAGGGAAGATTATTAACTCAGCAGTTCTAAAAGACAAACCTGTGAAAGTTAAATATACAGTGAAAAAACATATATATGCACAATAGAGCAAGGCAGATTTCCTGAAAGGCAAATAAGAATATCTTAGAGATGCTCTCTTAAATCTAAATTTGATAGAAGAGAGCAGAAAGGGCAGGTGCAGTGTAAAATTAGGATGTCCACTTGTAATCCAACTCTACATAGCTTGTTATTAAAATTGGCCAATTCAGTGAATGACAGAGAGTGCAAGAGCACACATCCATGAGTGTATTAGTTAAACAAAGCCATTACAATAAGTAGCACTACTTCTATTCCACCTGCTGCAGCTCCTACCATGCTTGTCAAAGACGAGCGCACACCACCACAGACACTAGAGTTCTGCCTGCAAAGCAAAGTCGTAAAGCAAGAAAACACATTTAGGTTACGAAGCCTAACATTCTGAAATCAGGAAGTGAGAGTAAGTGACAGATACTGTTAACCCTAGGCCTGCTCTGTCCCTTGTAAATGCCTCTCCAGCTCCCCTTCATCTCCCTTCTATTTCCCTCTCCTCTCCTTCACTTTTCCTCCTGCTTCTCACAGCTTGCAGTCAGAAGCCATTTGAAAATGGCTTATACTCGTCGTACAGAGAAAGCAGAAAGGGAACATGGTTGGTATAGGACACCTTCACCAGAGCAGTGGGGAGAACCACTTCCAACACTTTTCAACTTTCTGTTGCTGGAGAACCAAAAGGAATTTCTTCCATAGCATTTCAAGGTCCTGCCATAGTACACAGGGGTAATAACAGCCACACAAAAGAAATAGTTATACAAATTCTTTAATAAGATAGAGAAAGATATCCCTTTAATCCTGCACACCAAGATGTTTTCACCATGTTACCTCAAACTTTCCAACTTTCCAAAATATCACCAGCTATGGTAGGCAGCCAACACTTTTTTTTTTTTGGGGGGGGGGGAGAAGGATTGTAGTTTCAACAGCTAAAGTGCTGGTTTTCTGTACTTATTTGTTATGCCTGTAATATGCTGCAACTGTTCATTCTACTTCTGCTCAGACTTCAGGGCTAACCCACTGCTAAGGCCTGACATACTGGGAGTAGCACTAATCAGGCTAAAGCAAAAACACACCAGAGACTCAAGGACAAAAAGAACGAGGTCTGTTATCCATGCAGTTTTATAAGTAACTGCTTGCTAATACTTGATAAGACCAAAATTCTCTGGAATTAAATAAATTCTTGCCCCATAACTGAAGTGGGAATGGTACAGCCCAAACCCCTGAGCTGGAGAGTATGAGCATCAGCTCACCCAAACAGCCTTTGGAACAGGTCCACCAGCAGCCAAGGCTTTCTTGCTTCCCAAAGCAATGTGGGGGATGCTGCATCATGACAAAGGAGAAAGCACTTTCACCGTTGGTCAGTTAACTTAATTCACTACTTCACAAATACATTAACTTGATAATTTAGTATCACACACTTATAAGCAAAATAAGTAACTAGAAAATTAACAGTTTAGGCTTGTCTACAGAGAAGGGATCATGGCTAGTATTCAAACATCACTTCCTCCAAGCTCAAGAGCAGTGTATCCCTATGAGTAAAGTGCAGCAAAAGGGGCAGGAGACCTGCATCGGTGAGCAAGGAGCTCTTGGCCAAATTCAGACAGAAGAAGAAAGTACACAGAATGTGGAAGAGGGGAYRGGCTACTTGGGAGAATTRYAGGAATGCAGTCAGAGTATGTAGAGATGCTGCAAGGAAGGCTAAGGCCCAGTTAGAATTGAGTCTGGCAAGGAATGTCAAGGACAGCAGGAAGGGCTTCTTCAAATACATCAGCAGCAAGAGGAGGACTGGGGAAAATGTGAGCCCACTGCTGAATGGGGCAGGGGCCCTGGTGACAAGGGAGACAGAGAAGGCAGAATTACTGAATGCCTTCTTTGCTTCAGTCTTCACTGCTAAGGGCAGCCCTCCCAAATCCTGCAGCCTGGACATGAGGGAGAAAGTCCAGAGAAGGGAAGACTTTCCTTTGGTTGAGAAGGATAGGATTAGAGATCTTCCGGGCAGGCTAGACATCCACAAATCCATGGGCCCTGATGGGAGGCACCCACGGGTACTGAGGGAGCTGGCGGATGTTGTTGCCAAGCCGCTCTCCATCATCTTTAAAGGTCCTGGAGAACTGGAGAGGTGGCTGAGGACTGGAAGAAAGCCAACATCACTCCAATCTTCAAGAAAGGCAAGAAGGCGGACCCAGGCAACTATAGGCCAGTCAGCCTCGCCTCCATGCCTGGCAAGGTGMTGGAACAGCTCCTTCTGGATGTCACTTCCAGGCATATGGATGAAAAGAAGGTGATCAGGAGTAGTCAGCAGGGATTCACCAAGGGCAAATCCTGCTTAACCAATCTGACGGCCTTCTACGATGGAACAATTGGCTGGGTAGATGGCGGGAGAGCAGTGGATGTTGTGCACCTTGACTTCAGCAAGGCTTTAGACACTGTCTCCCATAGCATCCTGCTAGAGAAGCTCAGGAAG
>NW_028186826.1:0-37045 GCF_003343005.1 Rhea americana | reverse complement strand
GGTGATCCTGCCCCTCTCCTCAGCCCTGGGGAGGCCTCATCTCGAGTACTGCATCCAGTTGTGGGCTCCCCAGTACAAGAGAGACATGGAGGTACTGGAGAGAGTCCAGCGGAGGGCCACGAAGATGATCCGAGGGCTGGAGCACCTGCCCCATGAGGAACGGCTGTGAGAGCTGGACCTGTTCAGCCTGGAGAAGAGAAGGCTGAGGGGGGATCTTATCAATGTGCACAAGTACCTGAAGGGCGGGTGTCAAGGGGACAGGGACAAACTCTTCTCAGTTGTCCCATGTGACAGGACAAGAGGCAACGGGCAGAAACTGAAGCACAGGAAGTTTCGCCTGACCGTGAGGGGGAATTTCTTCCCCCCGAGAGTGACAGAGCACTGGCACAGGCTGCCCAGAGAGCTTGTGGAGTCTCCTTCTCTGGCACTATTCAAAGCCCTCCTGSATGCAAGCCTGTCTAACATGTGCTAGGTGACCCTGCTTGAGCAGGCCGGTTGGACTAGATGATCTCTAAGGGTCCCTTCTGACCTTACTGATTCTCTGATTCTGTGTCTTTGCTTGGTTCTTTTTTTCTTTCCTCATAAGCTCATAGAAATTGTTTTTTTTTTTTTTTTGTTTGTTTTTTTTAAAAACACATTACACTGTCCTGTAAATTTGCAAGATCACAATGAACCATGATACATGCATGGTTCAAGCAAGACTATTTTGGAAAACTGTTTTCTGGTATGCATAAGCTATTAATTGCCATTCTGTGCATAGAACAAACAATAAAGGAAGAGGATGTTGCTCAGTACAGGACTATAGCATTTTCTGAGTGATCAGTTTGCAGTAGTGGTAACCTTACATGTTATTAATAAGCCCACTTAGCAGTCCTCCAGAAGTTAACTCACTCATTCAGCAAATCATAAGTTGAAATTCCTATTCCAAGCACCTTAAGAAGTTTTGCTTGCCTTCACAAGATGTACAAGATTTTCTGCGGTTCCAAACCGTGGTCCACCATTTAGGAAGTACGGTTCCAATGAGCCATAATCTCTTGCTTTAGTGATGATTTAAATGTTTTTCCCACTACAGCTCAGCCAGTTTCTCAGACCATGACTGCATAGCCCCTAAACTGGGCTCTATTTTCTAACACTCAACGTTTGCAATGTTTATCCTGTCACAGAGGAAGTCAATTGTCGAGCTGACTTACAAATTGTGCAGCAAATGGAGTGAAGTCATACACACAGTCAAGCTACACTAAAATTTTTCTGAAGAGAACCAGAAATGCTGAAAGTCATCCTCAGACACTCTATGCAAGTCAGGAATAAGCAGCAACAGTGAGTGGAGAGGGTGGCATGGCACATGGGGATGAATTGTGTAGGAACACTATCAAAGTTGTTAAAACAGACCATTCCCCTGGCCACAGAGATTTAAGACAGCATGTCCATAGCTAATTTTCAGTCTAGAAATTAGAGGAGTAGCCACTTGTGACCCTTTGAGAAAGGGCAGAAAGATATTGGAATTACTTGGACTGTGGCCTGTCATTTTAACTCTTCAGCCAAGCATGTGCTTCCAGGACAACTCCTAGCATATTCCCATAACAGAAAAAGACTTTGGGAGGGATTAAGAGATAAGATTGTTCCTTCATTTGGTCTTTGCATGCTTGTAAAGTGAACAATCAAACAAACAAAAAATAAATCACTGCCAGGTCACTTAATCTTTAAGAGAGGCTGTGTGTTGTCAGCAAATATGTTCTATCTCCTGCACTAAAAAGTGAAACCATTATCATACTGCCCCATTTATTAGAAGGAAATGTGGTAGATGCCGTATGCAATCTCATGTCCACAACATTTATAGCAATGAATAAGGAAAGAAAAAACTTAAATCCCAAAACAACAAAAACCCCACACACCTAGTTGACAATTTATAGGAACTGTTCTACATTCAGGTAAGAGTTTGAACCTCTAGAGATGTTATCTTATCACCTTCTCTTTGTTGTAGAAGTTTAAGAAATGGGTAATAATATGTACTCATGTCAGTGAAATAGAATGAGATGATTTGGGACCTTTTGCCTTTGCTAAGCTTCTCACTTTTGACTGATTTTATACCCCTGCTGCACCAGGAGTGTCTCACTGCCTATGCCTTCTCCCATCTGTCACTACAAAGGGGAGGGTGGCAGAATTGAGGCTTATGGCCCAAATATTTTATCCTTTTGTGTTCTGCAGAGAGAATCACCTCACCAATGTGCGCATCCTAAAAACAGTGCTCAGAGCACTCAAAGGAGAAACAGAGGAGCAAGGTCTTGCCTGCAGTCGTTGATTCCCTGCCATGCCTTAAGAGGTTATTAAGGCTGCCTTATCCCACAGAACTTTACCCTAAGTAATCTTAGGATAGAGTCAACCAATAAAGATACATACGCTTTCCTTCTCAGGCCCATAGGAAGCAGAATTTTGACTAGGCTTCCCCCTTCTGTTGTTCATTTCCTATTGGGGATGGGGGGGGGGGAAGTCTCATAGGCTTTCATTACAACATTCTTGCTCAGTTCATTACAGGTTTGGAAACCCACTGCTTCTGGTTCATGCCTAGATTTAACAGCTACCAAGTTCATAATTCATATTGTACTGTGTACTAACAGCTAAAAACGTAGCTGTTTAATATTAATTTTATCACATACTAACTTTGCTAGTATTAATACTAACATCAATTTAGAACTTGAATTAATTAGAACATGAACTAATTATAAGTGGGACAACATTAGCATGATTTATCAGCATCTTTGCTTTTACATCTAATACACAATTCTTATGGTTCAGTAACAGATATATTCAGGCGATACACAGTGCCCTCAATATTCGTACTACCAGGCTACTAAGAATAATAAACAAATGACTTAATTATATTTCAAATACAAGATTCTTAAGAACACTCAGTTATCTGAGTATTCATGAGAATAATTTGTATTTAATAATCTGATACCAATAAAACTGATACATCACACCATAATTCTGTAATTTAAAGTGATAGCACTTTTAAAACTAAATTTCATCTTAAGATCTGCATCTGAAGATTTCAATATCTAAATTCTCCCATTTGAATTCTTATAAAATAACGAATAGGGCAAAGAAATCTTAACACATAAGTGCAAAACAAAAGATGGCACATAATTCATACGCTATGTAGCATATCAAGTACAGGATTCTAGTTGCTAGTTTTATTACAGAAACAGATGCATTCTCAGTACAAGCTATTTTCTCATACTGAACAATTAGAAAGCAAGCACGTACATACAGAAGACTGCAATTACAGGTGGCAGGCTCCACACAATTGATTAAATATTTAATCAGCTTCTGAACCAGCTTTCCACAGCTTCTCAAAAGGTTCCCCTACACACTCCAGTTGCACAGAGCTTGATCCCAGACTGGTGTTAGGGGGAAGCTTTGTTATTAACCATAACATACAAACAGTGTCTGCAAAGGCCCCTAGTAATCAAGCACTACAGACAGGAGTTTCCTAATTACACATGATTTGAGCAGACAAGCAAACTCTCAACAGCTGACCTCAAAAGGCCCCTTAGAGCCCTCAGCTGGCTTCATTCTCTGCCACCTTCTGAGACAACAGAATGGTACTAAAACCTCTTCTGCTGCTTTAGTTCTTCCCTCCATATCCTTCTTGAAAACAGAGGATTGCCATTACTCAGTGGGTCAAGTAGCTATTTATTGCTGCAATTACAGATTGTCAAGCAAAATATTGAAATGGAGTAAATGCGAGTGCATTCTACTCTACTAAAATCTAGAACACAGTTTAAATATTCTAGCTTGATTTTAAATGGAGGTTCTTCAAGGGACATCAGAAAAGAGAATTTAGCCAAAAACATGACTAAAAATGCAAGCATTTAAGAGCAATGCAAGCTAATGAATTGCATGGACAGACCACAGTGACATCAATCTCCACAGAAAAACAAATAACCCATCATTCAGGTCACCTGGGAAGATTTTGGCTGGCCCAATTTACCACTAAACTGACATACACAAACTACCCTAGAAGATATATTTTTAGCTGAATGAGAGATCAAGTCTGGAGCACCTTTACAACCATTATCTCTCCTTAAATTCCTCAGAATTCTTCAGTTCATGCCTATAACCCTACCTCATTCCAGCAGTTACCCTTGAGACTCAACCACCATATCCTCTCTCCATCTGTTCCTCACATACTGAATGGTATCACACATGCATGCAACAGCTTTTCCATGTTAGATATAAGCAGAGAAATCATAACACAATCTCTTCATCCCATATACTCCATGGATTTCTTTAGCAGCCCCGGACAGAACCTACACATGCATATACAACAGCACCAACATCTCCTGCAGCTCCCACAGCTCATCTTCAACACACTCCCATAAAATAGCCACCACCCACACCAGATTTCTTAATCCACTCCTTTACTTATTTCTCTTGAAAGCATTTTATTTCTTACAGGACAGTTTCCAGTTCCTGTTGTCAAGCTACCTATTCTCTGGCCTGACCAGATCACAGAGATGTCCCCTTGTTACCTGGCTATTAGTCCCTCAGTTTGGAGAGATACTGCCCTGGCTCTCAAAATTCTCTCAGTCTCTAGCAGACAAGTCTTTGCTGTCAACTTGGACCTGGCTCTGCTCTCTCTCTTCAGTTCTGGAAGGTAAGCTACTGTCTGCATCTTTCTGTTTTTGTAGCTCTCACAGCTCTCTTCCTAAGTATTTTCCTCCCCAATTGCAGCTCAACAACTTCTGTGGACCTTTCTTTTCTATTTATAGAGATGGAGACAGCATCTGCCACTAATCAGCTGTAGCTTACAAGCACCTTGTCTGTCACCCTGTGGCAGGACACTTTGCTTTACATGAATCTGAAGCCATGCAGAGAGTGGAGAGTACATATTTTTGTTTTTTAATTCAGGTAAAACACTGAAATCGGCTGCATCTGCTGTTATCTAGAGCAAGAAAAATACAAAAATAGTATCCAAGTCTAACTAAAAAAATGTGTATTAGCATTAAAAAAAAAAAAAAAAAAAAAAAAAAACACCTCTAATGAAGACACTAGAGATTCCTGCATTTCCAGATGGTGCAACGGAAATCAAAGTCTTTTCTTTGTAAGTCCTGTAGAACAAAATGTATCCTGAGTTTACCAAAACACAACTAATTCAAGTCAGCATGCACCAGGGTTAGATTTATCTCTCTCCTTTAAAATGTAGCTCTACAATTAGTCTGAGGAAAAGAAATAGACTCTTTCTTTCTTGTATTTCACATCATTTGCTGCTGGGCATAAAAAGTAGGCAGTCTCCCTTCTGACACTCTAGAACTCCTAACGCTGCTAAAGACTGAAAGGTTTGGGATGATGCATAAGAGAACATAAACAAACAGAAAAAGCAGAAGTTAAAGAGTAAAAGATAGTATCTTAAGGAAATATAATCCTGAAGACTCTAAAATACTTAGTAAATACCCTACTGCCTTTTCCCTACCTTTTTGACAACAGAAAAACAGAGTGACCATGCAACAATGAGGTTGCATTAGTATTGGTAATTTTTTCTGCATACGTTAAAAAAAATAAATATCAGCTTAATATCATACATGCTGAGGAACAAACCTTCTTAGAGAATGTCAGACTCTCAACATAAAAGCTACACTAAAGAAATAGACTATTTTTACAATATACTTAACTTTCTCTCCAGAAATGAGGCATATGGAGGAAAGGCTATAGAAAAGATCCACTTCTAAAACAATCCTCCACAAGGCATTCATGCAAAAGTCCCAAATGTCTTCCTATGGRTCCTCTGGGACCTGTATTGCATAAGCAGCTCAATAGCTATGTTGCTCCTCCCTCATTCACAACTGAGCAACATTCTTCTATTTCATACCATCAAAGTTGGTGAAGTGCTTGACACTTTTATATTTTCTACAGGAAACAGTGAATTCTGCCAGTGAAGCACATCTCCAAGAGCCACTACCTGCTGGCCCACTGTTTACAAACCACCACATGCTCACAAGTCATGCAAAGGTGCTATGTGGGCTGCACAGCATAAGCTTAGCAGAGGTACTTTGCTGCTGATGATGATGATTTCTGTCCCCTGCTCCTGTACTTGCATACAACTGTTTTCCCTTTATACTTTGCAACAAAGGGAGTACATGGCCTTAGATTTTCAGTTCTATAAGCCTTGAGGCTTATAGACTTTACATTTGGCTTAATTTTCTTTCAAGGGTATGTGTTTTGTTATTAATGAAGAAAAAGATACCAATGGACAAAAGACTTATGTTTTTTCTCAGTAAAACACAGCTTTGAGGAGGGTATAGTCTTCAACTCAAATTGCTTCAGCGATTATGGGGGAAATGCTATGAATTATTTTGTTAGAATCAACACTCTCCAATACTATGACTAAGCCACACTCTGGATACAACTCACAGGATTAATTTGCATGCATTTCTTGAATCTGCTTTAATGCTCACAGAAAGAAATGATCCTTCAAGTGATTTAAGTGGCTTTGGGATCAGACTTTAAATCTTCCATCTCCATTAAAACAACATGTGCAGGGAGCAAACTGAACTGTATTTATTTCAGTGACATGGACCACACTCCAATAGACAGTGGGCTGCACTTGCCAGCTCAGTTCCACATCATGTCCTGCACAACCAGCAGAGGGTAAAGATTGTTGATCTTTGCCAGCTTGAGCCTGATTTAAATTGATACCCTAGAGCTGACAAACTCAGTCTCCATTAACATATTTCATGGTGTAGAGAAATGGTTACATGTACACGTGGAAATAAATGAAATTAACTTGATGAAAACACCTTCTTACCTCCTGCTGATGCTGATTCCCTCAATTATGCAGAAAGAAATCGGTTGCCTGCTGATGAAAGATAAAGCAAGAGAAGAAAAAAAAAGACAACTTTGGCATAGACTTTCAGCTCACTGTGTGGTGCTTTAGAGTCCAGTCACAAATGCTATTAGCATTAATCAAAGTAAGATGATAGGCTTTCTAACATGTTTGGTCTGGTAGACAGAACCTGTAAAAACTTGAGAATTGGAACTTCACAGAGCGAGGTGGGGGGGAGAGAGAAAGATGGGTAGCTAGACCTCCTCTGCTTACCAAAATATTGATCCAGAGGGCATAATGAGGAAGATATTGGAGAACTCATTTCCTATATTGACTTCTCTAAAGCATTGCACACTAATAAGCAGCGCACACTAATAAGCAGCTGTCACTAAGGTGGGTAGAGCAATAAAATCCCAACAGTCAAGCTGAACAGATACAGTCCATTACCTATTGAATCATGCCCATACAGGTCTCTCAAATGAATGATTACAGCAGTACCAATGGGCTGTGGACTGCAGTGTTGTATTACAGCTCTGGTTCATAAAATTTTACAATGTATAAGTAAAAAATTAAATGCTACTGAAGACATACGCATTTCTCTTTCACACATGCATCAGGCATATCCAACAATGGCTGAGGTTTAAAATGCATACATGATGAATTTCTAGGAAACTGGCCAAAATCAAACATAATTCAGCCACATGGATCTCCCCAAAAGACATCCAGCAAAAGTCTTGGTTTTTGAGAATTTGCAGCTGATATTATAATTGTGTGGCTATTACTGAACTACTGTTTATCCTTATTCTTTATTTTGGAAACAGTTCAATAAGCTTATAGGCAGATGAGCCAGAACCAAAATACATGATGGCTGGCATGTGTTTTGAAGTAATCAACACGAAAAAATAATACTCCAGACAAAGCTGCATAACTGGTGAACTACATGCTATATCTAATTCTGAGTGTGCACAAAATCTAAATATCTGCCTTATTGACACAGTAAATCTTTTCTGAAAACTACACTTTTGCTCAAATGATATCATTGATTACTTTTGTTAAAGATGGTCAAATAGCATTCTCAAAATACTGATTCTGGTAAATTTGGGTTTCATGTTGTGAAATATTCACAGCCCTCACCATTATTTGCAAATCTCCTTGGAAATACATGAAGAAAATTACATGCAAACAGCCTTGTCTGTTGACTATTCATACAAGGTATTGAGCCCTGGTATTTGCTATTTGACATTGAAGCCTCAAAATTAGTTATGTGATTAATCTGCCTGCTAAAATAAGTGGATTGTATCAAAATACTTGGATTTTTTTCAAATTGTGCTCTTTACTCTTCAGGCTTGTTTTGAAAGATCAAGCATAGTCTAAGAACACTGTATCTCTACCACTATTGATGTATTTATGCTTTCGTAACCCTAGGCACCAATACTAGGCCAGCTCTAGTTTCCAGATCAGAAGTCAAATGAACTTTAGCATATATCTATATTTGCGCATCACTGCCAATACCCTGGATCAGGTTTCCTGCTGGATAAGTAGGCTTAATCTAACAGTTTTCACTCACTTATATCAGCAGACAATACACAATATGAGCGTACTTAGAACTGATTTCTAGAAGTGTTCCTGTTGAGAATAACCTTTACCAAGTGCTGAGATCTCAGTGAAAGTTCTGAGGACAGTGAGATTTTAGCCTCTGCTTTAATTGACYCATCTTCTGAAAAAGCAGAAATTCATTGATAACTTTTTATTGAGCCATATGTTAATAAACTAACCAACCAACAACTCCATTTGTAGCATTATACCAGTAAGTAACAGTGATATAAACCAATTAATTTTCTGTTGCTTTACGCAAGGTAAAACAAAAGCTGGGCAGGGAGAAAACATACTCTTGAGAATTAAACATGCATCTACTCCTGTGTCAATTCTGCTGCTAGCTTGTAATATCCAGACATGTGTAACAACCGAATTATTATGATCAAACATTTTCCAACTGCTGCAGAGCTTAGTGGGAATAAACAGATCAGTTCTGACTTTGCGTAGGTATGCTTGCCATAGTTTAATAAACCAGCTGTATTTGAAAGTGAAACTCTGCACAGACTTCAGAATATGTTGCAAATAAAGCTGTGCAAATTAACTCTTACAAAGAGGCAAATTCTACTACCACAGAATTAAGTCGACTGTGTTGCATGTCTGTGAGATCTAATAATGGCTTTTTGGCACTTTTAGCACAATGCTGACACTCGTGCCCTCTTTATTTCTTCCTATGCACAGCTGGAGAGAGTCCTACAGTCTGTCCCCAAGTTTTCAAACCATGGAAATCTTGGACCACTTTCGATGAAGTTACTCTGCACAGAAGAGAAAATATTCACACCAAAATAACTTGTGGCGTTTGTCACCTTCATTAACCAAAAAAAAAAAAAATGTTACTAGCATTTTCTATGTACACTACCTACACATCCTTAAATTCCACTCACTTTATGGGCTTATACCAATTAAGTGGAGAAGCGTTACTGAGATAATTCTGCTTTTCTGGCATCAGTGGTGGAATTTTGGCATTAATCGACTGTTAACTGCTTAAGAAAGCAGACCATAATTGTTTAAAAACTGTTTTAGAAGCTACTTCACATTAAAAAAAATTAAAAGTCATAGCCATTTATGACTGAGCTGTTTGGTCTTGCTTTTGTAGCCCTATGCTTAATCTCAGTAAATAGTACACACAGCAATCAAAGAAAATACAAACTTTGATGAGTAAAAATAAGACAATGCATCTTCAAGCAAGGAAACTATCCCATTCAATACTGCAATCAATAATTAAATAGCTTAAATAAAGAGATCTAGATCAGGTTCTCTGGATAAAAAAGATCCAGGAAATCTTCCTAGTGCATATTGGGCCTCAAGAGGTTTGGAGGCCTCTGTGATACTTCAGTGTCTGTTTTGGACCACGTCCAGGCACACTGTAGCTTGTTTTCACAATTATCTGGTCAAACTTAAGTCTTACAAAATACTCAAAAAAATCAACAAAAAAAATCGGTGTGGGAAAACTGAAGGCAAAGAGGAAACTATCTAGCAGCCTTTGAGGCATAACTGTACTTGTAATGGGACACTGAAACAACGTGAGCTTTGAGATGGCCCTGCCAAACTGCCTCATCCTATGAATTCTGTAAAGAAAATTACATGACTTTTAATTGAAAGCTAGGTTTCTCTACAATACCAATTAGAATGTTTGTCTTTTAAACACAGTAAAACCTGAGTGACAGAAATAGTTATACCCTGCTCTCCCCACATGCTTGTACCTATGTAAACTGGTGTTTGTTTCTACAGTCAGTTTCAGCCACTTAGTGATACACTGAGTTGCAGCAAATTCCACTCAGGCCCCTCCGGTTCACTTCATATCCTGGCAAGGGGGCTACTCTCAGCCCCTGTGCAAACACAAAGCTCCCAGGTCTGTGATGTTGCCAGAAAATTGCTGTCCTCACCATCCCCAGTATCTCCTTTAGGGAAGGACCAACCCATCCTTGTTCCAGGGAATGCTAACTGATATGGCAGGATAAAATCTGAATGCAGATAAATCAAACATGGTTTGTCTCAGCATCAATATCCGTTTGCTCAAGAAATGCTCTGATACAATATGCTTATATTTCTGTAGAATAATAAAGTTAAATTCCAACTTTTGATTAGTAAAGTGAAACCAGTGCTAAGGTCATATGAAAGAAAGCAATGCATTGGGTTCCACTGTTCTGGCATAAGTTGTCCTGACTAGACTGGCCAGGATAAAAATATACAGAAAAYAAAGCACATTTTAAACTGGCTGGCAATCATCTGATAGGACTAAACTATCTATACAAGCTTAGAAATAAACATCAAACAGCTATGTTTCCAGAGGAGTCTCTGAAAGGGCTATTCTAATGTTAATTAACTTTATCAGTAGTGAGTTTATTTTCTTCCAATCACTGATAACAGAGTTTGCAAAGGAGAAAGATTGGGGATAAACAGCAAGAAGGTGAAGACACAGATTCACAGCAACTGAGAATGTGCTGTAAACTAGAGCATAACTGAAAGGTATGTACAGTAAAATATCAGGTTAAGTATCTGGGTACTTAGAGAATGGATTTCAAGAGGATACTTTTAGCTAAGAAGGTTTCACTTCTATAGCTAGTGGAAGAAAATGCTCCTACAGAGGAGGATTCARAATAAATTCAGGTGCTTTAATTCTCCTTCTTGCACAGCCTCTATCTCCCTCTTTGTTTTCATTAGAGCAAGAGAGTAGAGGGATGAGTTGATATTAGCTTTTGTGAATGTCTCCCAGAAAACAAAGACCAAACAGAGTTTGGAAGACTCTGAAAGCAACTCTGTGTTTGAAGATCTGCACTCCACTCTGCTTGTTGACCCCTCACATGGAAGCTGGGAAATCATGAGACCATCAGGAACTCACCCTGAAGAAAGTGGACTTTTGTGGTAGCAAACCAGAACTTTACTTAAAACTTAATCATGAACAGCAGTGAATATATTAAAAAAATGATATGCAATGGCAAATGCATATGTCATCATGATAGGCAGGAACTGCATCCAAATTTTGATTCTTTGAGTACAGAGTGAAAAAAGAACAAACAAAATAAAAGAAATGTATCTAAGTTAGGAGGAAAGATTATTTTGAAGAAACTCTGAGGGAAATAATTTATTTCTCAAAATTCTTATCTAGCATGCCTAAGTTCAGCAACTACATTTCAAGAAGGCTTTGGCATCCATAGATGGGAGCATCTGCAACCACAGATGGATCATGGACAGAGAAACATAGTTAGGATGCCAGGCCACTCTTATTTTCTTAATCTATGATATAAACTATCTTAAATAATATAGGGTAACCAGATATGGTGGTAAGATCTTATTCAAAGGCAGCAATGAATATAACTTTTACCGATGTAGCTATGAGGCTGTTTTCTTCTGACCTTTTAGCTGTAGAAAACCCTGACTCCTCTCTCTCTCTCTCTCTCTCTCTCATCTCCAACATTTCCTTCTCTACAGCTCTACAGTTTATGCTCAGCCTAGCTAAAGCTGAATTGTTTTTCTTAAATAGTTATGCTGCCTGTCAGAGTTACACATATATGCGAAACTATTTCTCATACTTGTATTCTATACCTGATGGTTCTTTTACACTACTTCCTATGCTATATTTAAAAATATAGAAGCATTCTGAAAGAGTTTGGATTAAATGGAGGTCAATTGGCATCAAACCTTCAAGAAGAATAATGAAAAATTGGACGAGGTTCAAAGAGCCATGAAAAGAAACTAGAGTAAAAGGCTGAGATTAGGTTAATTCAATTTATTTTGCTTCTCAAAGAGAAAGTTAGAAGCAGAGATTATTATAGGAACTTCTACATTACTATTATTTAATCTGATAGCACAGACCTCCTTAGTCTAAAAGGCAAAGGGATGAACAAGGTCCAAGTTCAAACCAGATAAATTTAGATGAGAAATGAGGCTCAAATCTTAAATTGTACACACAGTCAATCACAATAGATTAGCGAGTGTTTAAAGTAGCTTCTCTTTTATTGCAAGCCTTTGAAGCAACATCACTTTTCCAGTTTGGGKKTTTTTTTTTTAATTACTTAAGTATTAAGACCTTAAGATCTTCAAAGATCCGAGCAGATCACAAGACTTCCATGACAAGTTGCTAAACTACRCAGAAAGTCAGACCAGCTCTTTTTGAGAAACTACTCAAGCCTTAAAATTTATAAACCAATCCATGGGCTGTGCGTTATGGCTACAAATCTCTCCCCTTCCTCCCCTTCCCCCAGCAAGATCAGAGCCATACCAGGCAATCTGCATAAATTTGGGGAAGAAAGTCCCTGCTTCAAACAGCTTGCAGTCTCCACAGATAAAGTAAGTTTCAGGTTGTAGGGAAACAGATGCTCAAAATAGCAAGATGACTTTGATCAAGGTTAGTCGCAGCTGTCCCAGCCACAGCCTGCCCTCAAATATGAATCAATTCACTGTTAACACTGGTGTCGTAGTAGCTCTTATTTTATCAGAACTAATTAGACAGTCTTAGGTTGTGGTTGACTGAATCAATGCTTTGCAAGGACAACAGAACCTTCAATGTCTCTTTTGTAGTAAAGCCTTACCTATAAGGCATTTTTTTTAAAGAAAAGAAGCTTACATACACTACCAACAGCACACAGAAAGAATTCCCTTCTACTCAAACTCTTGGTTTAAAAGTTAGAAGATGAAATGTTTCCAAAATGCTCATATTACCACAGCTATTATTTTCAGTTATCACCTTCCAGGTGCTTTCCCAAAATTCAAGTGACACAATGCTGAAATAAGTTATATGCATCCACTTTTAATGTATAGCTATGTCTGGACAGTAGTAAAAACCCTTTCAACAGAGTACAAGAATGTTTGAGCTTCAGCTTTGAAAACTTGGACTCCAACATCTTAATAAGTAGAATTAACTGAACATARAGTATTATTTTAGAAGGATGTTTTTATCTGCAGACCAGCACTATCACAACCTTATCTCCACCTGACGACAGGAGCTAGAACATCCTAATAATATCATTTTGGATATCCCATTGCATTGGGATGTCTATGCACGGTGGATCAATTGTATTTTGGGCCAATAGCCTACATATTTCCTATTCTTGAGTTAACCGTGGAAATTAATGATTTATTTCCTCTTCTAAAACATTTATTTTCAGAGTTTGGAAAATAAGATTTGTGGTGCCAAAGGCCCACTCGCATAGTATAAATATATTTATATGTTCTTGTAATTATATTTATACTATACCTGAGAGATTCCAACTCTGCAAATAAATCTTGTTATTTTCTAAACTATGCAAATAAACTTTCTATAGTAGAAATAAATCATCTGTGCCACTACAGAACTCTCTTCTCCAGAAGCAAGAAAATATGTTATCAGTACTGATGGACTGTCAGGCAGTAATGGTCAAGTCCCAAACTTGTGGTAAGTTGCACCTGCTAATTAGTTGGATGTAGTCGCTTACTACAGGGGAAGGAACAAGAAAAAAACATTCAGTGAATATTGGGACTGGTTAGCTATGTATATGATCGTAACAGTACTATGTTGGGACATGTGCTGGGAATTCACTACATTGTGCAATGTAGCTCAAGAACCCCTAAGCTAACTCTGCCTCAGTTAATTTCCTTCCACTGTATGGTGCAAGTACATCCCTAATGATATTCAGCATCATTCCTGAAAATAAATGAGGGGAAAGAGAGGTAAATAAGGMAGGTTTGGGGCAAACAAGTTTAAGTGGTGCTAATTTTTTGCCATGCAGTGTTAATCTTGATAAAGTCAGCAAGGCAACTCTCAATTTAAACATATCTAACTGTGAGAAGAATTAATCCCAAATTTAATCTAGTTTACTTCCTTTAGTGGCACCACTACAACAGCATCTGAGCATCCTGCATTATTTAATTGCATTTATCCTCACAACAGCCTTGCTAAGAGGAAAACACTATTACTGCTATTTGACAAGTAGAGGTCTGAAGCACAGAGAAACTAAATGACCTATGGAAGGTCAGAGGGAAGCCTGTTTCAGTGAAAGTAGTAAATCTCAGATTTGCAGAGTCCTCTGACAGCACAATCCAATAGGACTACTTACTTATGTCTTCTGCTTACTAGTACCAGAAATTCTTCCTGGAAAGAGAAATAGTATTTGCCTCATAATTATCTGAATCAAATTTTTTCTTCGTGGTCTCAAAACAAAATAAAACAAACAAAAATACCCAAATAGGATAAATCAAAAATAAACTAAGAAGAAGAGCTTGGCCTCAGAGACATTTTGCACAGAACTATAAATACAAGCATAAATGATAATCCGAACTTTTCTACTTCATAAAAGCAGTATTTTCTTCATTCAAAATACACTCTTCCTGATGAAAGCAATGCAGCACAGAGATAAAACACACTGTGTGTTTCGCATACCGAGGAAAAAGGATTTTCTCCCTTCTTTTTCTTTTTTACACATACTTCATCTTCCCTCTCCCTGCCTCTCCTCTTTCTTTCATTAAGAAAGATACGTCATAGCAATGAAGTTATGGATACCTGTTTTCCAGTTACTTGCTGGTACAGATATTTTTACCAGTTCCCTAAGGATGATGCAGCTCCGACTAAAAATACTTCATGTTCAAATTGGTAAGTCTAACTCTACAGCTGCTGGGACATGCCCAGCACACAGCTAACCCACCTTCCAAAGGATCTCTGTTCACGAAGTGTTGTAGTGTGGGACAGAGGGAGGATTCTGGAGTTACACATTTTAGGAAAAATAATGTGACTAGCAAACAAGGTAACTAGAAAAGTGGCTTAGAGAAGGCAAACACAGACAGGGGCAAGTTAAATTACTGGAAGGTCAGGATAGAATCAGGCTCTTGTTCTTCTGGTACATGCACAGGGAGAGCAGATACAGTAGGAAACATAAATGCCAAGGAAATAAGTGAGCTGATAACTTGCATAAAGAACTGGCACCTTATACAAAACTGAGTGAAAAGAGAGTAAGGAGGACAAAGAGAAGAGATGAGTTGGTGAATGAAGCATCAATATGGACTCTGGACATACAGATTATATTCTGTGTTGCCAATACTCATTAAGATATTTTGAACACATTGTTTCCCTACCATCCTTCAGTTTCCCTGCTTGTAAAATATAACTAAATTATTATTAATATAATCACACAACAATAATGCCTGTATGGCCCTGTGGAGCACTTTCATTTCTGCCAATGAAAACATTAAATATTATTACTTACAAAGGAATATCTCAAGACATCTTTAATTTCACTGTAATGATGGTGGAGGGGGAAATCAGTTAAAAATTAGAGAGCCAGTGACTGCTTCTTCAGTGCTTCATAACTAATGTTCCTGCTCTTGGAGACCCCCTTACCTATTCCAACACTGTAAAGTCAGCCTGCTTTTGCTGCGGCTCCAGGTATTCACTGTGAACAGATCCTCCCTAGGAAACCAGTTTTTAAGCACTGCCCCCAAAGCAGTGCAGGTGCAGCTTTAAAACTAGCTCCAGGTCTCTGCTTCAGCCTCAGTTTGTGAGAAGCTGGCAAGGCTGCAGCCACGCCAGAAGTTCACTCCATCAACTGCCTTTTGACAAACGGCCTCTTCAGGACTACTGGCAACTGTTATAGCTTAGCACTTGGAGGCTTCTAATCTAATCAATAGGGCAACCGGTCAAAGAATTGGCCATAAGGTCCAAGAGCTGCAGCCTGTTCTCCCATTTCTCCAGAAATGGCCAGGACACAATGAAAAACCCTGTCTTACTGGGTAATGTGTATTTTTTGGAAGCCATTTCAGACTGCTGTAACACAGAGGTCATTTACTAAGCTGTCCGATTCATTAAACAGAGAGAATGCCCAGTTTCACAAGATTAAGGAAAAGGTCTGAATTTGATTTCTCCTATGGCAGCAAATTACATTCTGTAGTTTATGAGTACTTTACACAGTAACAGCCCATCTGAGACAGCTCTAGTCGGTCGTCCTTAATAGATCTTCAACATCTAATCATTTTGAGTGTGATTGTACAAATCTTCCCCTACCAGCTCTCTGACCTCAGTAGCATCTCTCACATGAGTGAGGCTCACAAATGCTGCATCTTAACATGGACCAGAATGGGTGACTCTTCTTTACGTTACTGTGCACTGCAGGCAATCCAAAATCAGTAGAAACAGAAGTATTGCATACCCCGCCTTATGATCTTTAGGCACTACTTAGCAATGCTTTTTGATTTTTAGACTTCTCAAAGTTTTTCAGTGGAGGTATGGAGTCAGAATATTGGGTTTAAGCTTCATATTAGTAAGCCTGATTTCTTAGACTCCTCTTGTGAATGGCTTTGAAACAGTTCACAGCTTTTAAGGGACCCACAAATAACCGATTTAAAAATTAAGGAAGCCTAAAACACACACACCCACACTATCTAGCTTTAGCTTTATCAGAACAGTGGAGCAAATAATCTTTCCCGAAGTCATCACTACAAATAAATTAAACTTGCAATTTGTTAGAATGATTAAATTCCCCAAAGGAAGAATATAAATCTCTCCAGTATATGGGCCATCCATGTTATCTCATTTCACACTGCATATTTTCATTAGCTGGCACCATGGAATGTGCTCCCTGTCTCCATATGCTCTGATTTTCAAACTGTCTACAGGTTTATGCGACTTTGGCAGGTGAGGGATTCAGACGTAAATTTGGCAAATCTCCCTCTTGATGAGGCATCTTGGTGTCAATTCTTCTTCATTTCTTTTGCTGGCAGACTTCTCCCTCAGGCCAGTAGGGACCACCCTGATGCTGCCTAACACTTTGGGATGTGACTTTTACCTCAAATTGTGCAGAAACCTGTTCGTGCATAGGTGGGAATACTAAAGTTATTATTGCATTCATCTTTGTGCTGACCTTTAAGCTTCTCTCATTACAACACACACACTCTTTATGCTCACTGAGCTTTCCTTTTGAATCAAGGGGTGAAACCTTACGATAGAGGTTGCCTGTGTATGTCAGCTTTTGTGAAAAGAAAACATAACATTTACTTTTCGTATTGGAGCAACGCACTTGGGAAACTGCTGTTGCTCTCTTTAAATATGAAATTCCATTTGCCCAAGAATTGCTGTTGCTGCTTTCCAACATGTGCTCATTTCCTTATGGGGCTTCTTTCCAAATCCTCCTGGAAGGATAACTTTGGACTTTGTTTGCCAAAGACCAGGGAGCAGTAGCAAATGTTATTTAATCAGAAAAACAACTGATGAGCCAAAATAAGATAGAAAGGCTTTTTTTCTAAATCTGAAAAAAAAAGAATTAAAATGACAGGCAATAATAAATGTTTTGTGATCAAATTCTTATGAATCAAAATTATGATTGACAAAGTACATTTTTGGTAAGAAAGGTGGCAAACAACATACATGCTAGGTGATAGCATCTTTCACTTTAAAATTGGTAATTTAGACAAAAGAACTCAGTAGTTACTCTTAATTTTAAGCTAATTATTAGAATAACACTGCATTTTACAGAAATAAATAATCAACCATCATCAGCATGTGGGCGAATCAAGGAAAAGAAAGCTCAGCAATCAGTCAGCACAACACATGACAAGCACCAACAGCAGGGATCACACAGGAATCACCAAAGCTGCTGTATGGATTAGTCACTGTGAATAGTTTACTACTGTCCCATAGGCTGAAAGCCACTCAGCAAGCCTTGTCAAGAAATTTCCACTCAAACTTCTTCATTGGAAAGTTGATTAGAGCTGTTTCCCCCATTACTACTTTCTCTGAGCTTTTTCTTCTGAAATCACTTTTAATTTCTGCAATGGAAGTAAAAATCCATCCATCTGTTTGTAAGTTAGTTACGAATGAACCAAGCAGTTGAACTTAGTTTTTGTAGGTGGGGGAAGAAGGAGTGGGGGTGTCATATTTCTTCTGTTCAGCTAGTCTTTGATTCATTCCCGTGTAACACAGTTTTCCAGTAAACTAGGTAGGACTATGTGGCACACAGAATGCAGGATTAGGTTCACAAAAAAATCTAGGAACATACTGGCAGTCTTAGAAASTGGTGCTGTGTTAGAAGAATCTGGTATGAAAGAAACAAAAAACCAAACAAACAAACAAACAAAAAACCCTGACACTGGTACATCTTGCTTTCAATAGCAGTGATGCTTCCTCACCCAAGTATCAGGAAAGCAGCCTTGCAGACACAAAACCTGTCTATTGCAAGGTTACTTTATCCTCCTTGGAACTTCCTCTGCTACACTCAGGTGAAGGCTGCATCTATTTAACCATCAATTCTGTATGTAACTGATGCCACAGCTTCTTATTACATATAATTTGGATGTCCTTGGTCATCCTGAAGTTAAGAGAAGGGGCAGGAATTCAAAATCCCCCAGTGTTTTCCAGGATCCTCCCTCAGAAATTGCAGCACAGGGCACTGATTTGTCAGCACATGCTTTCAGTTACTTCACCTAAAGCTTTTATTCTGATGCAGAGATTCTTGTTCCTTCTTGCGCTTCACTACTAACATCAGTCTGATGTCAATATTCATCATGCATCCCATATATAACCTTATCAGTGCTCTTCTCCACTTGTTATTTGGATAAGCAAAAGGGGAAAACACAAAAGAAGGCAGGGGGGAAAAAGAAAGAAAGAAACACACGAGATTCTGGCTGGCACCTTATTAATGCTTCTTTCAAGTAGCCAAATGCATGTCTCAATAAATCTCAACCCTTCTGGAGTATAGTATTTTTCAGCCTTATTACTTCCAATATTTTGCCTGTCATTTCTGAATGGTTTCTCAGAAATAAAAGCTTGTCCTTGAGAAGCAAGAAAAAGTTACTATATTTTCAGTCTGAATCACCTCATAATATAAGCACTGAAATGCTAGGAATAATGTAAACTCTACAGTAAAATACAATGATATAGTATACCTAGAAATTCCTCAGCTTAATAGGTGTTGTGCCATTAACAGTGAATTTTATGGAAGCTAGTAGATGTAAATCTGTCARGTAGGCAAAGATTTACAGTAATATTCACCACAGTGGACGATTTTCATCACATTTAGAACTGTCAGGTAGCTAGTGTGTTTTCCTCAGTCCCCTTAGGTATGAAGGCCCCTTCATTTTATTTAAAGGTTGGTACTTTGACCTTCAGGAATTTAAGTTTTCCAATGCTTTGTCCCTTTTTATAGATACAGCCTGAGTATTTAGGTGACTTTGCACATTCATGCCAGTCTTTCCAGAGAAAAGAGATGAGACTTTAGCRTATGTGCTGGACACTAAGTCACTGACACGATAGACAAGACCCCAACTGATGGCATACACGTTTGCAAGGTTAAAATAACATTTGCAGTACAGTATCTCCACATTCCAAGAAACTAGGGTGAATAAGCTCTCTTTTTCAGGAATCGCTGCCAGTGTGTATTCAGGGGGCAGAGGCACTACTACCTGGTTAACATCTAAGTAACTGTTTTGGAATGTATGTACCTATATGAGACATGTCACTGACCTTGAGGATAATATAGAGAACAAGCTCTTAAGAGACTGACCTTGCCACAGTGAGAACATTAAAAATTCACCGAGAGGGGCTTTGTATTACTATTTCCACAGCAAATAGTAGACTGCAAATAACACACACTTTTGAAATGCAAATAAGAAAAAAATTTGTGCCCTATATCCATGATTGTTTTTTAAATAAATATTCAAAAGAACTTTAAAACAGAAATTTGAAGCAAAGATTTCAAACAAATTCAACACTTGCATGAGACAAACATTATTTTGCATTAGTTATAAAAAATTAAGCAGAATAAGATTAAAAGCCCACAGTATGACTAAATACACACAATACTATCCACAAAGACAAACTATGCAATATAATAACCTGCCAGAGGGGCTGACTAGTTGCTTTAACTTAATCCAGTATTTTCTCATACCTCTCCTGTGTGCTCAAAGATTTGTCTCGGGCTTCTATGAAAGGGCTGCTAACACCAGAGAAGAGGCTTGGGCATCATAGGAAAGGGCTTGGAGGAACACTTGATAAGGGTCTGCACTATATCTGCAATAAAGACAATTCCTCAAGAGTTCCTTTATAATATGCAGGTTTCCAAAGCAAATAGGAAAAAAATGCAAAAATGCTAGTCAGTTCCATTTCTAAGAAGAATGGCCAGTGTCCCACCTCAGCCTCCATCCCATTCCTTCCTGGAGGAACTGCCTCAGGCCTGCTGTGCAACCACAATGTCTTCAGCACAGCTAACAACAGAGCTAGCTGGGAACCTCCCATTTTAAACTTTGTTTTATGGAAGAAGAAATTGATGAAGAAAACCAAAAATACTGTTGACCAAGCTCATTCCTTCTCTTTTGGCACACCTGTTACCAACTACCCACATTAACCCATGTCAGAATTTTTGAAAGCTTTCTCAAGCACAGGAAGGACATTTTTTTCTTGGGGTGAAAGAGAAGTTTCACAGGAATCAAACAAAGCTAACTGTACTTCTTAATTATATCTCACTACTTTTACTTCTGGGCTCTTAACTGTCTTTAGGCCTACAAGAGTACAATTATATGGTACACCATAAGAAACCTCACTGTTCAGTGCTTACAGTGCATATTCTAAAAGATGAAGATCCTCTGGCAATCAAGTTAAACACAGGGTCTAACTACGCTAATAGCTGAGGTGAAATACCTCCACACCACAACACTCCAAATGTAGGAAATCTTGAGCCAACAATTTCCTCAGAAGCTGAGCAATTACAAACCTAAACCTACTTCTAATCAAGAACTTCAAAAGCACCTGATATCCAAAAGGAGGCCTGCCGTGCACTTCCTACAGAGAACCCCTTATCTTCTTCAATTCTAATTAATCTTTCAAGTCGCTCAGTTTCCAGCTTGAGAAAAACAGCAGCAAAATACCTTCATCTTACAGGTTTATTTATGAAATAGCATTTTCCCAAACCAGTCGACATGACTGCCATTCTTACAAACTTTGACACACAAGCCTATAAAAAAATTCCCTAGCAAAACATGTTAAACAATGCTTGCCAATTGCCAGTGAAACATACCTTATATTCAATTGCATCCTGTGGTTCTGAAACTATTAACTATGCAATTCCCAAGTTAAAATTGACTAGAAAATAAATTCAAATATATGGAATTAGTAGCATTTGAAATAAATTAAAATACTTAGCAGTTTTGTCATTGCAAACACTCTAATGCACACTGGCTACTTCTAATTACTACTTTAAAGGCTTTTTTCCTATTAAAGTTTCAGTACTTAAATTCTGCTTTGACCACAATCTGTCAGGTGTCTCCCATCACTTTACAGTGCATTTCAATAGTAGTAAGCTAGGGCTTTTATAGATAGCAAGAACAGAAGAGTCCTCTACAATCTTCAGTCTTGTCTGCAGCAAGAGATGGTTGAATTTAGGATGGTTAATGATGACAACTTGTCCACATCCTTAGCTGGATAGCTCCAGTAGTTACTTACATTTACAATTAAAAGCCTGCTCTTATTTTTATTTTCTTAACTGTCCTAGTTGCACTCCTGTAATCCTCTAACACCTTGTTTTCCAAGAGACTCCCAGAGAGAGGAAGTTTCTTTTCATAGCCTTATCATCTTTGATCCCTCTTTCTTCCCCCAAAATAGCCTTTTGAAAAATGCTTGCAGTGGRAAATGAAGCCCTCCAACTCGCTCACCTTTGGAGTTACAGTAGGTCAAGTCTGAGTTCCCTTTTCACTGTTTGCATGTTCATTTTATTCCCTATATAGTGAATAACAATTGTTTGATTAATACTTCGTCAAATATATTCATATTTACGCAAAAAAATTGCCATCGTGCTTTAAAAATACAAGAACATCAGGAAAACAAACAAAACAAAAAAAAACCACTTCCCTAACTGCCTTTTATTTGTATTAAAAACCTGCTTAGACAAATAGCTTGCTATTCTTACTGCAAGCTAGGAGGGAAGGAGAATAGCAAGTGAAAATGTGCCCATTTTTCCTGCTTTGGGAATGCTATTCCACATAGAGCATCAGGTATGTTAGAAAATAACTATATAGTATTTATTTAAGATTTCCCACAGTATGTGGCATTAACTGAAAAACAAAGGAGTTCTTGATGTTCTTAGATGACAGAACAATCAGGGTTACTTTATCTAATCAATGAAAAAAAAGTGCTTCAGAGCACTTTTTGTTAGGACAAAGATCCAAAACCGTGAACAAATAATACTATCCAGTAAGTAAATTTTTTTTTTTTTTTACAGCTTTTTGAAATACGATTAGCTCAGGAATAAAGCAAAAGATAGGAAGTTCCAACTCTAAAGGAGATGGGCTATTCACAGCTTTTAAAAACTTCTGAAGATAGAGTTACAGTAAAAGTTTCCACAAAGTACAAGAAACTCACACTGAGTACATTGAAAAGTTTTGTTTTTCACAAACAGTGCCACTGAAATCAGTAGATCCATCCATGAGCGAGGTGGACATCCAAGATTAAGCCACTGGAGTGGACTGCAAGTCAGGTTAGCATTTTCTGAATTATATGTATACATACAAACACATATATGTGTGTGTTTTTGTGTGTGTGTGTGTGTATGTTTTTGCTAACACAAGTAATAAAAAATAGCTATGCCAGCACTGCTTATTATTAAATTAATCTGGCATTTCTCATAAGACTCTTGTTTTTCAGGTATCTACCACTCTTCAACCACACAGGCTAAAATACTTTGAAAGGTTCAAATACTCGTTGCAATGGAAGAGAGTCTTGACATTTAGTAGGGAGCATCTTATCCAAATGAGCACGTATTTGGCCAAATCATAAGAATTTGGAGAATAATATCTCATTCATCCCCAGTAGGGACATACTAGAATGTAACAGCTAAAATGTTCAGAGAATCTCACTTCATGCTTGAAACCTGCCCAACCTTAACTGGAACACAAATGCCTTAAAACCAATCGTATCCTTTCCAGCTCTATATTATCGTTTGCACAGGGACTAGTTTACTTCACCACCATCAAAACTGTGAAGTCTAGTAAATGGACCACTCCAAAACTACCTGTAAGAACTGTATATCACATTAGGATGTTGGAATTATCCACAAGAATACTATCTATGTGCAATTTCAGCTCCTGAAGGAAAAGCGATATTGAACCTTTACATTTATCACACATCCATTACTTGTTCTTGGTTACGAATTCCCTCTTAGAGCATATGAGTAACTCCAGTACAAAATATGTTTTAAATATTTTTTTTAAATTACTGTATACGCAACTTTAAAATACGTTCACATGTTCTTCTGTCTCTACACACACCCGCAAATCCTATGTTTTATATGACCCTGCCTGGGTTTCTACAGAGTATATGTGGAATCCCCTCAACACTATTTCTTTGCAGAGCCTCTTCCTGCAGGTATTGATATCAAGTAGCAACTTCCTGAGCTGCAAAATACTTCACTTATTTTCATTATTGGTCTGAAAAACTCCGAAGGATGGGGGCAGTGAGGGGAATCAACAAGAAACCCCTCCTTTCTACACCTCTGTATTAAATGTTCATAGAGGCTGTTGCTGCGCTCAGGCTGAACTTTGCAGGGAAACTTCTCTTAAGGAATTTTCTTCTGTGATTATATCCCCTGGAGCATAAATTACAGAATAAATACAGAGTAGCTGCTGGGATTTAGCATCATTTGTTGTGATGACTAGGTGGCTCAGTCCATTGGAAAACTACAGTACAATGTTGCTCTGTACACTGCCCTTCAGGAATTGCAATTTCACAGTTTGATTCCCAGCCCTGCCTTGCAGGGCTGCTACTGTAATGAGTTTCTGGATCTTTGCACACTACGTGAAAAATTCTCTTTGCAGTAGTTTCTCAACAGGAAATGCAGAAAACACCAGAGGAAAAGATAGTTAAGGCAAAGCATAACAACACTGAGAGCACAGGATGAAGCGTTCTGAACACTTCACCAGAGGCAAGCGTGAACTACTGTCATCATCTTCTTCTCCACTGCAAAGATTTTATTTTAGAGCACCAACACAGCCAGTCTTATGCAAGCTCAAGTACGGGGAATACATGTGGAAATGAAGAATGCTGTTTTATTCTGCCTGGGTCATGGGCATTAATGGCAAATTGTGCCCTTATGCAATTTAGGGCAACTAAATTGAAAGAACCAGGAAACTTCTGATGAGGGGACAAAAACGATTTCATGCACACAAGTTTTACAACAACTTTGTTATAAAAGCTTTCACATTTTTTTTCAAAGTACTCCAAATATTTTTGGAAGAGTGTCTTTTGGTCAGAGAAAGAAACTTCATATTTGATGCAGTATCTTTCATTAACAACTGTTTGCCTGCTGCATTTTACCTGAGTTTTTAGATAATAGAGCAACACCTTTGCAAAAGCAAAGTTGTAAACCTCAGTCACCTCTGCTAGCAGCCAGTAAAAGTCTCCATTTCAAGAGCATTTTCCCAGGACCACTACTTTTTAATGTAGCCAGTTGCTAGAATACAGTTGTATGCATACTTCAGGAGTTTTTCATAAATATCTGTAAGTTCTTTCAAAAGCACCTTCATTATTTTGAAACTTAAATCCCATTTTAGGGCTTGTCATGGTTGAAGGGCATGAGCAATTGAGTATAAAGGTATAAAATATAAAGGTGAATCCACAAAAGGATGGATGCAGTGAGACCACACAAACTTGTTTGTAAAAGATTCCTCACAGACAGGAAATCTAGAACAGTAAAGGACATATAATAATCAAATTTCCAATAGGGATCATTATGAACTGTTCAATTGTTTTGATAAATAATTAATAGGGAAGAGAGAAGAGAAAGGCCATGGAAGTGAGGTGGTAAAGTTGCTCTTTATGTGAGAGATCAGCTGGAATGCATCAAGCTTTGCCTGCGGTTGGTGGAGGAGGAGGCAGTCGAGAGCTTGCTGGTAAAGATCAAAGGGCAGGCCAACATGAGGGACACTGTTGTGGGTGTATACTACAGGCCATCTCACCAGGAAGAGGAAGCTGATGAGGCCTTCTAGACAGCTGGAAGTAGCCTCACAAACACAGGCCCTGGTTCTCATGGGGGACTTCAACCAGCCTGACATCTACTGGAAGGACTACACAGCAAGGCACAAACAGTCCAGGAGGCTCCTGCAGTGCACTGATGATAACTTCTTGTCACAATGGTGGAGGGGTCTACAAGGAAGGGTGTCCCGCTGGACCTTCTCCTTACCAACAGAGAGCGACTGTTTAGAGATGTGAAGGTTGGGGGCAGCCTTGGCTGCAGTGACCACGAGATACTGGAGTTCAGGATCCTGCAGGAAAGAAGTAAGACAACAAGCAGGATTGCAACCCTGGACTTCAGGAGAGTGGACTTTGGGCTCTTCAGAGACCTAATTGATGGAGTCTCATGGGTTAAGGTCCTAGAAGGAAGAGCGGTCCAGGAGAGCTGGCTAGTATTCAAACATCACTTCCTCCAAGCTCAAGAGTGGTGCATCCCTATGAGTAAGAAGTCCAGAAAAGGGGGTGGGAGACCTGCATGGGTGAACAAGGAGCTCTTGGCCAAATTCAGACAGAAGAAGAAAGCACACAGAATGTGGAAGAGGGGACAGGCTACTTGGGAGCATTATAGGAATGCAGTCAGAGTACGTAGAGATGTTGCAAGGAAGGCTAAGGCCCAGTAAGAATTGAGTCTGGCAAGGGATGTCAAAGACAACAGGAAGGGCTTGTTCAAATACATCAGCAGCAAGAGTAGGACTGGGGAAAATGTGGGCCTGCTACTGAATGGGGCAGGGGCCCTGGTGACAAGGGAGACAGAGAAGGCAGAATTACTGAATGCCTTCTTTGCTTCAGTCTTCACTGCTAAGGGCAGCCCTCCCAAATCCTGCAGCCTGGACATGAGGGAGAAAGTSYAGAGAAGGGAAGACTTTCCTTTGGTTGAGAAGGATAGGATTAGAGATCTTCCGGGCAGGCTAGACATCCACAAATCCATGGGCCCTGATGGGAGGCACCCACGGGTACTGAGGCAGATGGTGGATGTTGTTGCCAAGCTGCTCTCCATAATCTTTGAAAGGTCCTGAAGAACTGGAGAGGTGGCTGAGGACTGGAAGAAAGCCAGTGTCACTCCAATCTTCAAGAAGGGCAAGAAGGAGGACCCAGGCAACTGTAGGCCAGTCAGCCTCGCCTCCATGCCTGGCAAGGTGMTGGAACAGCTCCTTCTGGATGTCACTTCCAGGCATATGGATGAAAAGAAGGTGATCAGGAGTAGCCGGCAGGGATTCACCAAGGGCAAATCCTGCTTAACCAATCTGACGGCCTTCTACGATGGAACAACTGGCTGGGTATATGAGGGGAGAGCAGTGGATGTTGTGCACCTTGACTTCAGCAAGGCTTTAGACACTGTCTCCCATARCATCCTGCTAGAGAAGCTCAGGAAGCGTGGGTTAGACGAGTGGACAGTGAGGTGCATTGAGAACTGGCTGGCTGGAGTGCTCAGAGGGTTGTCATCAGTGGTGCGGGGTCYGGTTGGAGGCCTGTGGCTAGCAGAGTCTGCCAGGGCTCAGTATTGGGTCCCATCCTGTTCAGCTTCTTCATCCGTGACCTGGATGAGGGGGCAGAGTGCCTCCTCAGCAAGTTTGCTGATGCTACCAAGCTGGGAGGAGTGGCTGATACACCTGAGGGCTGTKCTGSCRTTCAGAGAGACCTGGACAGGCTGGAGAGCTGGGCGGAGAGGAACCTGCTGAGGTTCCACAAGGGCAAGTGCAGAGTCCTGCACCTAGGCACCAGTCCAAGCTGGGGGCTGACCTGCTGGAGAGCAGCTCTGCCGAGAAGGACCTGGCAGTGCTGGTGGACGACAAATTGACTCTGAGGCAGCAATGTGCCCTTGTGGCTAGGAAGGCCAATGGTATCCTGAGGTGCRTTAGGAGGAGTGTTGCCAGCAGGTGAAGGGAGGTGATCCTGCCCCTCTCCTCAGCCCTGGGGAGGCCTCATCTCGAGTACTGCATCCAGTTGTGGGCTCCCCAGTACAAGAGAGACATGGAGGTACTGGAGAGAGTCCGGCGGAGGGCTGCGAGGATGATCCGAGGGCTGGAGCATCTGCCCTCTGAGGAACAGCTGCGAGAGCTGGACCTGTTCAGCCTGGAGAAGAGAAGGCTGAGGGGGGATCTTATCAATGTCTAGAAGTCCCTGAAGGGCAGGTGTCAAGGGGACAGGGACAAACTCTTCTCAGTTGTCCCATGTGACAGGACAAGAAGCAATGGGCAGAAATTGAAGCACAGGAAGTTCCGCCTGAACATGAGCAGGAATTTCTTCCCTGCRAGAGTGACAGAGCACTGGCACAGGCTGTCCAGCAAGCTTGCGGAGTGTCCTCCTCTGGGGATATTCAAAGCCCTCCTGGATGCAAGCCTGTCTAACATGCTCGAGGTGACCCTGTCGAGCAGGGAGGTTGGACTAGATGATCGCCAGAGGTCCTTTCTGATCTTACTGATTCTGTGATTCTAAGAGAAAATGGGATCACACTCCTCACAAGAATAATGATACCAGTAGAAAACATGTACCTCTAGATCCAGATTAAGGCCCCAAACTAAAATATTCATCCCAGAGAATCCTTTGGGAAATGGAATTGAAAGAAAAAAAATATATTTATATATATATTTTAAATAATAGGATTCACAGAATGCCCTGCACGATTACTGCAGGATTGCAAGTTGTAAAGTGACATAAAGTAAATCCATACGTTTAAGGGAAAACAAAAAAAGGTCTCTAAGTCAGCTTTAATAATCGAAAAAATATGAATGTATAAATAAATCAACATATATATGTCGGACATCCAGAAATATCTGAATAAAGACAAATGAATTTCTAACTCAGTTTGCTGGTCTGCAACAAGCAGAAGAAACAAAAGCAACAGAAGAAAAAGTGGTACAGATAGGGAATAGGCATATAACTCTGATACAGCCAGGCTTTTTTCTCATGTCTAAATGAAATTTACTGACGTTACAATTTGTGTTGTTGTCTCTCTCCATGTCGCTGGGCACCTCTGGGAAGGAGCTGGCTCCATCTGCTGTGCATCCCCAGGAGGCAGCTGCAGGCAGCACTAACGGCTCCCCCAGCCTCCCTCCTCCCAGCTGAAGAAGCCCAGCTCTCAGCTCTTGGCTCTCGCAGCCTCTCCCCCACACCCCAGGCTCTAGTCCCCACCACCTCAGTAGCCCATCCCAGGCTTGCTCCAGCAGGTCAGTGTCTTCCTTGCACCGGGGAGCCCTAAACTGGGCACAGTGCTCCAGGTGTGGTCTCACCTGCACCAGGTAGAAGGGAAGGAGCACTTCCCTTGACTGGCTGTCTTGCAGCTGGACCTGTACTAACACAGCCCATGATACAATCAGCTTTCACAGATGCATTTCCCCTTTCTGAGCTCCAAGAAGTTCCTGACGTCCCATTTCTCCAGCCTTCTTGTTCAGGTCCTTCTGAAAGGCAGCCCTGCTCTCTAACATATCAAAAACTTCCCTCAGCTTAGTATCCTACACAGATTTGCTGTCAGAGCACTTTGAACCCACCATCTGGTAGTTAACAGAGAATTATTATTATACAGTATAGATGCCAATATTGAGCCTTCAAAGAGACCACTAGTACCCAGGCAACATTTCAACGTCGTGCTGCTAACAACCACGCTTTGAGCCTGATGATACAGTTGATTTCCACTCACCCTATCATCCAGTTATCCAGTTCATATCTCACCGATTTGGCTACAAGGTCACTATGGGAAAACATGCCAAAGACCTTAATAACATCAAGGTAAATAACATCCGCTGCCTGCCCCTTGTCCACATAACCACTCATCTCACTGTAGGAGGCAGTCAAGTCAGGTATGATTTGCCCTTAGTAGATCTGTGCTGGCTGTTCCCAATTACCTTGTTCTTCATGTGCCTGGAAATGGTTCCCAGGAGGGTCTGCTCCATAATCTTCTATTGGCTTGAAGTGAGGCTGATTGGCCTGTAGTTTCCCAGATCCTCCTTCTCGTCCTTCCAGACTACAATCATGAAGCCAACTCTCTTCCAATCAACAGAAACCTCCCCTGATCACCATGACCTTTCAAAGACAACAGATTGCCTTCAATGACACTAGCCTCTGCAAGCCCAGATGCATCCTCTTTGGGCCCATGGACTTGTATGTGTCCAATTTTCTTTCTACATGCGTGTTAGAACTGAGTAGACAACACATCCAGGGAAAGGGGGATCTGCAATATGGGATAACCAGAGTTGCACTGGACACTCTGAAAAACAACTGAGCTGTCCTGGAAGTAAAGTAAGGGATTATTTCTTTAACCTGCTCTTCAATTTGTTCAGATTTACAGATCAGGACAGATAAATGGAGACTATGCCCAATGGATTAAATTTTTCACTTTCTCCTTAGCTAGAAGAGGAATCGCATTTACTTCTCTCTGAATGACTTGTTCGAAAGATCCACAGGACCTGCTTTAGAAAACTGCTGTGCAAAAATAAAGTGATGAAGCACTCTCTAGCAAATAAATTAGGGTCTTGCTCAAAACCTGGATCTCCACCTCCCTGTTTCTTCAAAGGATCATCTCCTCCTCACCCCAGCTTCCAATAACAGTAACACATCTGGGATTGAAAATAGCAGAAATAACACTGGTTTGAGGAAAAGCAGGAGGCAAAAAAAGAGCTGTCATCCCACTGTATACAAGGAACAGTCTGCCGGCTTCACTGATTATAATGTCATATAAAAGGTATTCTAAATTAACTTAAGACCTTTTTAATTTCTGATTTCAAATTAATCCTCCCCTAAGGGCCCACCCTCTTTAAGAAAGACAATTTAGTTCATTCAAAAGAAGAGACATGGGGAAATCAAACACTAGGGATTTATGGCTACTTTGTGTTATGTGAGGTGCACAAAGCAGTCAGTGTATAACATGGAATCTGGCCTCTAAGCTTTAATGGCAGTTAAGGAATTGCCATGTTTCTGTTTTCTTTTGATACCACTTCCAAATGTCTCAGTATCTCTGAAATTCACAATCCTGATCACAGGAACACTGCTCTACCACTTTTGCCAACTTCACTGGCAAGACTCTCTGTTTTTTTTAGTGACCCCCCCCCCCAAAAAAAAAAAAAAAAAAAAAAAAACTACATGGAATTTTTTGTAAGGAAGGATGTTATGACAGGAGGCCAGATGAGAAAAGCACATCCCTTGCTTTGGAGGAACGCCATTTGCCAAATCAGTTTGGACATCAGTCTTGATGTCCTAATTCTGGGCATTACATAGCTCCTACTCTGCAGTTCAGTATTTTTTTTTTCACATTTGATCTGGATTTTGCTACTCCAGAATCATTAGAGCATCTTATTAAATATTCAGGGGATCACTAAGCCATCAGTCTACTGTAGGAGCCAAAACTGCATTTACTTTCTTTTCTTTAATCTCCTGGACCTTAATTGCCATATTGACAGAAAAGAAACAGTTGTTTACCTTCCAAAGTCTCAGGAGTGCCTGCCAAATTAATCCTTTTAAGCAGTGTTTCTTCAGCTCCAGAAACGACTAAGTAGCATGCAAAGCAGTGAGATACTCCCTTAAGAGGCAGTAAACATTCACACTGCTTAGAAATTAACCTTGACTATTAGAACTCATCAAAGAAATTCTTTTCTTCATTTCTTATAGTCTGTAAGTCCCAAAAGGTAAATGTTTTCTTAAAACATAATCAGGAAATTTTGAAATTCTTATTCAAAAAAGTTTTGTTACCTAGATAGGTGCGGTGGCCAAAACACATACAGAGATAGGGGTAGTTCCAAGCTTTTTGCACTAAAGAGTGAGCTTACAGAAACTTGAAGTAACAAAGAGACCAAAATTAACTGGAATCTGGAAAATGTGAAAACTACCCATACATCACAAGGCCAAGCAATAGCTCTAAAGGCTGTGAAATAATGCATACTACTACTAACATCTGTGTCAGCTTGTTCTACAATCAGTGCTCTAAATTTTGAAGCATAATTATTTTTCCTCCTCAATACTGGCTTGTCATCCATTCTCTTGACAAATAGAGACTTGAAATTTTTGCATTAACTGACTCTGAAACAAAGAAAAGAATTTTTTCCCTCTTAAATGATGCTTACACTTCAGTTGCAAAGGAAATGAATTCTACTGCAAAAAAACAGGACAAGTGATTTATATTTCAGGACCAACCCAAGAGCATGTTGAAAGGTTTGAGTTTAAAAAAAATAAAAATAGCAACACAACTGAAGTGCCCTGAATCTGAATGACTTGCAGCAAGTCTCCTCACAGTGTACTTTACCCGCTCTGACACTTTTACTCTACTACTCAAGACTGATCTTTCTTTGAGGGGAAATCTGCGTATTCGCAAGCAGTTGCACTGTCCTCATCAATTCTACTGTGGATGGGCCAATGCTAACAAAGAGAACATATAGCTGTTTTAATATAAAAAAGAAAATGACAACAATAGTTAGAAGCCCACAAGGATAATGCCTCCAAGTTTGTTAAAAAACAAAAGGCTGAACATGGGGTAGTATTAAAGGCGAAAAACTCCAAAAAAACCTCTTCAGTGTGGAGAGACATCAGAAGATGACACAGCATTACTTGTGGAATGTGTCTCTTTTCCGTCTTTATGAACTTCTACAGCTTCAAAAAGCATGCTGCTATTTGCATTCAATCCCAGCAAGCAATGAGCTAAAAATAGTGTTGAAAATCCACTCTGCGGATACTGAATGGTGCTCTAGGAACTTTACAGTTAAATCTATTTTTTTTCTGGCAATTACAGGCAATGTTGCAGGAAAAAAAAGGCTTATCACTTTTTGCAGAAGAGGTGTTTCCTTTTGCAAGAGAAACCATGTGTCTTTCACACATATTAATGCACCAGCATGCCTGTATATGTTCACTTCATATTCTTCATAGTCTTCCTGCTTTGATATCTATTCCTTCACCAGTGCTAGAAACAAAAGAATATACAGAAAGTTGAATTATATTTGCCTTCTAGAGGCCATCAGTGAAGACTATTCTTCAGCATTTCTAAAGTCACAGTCACCATAGCTTTTAAATTTGATTCTTTGTACCAGAACCCCTGCTCTGCATAGTCCACTATGATTCATATGCATCAAGAAGTTAATTTTAGATAAGCACTGAGAAATCCACAGACCTGAATGCAAGGTGCAAAATAGTAAAAACTAAAATCAGCCTGGCACAAGACAGGTAAAAGTAGAAAGCCTACTAGAAAACAAGACAGATATGGAAGCTAATGGCACCAGTCAGGACTGAGTACTGCTCTGAGAGTAGACTCCTCAGATGGCCTCTGCTCATTAGAAATATTTTTACTTTAATTTATGGAGGAAACAGAAGACATAAACCAGAAGTATTCCCTACTTCATGCTTTTTTTAATGTGTGTGTCTTTTTAATACATCTCACTGATCCCTTACAGAAATAAGGCTGTTCTCCCCCCTGGCTGTCAACACAAAAGCACTTCCTAAGGAGGTCTGTATCTATGTTGGGACAAGCTATTTGCACCTTACATCATTTTGTACAAAGGAAAACACAGTATTGAAGATATCATCAACACAGCTATATGGTAAAGAAACTACCATTGAACAGACTCACTTGGAGCCTCTACCTATGGACCCAGGACCTCCATTTAAGCTCAGCCCAGGGAGTACTAGTCTGAGCCTAAGCTATGCTGTAGGAGTGCTGGAATCCAGCTCAATCATAGCCGTACTCCTGCCTAGCCATGGACCCTGATGACCTGAATTCTGACTCACGGACTGACTTCTTGGTTTGACCTTGACCATGTCTTATCACCACGGACCTGCCTGGCAATCACCGGACCATCTAATCCTGCCCTGAAAATTGTCTTCCCAACTTGACTTTGGGCCTGCCTCATCTCTACAACCTTGCCGAATGATCCAGACTCCTAGTTGAAGCTGGTCATGATCTCTGAATCTGCCTTGCTTGAGTCATCTCTATGACCTTGCAGAATGGTCCAGACTCCTAGTTGAAGCTGGTCATGATCTCTGAATCTGCCTTGCTTGCGTCACTTGGGTAGCAAAGCCTCTAACCTGCTGGCTATTTTCTCATGTTCAGTTCGCTTTCCCTTAGGGAGCAGCTGGCTACTGTTGCTCTTTGACAGTAACTCTCCAGCCTGTAGGAGGCTGTGCCTAATATTCAGCACTTTTGTGGGAGTGATCTGCCAAATCTGCATTTCCCAAATATAGGCTTGATAATATATATTGACCACCAAAAATCATTTTATGACCTCATCTCCCACCCTATCTCCAGCTACTTCTCTATCTTCCTTGTAGAAGGTCAAAAGGCATGAAATCCACAGCTCAGGAGCCAGCAAACAAAAAGTGCATTTTTTTGGTTCCATGGATCATGCTTCTGGGGAATTTTTCCCCTAAGAAGGGCAACCTTCCCCTAGTACTGCAGCAGAGACTGATAAATAGGTGGCTTTCAAGTTCTTTGAGTTCTGAAGCACAAATGTACAAAGTACCTTATCTTATGGATAGAGAAAAGGTGTTTATGTTGCCAGCTGAGGTATTCCAATAGGTCAATTAGCAGCAGGACCAAAAATCAGCAGTACCTCAGGTGCCGGCATCAGCTAGACTATAGTTAGAGCTAAGATTTCTATCCTGTTCAAAGAGGCATCATCTAAAGGAGAGAATACAGACATGTCATGCCTGCTAGTATAAGATCCTATGACATTTTTTTTTTTTTTTTGAAAAGAAGAGGTGGACAGAGTGGAGAGAATGCTCTGATAGTAGAACAGTTTTGAGTAGTACTACTGCTCAAGACTGCTTTGTCTGTATAGGAAAGGTTTTGTTTGTGTGTCTGGGTGTTACACGATAGGCATTTAACTATCTCTCTGCTTTGTAATGCTCTAAACCACCTTAGGCATGAAAGACCCTCTACCAACCTAAATATTACTCCATTCATAGCTGACAGTATGGCAGAGCAGAAYAACAGATTATTTCCTCACATATTCTTACCTTCAACTGCACTTTCAGAAAAATAAATCCCCTATAAGACCCATTCTGTACCTAGTTCCAGGGTCAGCTTCAACTTCTTGACCCAGGATGTTCCTTTTCCAGCTCAGCAGTTAAGTTTGCTTTCAACAACCTAGCATGCTTTCTCCCTGCCCTCTCATCACATAGAAAATGTTACAGGTTGGAGGGGGGGGGAGGAGGGAAGGGAGAGGAACTATAAAGGAAAACAAACCCTCAAAATGTCTTTTCCCATCCCTTGATCCATTTAAGTGTGCTGCTCTTGCCTTCTCCTTTTCCAAAAGGAAAGCAACCATTAGGGTCACACTGTTGAATCTACTGTCTCCTAAACAATCAAGTCTGCCACAGCAGAGAGTTCTCCTTTGGGAAAGCTCATTGTTAGTATCAGTTCAAACAGYAGTGCAGTATTTGGCTCAAAAATACTCCCGTTTTCTGAGATTTTACATCAAGAACAATAGCTTGACTTAGGAGGATCAATAGAATCAGAATAGCACAGAAATGTTTTCTCTTTTCTTCTGTGTCTCTTTGCTATAAACATTATTGCAGTTACTTTTATTTAAATATATCATTAAGCCTGATTGCAAATTGACTGAAAGTATTAAAAAAAAAATCTTAAGAGGAAAGCTACCTATGTTAGCTAATCAGCAAAATTCATACTGGGGGTCATAACTCCTGAAAATATTGATTCAGGTATATCTAAAGAGTAGTATAACTCTGCAGCACTTTCCAATCTGACCAAGCTGCTATATTAGCATCTATTTTGAGTGTTACTATCTTTCCACTAAGCAGCTGATACTGGAAAAATACTGAGGAGCAGTCAGACAGCTAGGTCCAGTGATCCTTGACTTCTCTTACTGTGCCGTTTCCTTCTGTAGCAACTGAATGCACATATCTCAGCTGAATATTTAAAGACACAAAAAGCAAAACGCACTAAGTACGTCAAATTGCCAGTGCTAGCACAAAGTACTAATACAGAGCTTAAAGAGCGTTATTCTTACAGGAAAGAAAAGAAATGTTTTTTTTTGTTGTTGTTTGTTTATTTGTTTTAAAAAAATAATAATAAAATAAATAAATAAAAATCCTGCTTAGGCAGTGTATCCAGTGTCCTGAGTTGGGCCACAGAGAACATGACAATAGCAGATACCTAGAACACATGAAGTATATGTCTTTGTTTTCTGCATACTCCAAAGCTGCACCTCTAGGATTTTGTCACCAGGAAGGCAGTTCCTTTTACCTACCCTTATTTGTATTATACTATTTTCTCCAAAGGCTTGCCTAACTTTGGTAGCATGCAGGGCAAAAGCATGAGAAGAGAATACAGAAACTGACTCTCTTTCTCTTTGAAAAGCTTTTAGGCCTAATTACCATAAACATACATAAGACCCAGAGGGTAAGGCAATGGGTAATCAAGCCCAACTTGTACAATCTCATGATACCGTTTCCAGAATCTGAGGGCAAATGCCCAAATTTCCTCATAAATGGAAGCATTAAGAGGAGAGAGAAAATGTTATGGAAAAATAACAACCACATAGCCAATTTCCTAACATCAGCTGCATGAGAGAAGAGGCTTGAAGACAAACTTTTAAATATGAAACTGCAAATATACATATTTTGAGCTCTTTGTGCCAAAATCAGCAGGCTGTAACACTACGCACAACACCACTTTTTAGAATAGTGTATCTTAGTTCACTGGTATTGACTGAAACAATTAAGATCTTCATTAAGTCATAGGCACATGACTAACTCCGCAAATTTGAGAGAATTAATTTAGAACACTTGCAGATGCTTAGTAAATCACACTGTTTGATTAGCTGATCTATCATAACCTGATGATCTTAAGAAAGGCAGAAGGGCACCACACTGACTTTGCTTTCAGTCTATTTCAATAGCAACCATTTCTGTACAAACTACTTAAGGTAAAATAAATTGTAATTTGTTGTGGTCTTTTGTTCCTCTGACCACACAGTTCACAAGATACTTTAAAAACAGTCCCCTGACAGACACACACGCTGCCTACATTTTGATCGAGGGAAAAAAAAAGAAAAAAAAAGGCAGGTAAGAAATTCCTTTCCCTATTAAATGCAAAAGACAGTGGTATAACTATTCCCAACAACAGCTATTCTGCAAAACAGAAAATAAAGGAGAAAAGATATAAATACTCAAATAACATGTGTAGCATTAATGTTTTCCCCTATCCTTTTGAAGATTTACTGTCTTTGAAGATATTGCTTCTCAACATTTCACGACAGAAATGAAGTAGAATGTCAACAACCCAGCCAAGGCTCCCAACAGAAAGAAATATGAGGCTACATTCTTGAAATAGACTTGACATGAACCACGTTTCCCTCAACTTTACATTTCCTCCATATGAGTCTTTTTTATTCCCCCCCCCCAAGAAATAGTTAAAAGTTGGAACAACAGAATCAAAGAATGGGGAAGGTAGGAAGGGACCTCTGCAGATCATCTAGTCCAACCTCCCTGCTCAGCAGGGTCACCTCGAGCATGTTAGACAGGCTTGCATGCAGGCAGGCTTTGAATATCCCCAGAGGAGGACACTCCGCAAGCTCTCTGGGCAGCCTGTGCCAGTGCTCTGTCACTCTCACGGGGAATCACTCTCACGGGGAAGAAATTCCCCCTCACGGTCAGGCGGGACTTCCTGTGCTTCAGTTTCTGCCCATTGCCTCTTGTCCTGTCACATGGGACAACTGAGAAGAGTTTGTCCC
>NW_028186825.1:49991-52783 GCF_003343005.1 Rhea americana | reverse complement strand
GAGAGGGGACCGTGACCTGGGGGGGGGCAGGGCGCTCCTGCTGCAGACGGGACTCGATCTGCCGCCGCAACAGGAGGGCTGCGGCCGTTTTGGTGCGGCTTTCGGGCAGATTTGGTTCACGAGCGCAGCTACAACCTTCCGAACGCTCGCCTGCCTTCCCGGGCTGTGAGCRCCCGCAGCCTCCAGCGTGTGCTTGCTCGGCAGAGAGGAAGAGGACGGGAAGGCCTGAGAAAGTGAAGCAGGGGGTCTTTCTTTCAAGAGCAAAACCGAGATTCGGCCTGCGGTCGCCCGCGCTGGCGCGGCGGGGAGACGTGGCCGCAGCCCCGGCCCCCCCGACGGCCGCTGGGCGCCTGCGACGGTCCGCGGAAAACCCCGGCCGCGCGCGCGGGGAGCCCGAGCTCCTCGGCTGCGGTTCGGGACTGCCGCCTGGAAGCGTCTCGCCGGGCGCGAGCGGCCGCTGGGTCCGTCCCTGGCGCTCCGCGGGGACAGCGGGCCCGGACGCTGCTCCGGGGCGGCCTGCTCCCCTTCCCCGCCGCGCACGGGGCTTTCGTTCCTCGGCGCTCCCGGTCCGCGTCCCGCCGACCGCGCCGGCTCTGCTCGGACTCTGATCGGCGCGTCGCTGAAGCGCCTCCGCCTGACGCCGGGTGACTTTTTTCCCCCGAGGGCTCCCGGTTTGCGCGGCTGCGGCGCGCGGTGCTTCGCGCCGTGCCGTGCGGCGTGCGCGCCGCGGCGAGGCTCCGCGTGCCGAACCGGGAGCGTCAGGAGCCGGAGCGGCCGGCGCGCAGGGAAGCCCCGGCGTGCTCGGGCAGAGCCCTGCAGCCCGCGGGAGAGGGCCTGCGCGCGGCACGGGGTGCCAGCYGAAGGCTTTTCCGCGCTTTACCTACCCGGAGAAATCGAGCCGCGGTCTCCTGCGGAGCGGTCGGGAGCGGCTCCTCCTGCAAAGGCGGGACGGGCCGCGCGGGTTTCTGCCCTGCTCGGCGCTCGCCCCGCGAGATCTTCGCGAAAACGCAGGCTTTGGCGAGCAGCTTTGCGCGTAGCCGGTTATTCCGGCGCAGCCGAAGCCACCGGCCGGGGCGCGGCGGAAGGAACCGCGGTGCCGGGGCACAGCCGGCCGCGAGCAGCGAGGGCTCGCCRGCCGCCGCGCGGCGCTGGGAACGGAGGTGCCCGCGCAGGACGCTGGCCAGCCTGCGCGGGGCCGGGGAGAGGAGAGCTCGGGTGCTCGGCGCCGAGCCCCAGCCTCCGCCGAGGGGATAAAGCCGTTCCCGCGGCGCCTTTAACGCGAGCCGCCCGCCCGGCGCGCCGTGACGTGCGGTGGCGGGCCGCCAGGAAGGGGAACCGTCCYCCGCCGCCGGCCCGAGGAGCGGGCCCCGGCTCGCGCTCCCGCCGCGCTCCCGCCGCGCCTGCCCCAGGGGTCGAAATGCGGGCGGCGCGTTAGCCCCCCTCCCCTCCGCTCCCCTGCGCCGCAGTCGGGTAAGGCGCCAGCGCCGGCTTCCTCCACCTTCCTTGTTTGCGTTTAGGCGGCTGGGAGGAGGAGGAGGAGGAGGAGGAGGAGGAGGGAGGCTGGGGCGAGCGGGGGCGACCCCCGGCAGCGCGCCGGGTTCCCGCGCCGGCGCCCCGCTCGCCCCCGGGGCTGCGCGGGAGCCGGCGAAGGGCCAAGCTGCGCTCGCCAACATCCGGGGCTCCGGGCTTTCCGCGGGGCGGCGGCTGCCCTGCCGCGTCGGCGTCGCTGTTGTTGGTTTCTCTTTGTTCTGCGCGTACAGGCTCGGCGGTTTTTCGTTCTTTTTTTTTTCTTAATTTCCTCCCCCCGCAACCTCTTCCCGCGGGAGCCCGTGGCGGCGGCCGGCGCGCCGCGGGGTCCGGAGCCGCGCGCTCGCGTAACGCCACCTCTCCGCCGGCCCGGCCGTCGCCGTCCCCCCTCCTTCCCCCTGGCAGCTTCCCCGGGAAGTTTTTTCCTCCCTGCGGCTCCAGGGAGGCGGCTGCCTGGCGCTCGCCTTCCCTGGCGCGCTCGCCTTCCCCGGCGCTCGGCCCGCTCTCGTTAGCCCCGCGTTCGGCGAGCCGCGGCTCTGCAGCGGGTAGCTCTTCTCCCTTGCTGCCCCTGGTGCTTTTCCCACCCCCCGTCTTGCTCCCGTGGAAGGGCAATCCCAACGGAGGAAAACAACCCCACAACCCCCCCCCTCCATCTCCCGCGGTGGAGCCCGGCCGCTCCGCCGCCGTCCCGGGAAGCGCGCGAAGGGGCTTCTTCTAGGGGCAGCCGCAGGGCCGGAGCAAGCGGCSCCGGGCGGGGGGAGAAGCCCCCGGCGTCCCCGGTCCGGGGGCGGGGGGAGCGGAGCCCCCGAGTGCCGCAGGGGAGCAGCGCGCCAGGCCAGCGGGGCAGGCGCGGGTTTCCCGTCCGGCTTGCAAAAGGCACCGCTGCRCTCGTTTTGCACTCTTTTTTTTTWAAAAAAWATATATATATATGTATTTTTYCCYSGGCGTGTCGGGAGGAGAGGACYRCGCRGGGCTCCTCTAAAGCGTCTGCGTGCTTTTCCCAGCCCGGGTCCGAGTTTGCCGGGGATCCCGGGGCAGGGAGATAGGAGCACCCGCCGTGCTATCGTCGCGCGAGCGCCGACGAGCCGTCCCTGCAGCGCGGCGATAGCCAGCTCGCGGGCCGCCCCGCCGAGGAGCGAGGGGAAAAGCCGCTGCCAGCTGAACGCGGGGCCAGGCAGCGCCCGGGACGCGTCGGGGCGCCGATGGCCGGAGCTGCGACCGGTTCTCTGCGCCGCGGCGGGGAGGCGGCGGGCGCCGCCGTCGCG
>NW_028186825.1:24009-49534 GCF_003343005.1 Rhea americana | reverse complement strand
GGGGCTGGCTCCTTCCTCCTCCGGCGGCGTTTGCGGGCTGTACATCGCTGTGCTTGCTCTTCAACTCCCCTTTTCTGCTGGCTTTTCCAGGTTGGGACGGTAAGCTGGCAGCCTCGCAAAGATGCCTCTGCACGCCACGAGAGCCGCGGCAATCCTCGCTTGGGTAAAGCGCCCTTCTCCCCTCGTAGCTCGCTCGTTAGGCGGGACCCGCTGCCCGGGTGGGTTTGCAGCTGCTGCTTTGGCGACAGCCGCTCCCTGGGGGAACGGCCCCGATGCCTGGGATGGGGGCTTCCTCGGCAGCGCGGTGCCGGCGCCCCGTGGCAGGGGGACGACCGGCTCGCAGCTCCCGCCGAGGACGCAGCGGCGCTGCGGCTGCCTGGCGCTGCCCGGGACGCTCCCCCGGAGCCAGGCAGCGCCGCAGCCGCGCACAGCACCGCGCCGTGACGAACCGGGGTCGGGTTCGGCCGTCGCCTTCTAGGTGCTCGGTCCAGGGCTCCGAGAAGCAGCTTTGGGTTAGCCGGTTTTGCCAGACCAAAGTCTCGGTTTCCCCCTAGCAGAACAGGGAGACAATGGGATCTGCGGCGCGCCTTGCTGCTGGGTCCCGGGTTTCTCACCGCCCCGTCCCGTTTCCAGGTGAACAGTACAGAAGTCTGTACAGATCCCCTCGATGATCTGTCGCAGCTCCAGGACTGCAGCGTCTTCATCAAGATCATCAACAAAATGTGAGTGCGAGGAGCTGGAGGGCTCTCTCCGAGCTGCCTGGCTGGACGCGAGCCGCAGGCTCCGAGTGCCGGAGCGCGGGCCGAGAGCCTCGTCGCGGTGCCGGCGGGGTGGGAGGAAGGGCCGAGGCCGTGCCCCCCTCCGGGGGACGCAGAGGGGTCCGTCCCCTCTGCGAGCCTCGTGCAGAAGCAGAGCGCCCGCGTAAGCGGCGCTGCTTCCTGGACGCGCTCCGCAGCGCGCTGCCGTGCCGCGGGAGGCTCCCGCGCCTTTGCGCCGCGGCTCCTTCGCGTGTAAACGCAGCCTGCGTGCGCCGGTGAGCCTTTTGGGCAGCCCGGCCCTGCCCTGCCCTGCCCTGCCGCAGCTCGGCCTCGAGGGAAGCCCGCTCGAGCCCCGGCCGGGAGCAGGAGCCGAGCTTCTCGGGTCGGCGTCCCGGGGTATCCCGGAGCCATGTGGCGCTCCGCAGGACGGAGCTGCTGTTTCTCCGTAAATGCTGCTCAGCCTAGGAAACAGCCCGGCAAGTTTTCCTTAGCTGCAGCCGCAGGACCTTGAGGAAGCTTCGGGCTTGTAAAGCCGCTTAAAGAGCGGTGGCTCTCCTCCGCTGTGAGCGGTCCTGTTTGCTTCCCTGGCCGCTTCCGAGCGTGACGCGGGCAGGATTAACCCTGCTGGCTGCAGAGAGCTGTTTGCTCCAGCCCGGGCCCCGCGGCAGGGGTGGCCGTGCTTTGGGGCAGGGGTTGGAGGAACGCCTCTCGGGGGAGGCGTGTTTGCTGCTTGCGAGCAAGGGCCATTAAAACCTCTAAGCCATAACGGAGATGGGAGCCGGCAGCGTGCCTGTGGTTGCAGCTGCTTGTAACCACTGAACCCGAGAGGCCGCTCCGGGAGGAGCAAGGCGGCCGTGAGGCTGCCAGCTGCAGCTGAAGCTCATTGCTTTCAAATCCTTCCTGCCGGAGGCTTCGCGGACGCCCGCCTGCTATAATTATCCCCTGCGCTGCGTAACGAGAGCCTGCGCCGAGCAGGGCTCCGACTGTGCGGTGGCTGGGGAGGAAGGAGCCGCCTGCGCCGGGGATATATTTAGTCAGCCCTGATTACTCTCCTGGTCCGTGCTCGAGCTCGGCCGAGCTGGGATCGCCCGCTGCGTGCGTGCACGGAATAGCCCGTAGCTTGATACGCGGGGGCGGCAGCGGGGCAGACGCTGCAGGAGACGGCCCGCCCCGAAGGCGAGCTCCCTTCCGCACGGGCGGCCGGGCTGGGAAACCCCAAAGCCCCCGGGGTCTGAAATAGCCGGGGGGACCCGCAGCGGCGTTGCCCGAGCGCAGGCAGGCAYGGCGTGCGGGGACGCCGTCTCCGTTTGAGCTGGCCAGGGTTGCTCGCGCCAGCGCCCGGTTGCATAAGAGCCAGCGTGTCTCCTGTGAAGATGGACGCTGGCAAAGCACCGCGTGCTTAGTCTCTGCCCGGAGCGTTAAAGTAACCTGTGCACCCCGCTAGCCACAGGACGGAGGAGGGGGAGTCGGTTCTGGAGCGGCCGCTGCCGGAGAGGATCGCCTTCGTCCGCGGCTTTCTGCAGAGTAAGCGCCTCCGCGGGAAGCGGCCGGCCCCGCTCGGTGCCGCCTCCGCGAGCGGCTCGTCCCCGGCCCCGCCGGCGCTGAGCGCCCTGGCTCCGTACCCAGGCTCGTTGGGCGCGAGCAGTGCCGCCCAGAGCCCGTGGCGGGGAAGGAAAGCTCTCCGGGGGGATGCTCGCCCCGGCCGGGCTGGGCGCAGARCAGAGGGCCTGCTTGGTCAGTGCTGACCGCCTGCGCTTGGGGCAGGTTTTTTAACCTGGTACCTGGCCCCAAGCTGGTTAAATCCCCATGGAAAATCCTTATAAAAACAGGATCCCTCGAAGGGGAGATACTGTGTTGCATCTCCCAGAGTGGAGGCATCATCCTGRGCTGGACTCTGCTTGTGCTGCTGGTGGAAGAGCAAAAGGCCCAGAGAGACCCCAGGGGCGAGGTGGGAGGGTTGGAGCCGAGGGTTAAGCTGCCAGAAGAGCAGCCCGGTCGCAGTTACTGTTAGAGGCTGTGCTGGGAGCTCAGCGCTGGAGCGCAGCCCGCTCGCGAGCGCCCACCGCGTTCCTCACCGCCTGCGACTCCCCTCTCCTTGGGGTGCTGGGGTGCCTAGCCCTCACCCCGTCGGCGACAGGCACGTGCCTGGGGTTGGTAGGCAACRTATCCTGCCCAACCGCTTCGGAAAGGGGCTCCCAGCTCTCCATCTCCCTCGCTTTCCCCTTCCTCCTGGTCACGGCAGATGTTCCCACGCGGCTAGACCTCTCGCTTCACGTTGCAGAGCACTGCAAGCACAAGTCGGCCATRGAGAACCTGGTGTCGGCGCAGAAGCTCCTGGAGGCGGAGGAGCTGGAGTTGGCCAAGGTACCTGCCTTGAATTCGAGGGGTTTCGACAGCCCGCGGAGAAGAGCGCAGCCAGCTGGCCCCGGCAGGGAAGGGGAGCGCGCGGCGGCGGCTGTACGCCGTTGCCTTGCGCGCGCGGCTGCGACGGGGCAGCCCGGTCTCCGGCCGTGCCTCCGGGGTCCGGGCGCGGACGTGCTCCGGGGCAGGGGCGGGCGGGCGGGAAGCCGTGCGGTCTGCAGGCCGAATCCGCGCTGGCRGCGAGCGGCTGGCTGACGTGCTGCCTCCTTTCAGGTGGCCGTACTGCTGCTCTACCACACCTCCATGAGCAGCAAAAGCCCTAGGAACTGGAACGAGCTTGACTACAAGATCCAGGTAATCCCCCTGGCTGCGGCTGGCTGTCTCCCGTGAGCTTGCCGCGTGCGGTGCCCCAGGCTCCTGGCTGGGTTCCCCGGCGGGCAGAGGAGGGGGAGARGAGCAGGTGCCTTCGTGTCTAAGGCTCTGCCTGTGGTCCTTGCCCTGAGACCTTCCCTTATGCTCCGGGCTCCCTTGAAATAAGGCGCGTGCCGGCGCAGGCACAAGCTGGGCGGGAGCCGCYGCCGGTCTCTCCGTGCTGAGAGCCCCAGCCCGCCACGGTTTGCTAACCCCGCGGCTCGTCCGACGCAGGTCGAGCTGGCGACAGTCCTCAAATTCGTGCTGGACAACGAAGAGAGCCTGAACGAGAACCTGGAGACGTTCCTGCAGAGGAAAGGTGAGCGCTGCGCGGGGTCGCGGGCGCCGGGTCTCTGCGGCCRCCTCGCAGGCGGCCCCGAAAGAGCGTGTGCTGGGGGCACCGGCCCCGCGTAACTGGTCACGCGCTCCGCGGGGGAGAGCGGCCCATTCACCTGTCTTCTCCCAGCTGGCGTCAGTGCAGCACCCTGCTAAGCCTGAGAGGTTAACGTCGTTGCTCACGTTTGTTGTAGGAGTGCCCAAGGGCCAGCTAAGAGCGGGACAGAAATAGTAACGTTGCGGACAGCAGCAGTATGAGATACTGCGAGCGCTGAGCACTGTTGGCATCTTCCTTCGATTCCAGCGCTGCTAGCGTCTAATCGGCACGCATGACCTTTTTCTCTAGAGCACAAAAACTATTGGTTTGGGGATATATTTGTTTTTTCCCCTGTTTGTGCTGCTATAGCAACCAAAGTAGCAACACTGTCCAACTTCTGTAACTCCAAACTGCTGTCTGCTGCGCTGAACACTGCAGAATTTGACCCATGTAAGCTTTAATCTGTTATCTTCTCTGAGAATGGGCTGTCCTGCACCTGCAGAGCCCTTCCCACTGGGAATGCTCCCARGTTCTGTAACACATGCTGCTGAAACGCGCTTTCCTTTGAGGCCTGAGCCGGGCAGGGTGTCCGCAGCGCGGTTGTGGGGGGGTGTTTGTTCTGGGAGTGCTCGGGCAGGACAGACCTGTCCGTAATGCGTAGGTGGAGCTGATACGACCGTGCAGTGCGGAAGTTTTATGGCTTTCTTGGTTGGGCTGGTCCGCCCCTTCTGGCGTTTGTGGTTCCTGTGCACCTTGGGACTTCAAACTGGGGCTTCGTGCTTCGGAGACGTCCCTTCTGGTGTTAAAATGAAGGTCACACTATTCTCCTTACTTGCGACTTCTAGTGCCCCTGTCCTCATCCAGCACGAGCTCTGAGGAGCATTCCCCTGTGTTCTCCCACCCGCACAAGCGAGAGGTGCGTTTCCTGGAGCTGCAGAAGATTGCCTCCTCCTCCTCCAGTGTGAACAAGTATGTCCTCAGCCTCTTGGACAGCTGGTTGGGGAGGGCAGGGGAGCTTCTAGGATGCAAAGATGCAGTTGGGATGCAGACTGGCTCAGCAGAGAAGCTCCTTCTGGCATGGAGCAGCTCTCTTGCAAGCTCCTCAGCGGTGACACAGGGATGTAGGGCTATGAGATGAGGTCGGGCCATCAGCTCCTTCAAGCCTAGCTCTGTCCTTTGCAGCTAGCAGAGCTTTGCAGAGCAGTTTGTGGTCCTGGGCTCCCTTTCCTGTCTCGGGTTGGGTTTGGGAGTTCCAGGCTTGTGCCACTACTGGAGACTTGGCAGCAAGTGTTAAATTGAAGCCTGTAGCTTGCTGGCCGCTCTAGAACGGGCTGCCATGCTTCGTGGCTCTGGCTGTAGTGTAAAGCGAGAGGGAGACCTTGTCTGGGAACTGGAGGTGCTTGTGTATGTGCGTGCTAGGCGCGTACTGGCGTTAGCGCAAGCGAGATTCGGGTAGTGGCCTTACTGCTTGGGCGACGAGGCGTCAAAACGACTGCTGTGAGCCCGCCCCTGAGCTGGGGGGCACGGTGCGACCGCAGCGGGTCAGCCCGGACCGGGAGCGACCGTGCCCCAAGCTTGGCTCTCGATGACCGAGTTWTATGACGTGCTTCTTCACAGAATCCTCCCCGGCGCGCCCTCCTCGCCCGTGGGGGACGTCATGCAGACGCCGCAGTTCCAGCTGAGACGGCTGAAGAAGCAGCTGGCTGCTGAGAGAGAGAACCGGGACGAGCTGGAGATGGAGCTGGCGGAGAACCGCAAGCTCATCACAGAGAAGGGTGAGTGGTTAGCAGGACGTGCTGGAGCTCGGGGAGGCTTCTCCAGGGCTGTTCAGCTGCTGGGAAGTTTTGTTCTGGTGGGGTTCCCGCTGCTGTTATGACCCTGCCAGAGCCGTGCTCGTGCACGGTCTCTCCTGCTGACCTCTGGATAAGGGCAGCTTGCAGCTCCAGAGCTTTTCTGCTTTCCAGGGCAGGCAGGGGTTTACTATGTCTTGCTTCATGGTGGCAGCTGGACCAAGGGGACAATTACCAGCTTGTCTGGAATGAAGTGTGATGCAGAAGGCCTTGCTGGTGGGAGCCAAGACAGCTCTGACGGTTGTAACAGCTCTGAGCAGGCAAATCTTGGAGACGGCTGTTAGTCGCGCTGCCAAACTGGTTGGAGCAGTCTGGCAGACGTGGGAGTCTCGCCATCCACGCCTAAAATGCTCCCCATCCTGGGGATTTCTCCAGAGACATACAGAGTGCAGGTTCCTTCGCTCCCCTTCTCCGTTGTGTTCCCTTATATATACCCTRGGCAAAAAAAGCGACTGTAGCAAAGCGTGTGGTGGACAGCAGCACCAGCAGCCTGGCTCTCCCCTGTATCCTGCTTCAAATGGTTCCAGTGGGCTGGCTCCTTACCAGCTAGGAGATGGATGGGCGTCGTCCGCCGTGCTTTGGGGGGTCCAGGTGGTGTAGATGGATGGTAACAGGCTCCTTTTCGCCATCCTTCCCAGAGGCCCAGATCACCGTGATGCAGCAGCGGATTGACCGCCTGACTCTGCTCAACGAGAGGCAGGCCGCCGACCAGCTGGAGCCCAAGGCAGTGGAGGAGCTGAGGGAGAAGAACGAGAGGTAGTCCTCCAGGGGCTCTGCTCCTCGGCTAGGCTGCCCCGGCGCTGCCGCGTCCCTGGGCTCCGTGTTGTCCGCCCTTTCCCCGGTGATGCGCAGAGGGGCGAAGGGAGGCCTTTCCTGCCGTTCTGTGCCGCTTCCTCTGCAGCGGCACCTCTCTGAGGAAATCGCTGCTGCGGTCCCGTGCCCAGCCTGCAGGCTGTTCCTTGCCTTCCAAAGGATTGTGGCCTGTAGCCATTTTATTTTATTTTATTTATTTTTTTTTAATTTCAACTGGCTCCTGAGGACAGTGGGCAGGGAGCCAGTCTCAAAGCATGCGAGTTGTTCTGACAACCCGCTCCTTACGCAGGGCCCTTAAATCCCTGCCTGCAAGCAGCTGTTTCTGTTATGAGAAAAGAGCGTGCTGCCCTGTGTAGGTCTCGCTTACCTCCAAAAGAGGCAGTGCGGCTTTCCCAGCTCTGGGATAAGCTCTTTGCTGCTGAAAGCTCTCAGGGTAGTGCTGGTTGCCTTTTCCTAAAGGTTTGCATTGCGGAAGCATGTCGGATTTGATGCACGAACCTTCAGCATAGGCCACCAGGCCCTGTTAGGCTGCAGCTGCTCTGAAATGAGCCTGGAAGCTGCTGCTGGCCTAAAACACCGCAGCCGTGGGAAAGGAGCTCCTCTCCCTGCCTTGCAGATGCCAGCCCTCTCGTTCGGTCAAATCTGGGCCRCAGCTGTGTCATGCACTTGCATTCTGTCACCTGGCGGGCTGCGTCCCAGTCTTTGCCCCGTCCTGTGTACAGTGATGTGCTTATCTGGGAAGGACGCTGGACTTCAGCCTGCGAGGCGTGCTGGTTTGGGAGGTGTGTGTGGTGCTGCTTGTTTGCTTGCAGAGGGCCAGCTGGAGTGCTGCAGCTGCCTCTGCCTTCCCTTCGACCCTTCTGCCCATGCAGAGCACAGACTCCGCTTGTCCCCAGTCCTGCTCTGCCTRGTGATGTGCTGGGACCTGGTTTAGAGCTGAGACTCTGGTACTTTCTCGCCATTGCATAGGGATGTCTCGACACCTTAGTTTCTTCATCAGTAGCCTGCAACATTAGCCCTGGTGTCCTCCCCTCTGTCTTGCAAACGCAGTCCCTGCTAAGCAGAGGTGTAACARTCTCCTCTCCCGCAGCCTGATGATGCGTTTGCATGAGGCCCTAAAGCAGTGTCAGGATCTGAAGACTGAAAAAGGCCAGATGGACCGAAAAATCAACCAGCTGTCAGAGGAGAACGGGGACCTTTCGTTCAAGGTACGGAGCRCTGCTCCCTCTCTGCCTCCTCCTGCCGCTTCCAAAGCGCTCCTGACACAGCCGCGTCCTCGTGTTGGTGGGAGCCGCTCCCTGAAAGGCCCTTCGACCTAAGGGCAACATCAACCTTCAAAGCCAAGGCCGAGCAGAGTCTCACCGACACATTCTCTGCTTCCTTTGAGCCTCTAGGCGCAGGCTGTGGTTTGCTTTTGGCCTCCCTGGTTAGTAAACCAGGGACCTGGGGCTGCATCCGGCCCCCTCGCCTTGCTCCCTAACAGCACAGGGTTTTATGGCAAGACTGAGGGAGAAGATGTGATGGCAGTGCTGCACCTTGGGTTGTGCACAACTCTGCCGCTGGATCTCGGTGATATTCACCCAGTGACTGAGCCTGCTTTGGGCCTCAGATCCTGATCCCACCGTGGGGGTGGGAAATAGAGACTGGAATGAGTCATCTGCGTTCAGTGTTTCACGTGCAGTGTTGCTGTGGAAGCCCCTTGAATTTGGGGGATCAGCAGGTGCTGCTGCGCGCAGCCCTGGTGCGGGGGGAGCTGGGCTGAGCCGAGCCCCGGGCAGCGTGTGCGTCCTCTAACCTGGCTGCGGGGCTCTCTCCCTCCGCAGCTGCGGGAGATCGCCAGCCACTTGGTCCAGCTCCAGGAAGCCCTGAACGAGCTCTCCGAGGAGCACAACGCAGCGCTGACGCAGTCGCAGGAAAAGCAGACGCAGCTGGAGAGCGAGCTGCGTGCCRCCCTGCAAGAGAAGGTGCGGGGTCCCGGGGCGGCGGGGTCCCGGGGCGGCGCGGCTGGGCGGCCCCGGCAGAGCCCCGGCGTCCTGCCTGAGCTGCTCGGCCTCTCCTGGGCCGGCTGGGCTCGCTGGAGCCGGTGCGCGCCCCACGGGCTGTGAGCGGGACGAAGCGGGCAGGAGCATCCCTGCCCGTCCGTGCCGGCACACCGGGGAGGGGCGGCCGGAGCTCCGCCGCCTTGGGTAGCAGCTGCCTCCCGAGGGAGCATCTTTCTCCGAGCAGGCGGGAAGAGTTTCCTGCCGTGAGGCAGGGAGGAAGGTCGCAAGCGTTGCAGCAATGAGAGATGCTCTGAGTTCGAGACGGAGCTGTCGGAAAGCTTGACTGGCGTAGAATAAAACCTGATGATTATGCTTGGTTTTTGCTTGATTCCCCTTCCCTGTGCTCTGCTCAGTCACATGTCTTTGTCTCCAGAAATGCTTGGAAGAGAAGATTGAGATTCTCCAGGGGAAGATTTCCCTGCTGGAGGACCAGCTGGCAAAGCTGAAGGACTGCAGCACGCAGGAGAAAGGAGAGGTCATGGGGGATGTCCTCAAGGTACAGTTAGATATCAAGAGAGCTTGTGCCCCAGCAACGAGAGCAAGCACTGCTCTGTTTAGCCCCCCTCCCCCAAAAAAGCACAAAAAAAAAAAAAAAAAAAAACACTCTCTAGCCAGGGAGAGGAAAGCACGAGAAATTCTGCCCCTCTCAGGGTGCTGGGAGGCTCACAGCCGCCCCTGTCCAAAGCAGCCAGACCCCGGTCTGCCTGCAATACAGAAGGTTGTCCAGGAACAGCGTGCATCCGTTGGACATGTGTGCGCTTCCCACCTCCCAGCGCAGCCGTGGCCGGCAGGCCCCGCTCGGTGGAGGCAGCACGGATGTCTGCCCAGGCAGGGCACAGGCGCAAGGTGGTCCAGCGGCGTGGAGATGGAGCTGGCCACTCTCCAGCATGATCAGCAGTTGCTTGGCCTGGGGATGGGTCTGATGGGTCTGAGCCATCTGCAAGAATCCATTTTTTCACAGTATTTATAGTTATCATGGCCTCCTGCAGCAGGGAGAGGCAGGGAACGGAGCTGCTTCCGCACAGTGAAGAAACGTGCTTGATCCCAGCAGTCAGGAATGGCACAAGCCTAAAGTAAAGCGGGATTTGCTAGGGAGCATGGGCTGGGTTCGGGGAGGGGATGAAGGTGCCTAGCAGGTCCCACTGGGATTAAGTGTGTGGGTCTCATGACGGTGTTGGTTACAGCTTGAGTAATGCTTGGGGGGGGTGTTTTGTTTTTCCCCCTTCCCTCGTCTCTCCCAGCTTGAAGAGCTAAAGCAGGAGGTGTCCAGCCTCACTGCTAAAGTGATCGAGCTCCAAGCCACCATCCTGCGGCTAGAAGAAGAAAAGAGTCTGCGAGAGGCAAACCTGCAGTCTGAGCGGAGCCGCTTTGAGGAAGAGAAGCTCCAGCTCAGCAGCCTCATCGCCAGCCTCCAGAGCTCCGTCTCAGAGATCCATCTGGCCAAGGAGAAGCTGGAGCAGGACTTGCAGGTGCAGGAGGCGCGCCTGACGGCCCAGGTGAACACCCTCACGGCAGAGATCAGCAAGCTCAATGGCTTCCTGCTCCAGAAGGAGCAAGAGCTGGTGATGCTGCAGCAGCAGGTGGAGGAGGAGCGGGCCCAGAAGGGCCGACTGACGGAGGACCTCCGTAACCAAGAGCAGGCGTCCCGGGAGACCATCAAGGGGCTGAGCCTSCAGGTGGACCAGCTCAGCAGCACCCTGAAGCACAGCGAGGAGAAGCTGGTGCTGGTCACCCAGGAGATGGAGGCGACATGTGAGGGTGAGGCCAGGCAGCTGGCCGCCCTCAGAGATGAGCACGAGAAAGCTGTCCAAGAAAGGGACTCAGCTCTGCAGCAGCTACAGCATTTCCAGCAGGCAAATGAAGCAGAGCTGGCAGCTCTGAGCAGCCAGCTACAGACCTTGGAGAAAGCCAGAGAGGCCAGCSAAGCCACATCTGTGCAAATGCAGAAGGAGAAGGCTGAATTGAACGAGAAGGTTCAAGAGTTGGAAGCCAGGATCCTTGAGCTCACTGCCCAGTGCCAGCAGAGCATGGACCAAGTGGGAACAGCAGAGACGCTAAAAGCCCAGCTCCGAGACCTCGAGAATAAGCTGAAAGAAAGTCAGCAAAAACTCGCAGATAAGGAGAAGTTGGCCAAGGAGAACTCCCGCCTGCAGGAGCGGCTGCTGTTTCTGGAGGAGTCTGTGCGAAACACAGAGGGGATTCTGGAGGAYGAGAAGAGGAGGGCATCTGAGAGCCTGGAGGGGAATCTCGCCAGGATTGCAGAGCTGGAGTCGGAGAAACAGCAGCTCAYGCAGCGCCGAGACAAGGCTCTCCAGGAGAAAGGTGAGGAGCAGGCAAAGAGACAAACACTTGAGATGCAGCTGCAGCAGCTGAGAGAGGAGTACGGAGCGAAGACCAAGGTGCTGCAGAGTCAGCTGGCAGAAGCTGCTAAAGGGGAGGAAGGAGAGCGTGCGAAACTGGAGGAGCAGGTGAGGGTCCTGCACAGTGATCACGCCCAGACCTGCCAGCAGCTGCAGGCTGAACAGGAGAAAGTGGCTGGGCTGGAGGCCCAGATGAAGCACCTGGTCACTGAGCATCAGGAAAGGCTGGCTGTGCTCCAGGCAGACCTGTCCAGTGCCCAGGCACAGGCAAAGGAGAAGGAAGGCAAGGAGCAAAAGCTAAGGGCAGAGGTCTCCTCTCTGCAGGAGAAGATCGCAACCRCAGACCAAGCTGCGGCCAAGTGCAGAGCTCAGCTGGAGGCAGAAGTGCGGAAGGCAACCGAGATGCTCAAGGGAGTCTCCAAGGAATTGTCCGATGAAAAGCTCAAGTCTAAGGAGCTCGAAGCTACAGTCAAACGCCTCGGAGAGCAGGCAAGCGAGAGGCTGACGAGCGTGGAAGCCGACCTCTCTCGCACCACTTCTGTTGTGAGGGAGAGAGAGACAGAAGTGGAGAGACTCTCTGGTGAGGTGACCCTGTTGAGTGCCAGGCTGGAAGAAACGCTGCAGAAACACAAGCAGGAGCTTGCGCATCGGGACGAGGAAGCGACGTGCCTGCGGAAGGAGGTGGAGCAAGCCAGGGCGGACTGTGCCGCGGAGAAAGCCCGCAAGGCAGAGCTGGAGGTGCAGCTGCAGAACTCCATCAACGAGCAGAGGGTGGAGCGGTCCACGCACCAGGAGGAGCTGGCCCGGTCCCTGGAGCTCATCGAGGAGAAGGAAGGGGAGCTGGATGAGCTCCGTCTGAAAAACGTCTCGCGGGGCGAGGAGATGAGAGACCTGCAGAAGACTGTCTGTAAGCTGAAAGGAGAACTTGCTTCGGTAGAGGCGGTGAAGGAGCGGGCATCAAAGATGGATAATGAGCTGCAAGGCTTCCTGGAGGCTGCCAGGACCCAGGATGTAGAGCTGGACAGTATCAAGGCTGTTTATTCAAAGGAGATGTCCCTCAAAAGCTTGGAGGAGAAGATCCGTCACAGAGAGCAGGAATCCAGCTCAAGCCAAGACCTTTACCAGGACAAGCCAAAAGAGACTCAGCTTCTCCACTTGCAAATTAAGTATCTGGAGCAGAAATGCAGGGAACAGCAAGACGCTATTGCTGTCCTAGAGAAAGTAGCAGCTGGAGCCAAAGCTACTGAGCTCCAGCAAGGAGAGCTGGAGACCTTGAGGAGGGAAGTGGTTCAGCAGAAGGAGAAGGCATCAGAGCTGCAGAAGCTGCTAGAGGCCTCGAAATCAGCACAAGCTCTACAAGATGGCACTATAGAGACCCTGAAGAAAGAGCTGCAGGACAAGGGTAAAGAGCTGATTCAGAGTAAAAATGCCATTGCTGCTGCAGAGAAGGAGCTGGCGTCCCTCCGCTCTGCAGCTCAGGAGAAAGGCAGATCGGAGGAGAGCTGGAAAGAACAAGTGGCCCAATGCATCCAGGAGATGGAGAGGAAGAACAGCCTCATCGGCAGCCTGGAGCACGAAGTGTCCATCCTTCACCGGCAGGTCACGGAGAAGGAGGGGGAGAGCAAGGAGCTGAAGCGCCTGGTTGTTGCTGAGTCGGAGAAGAGCAAGAAGCTGGAGGAGAGGCTGCGGATGCTCCAGACGGAAATGGCCACGGCGGCCTCGCGGGCRGCCGAGAGGTGCTCGCTCATGAAGGTGGAGGTGCAGCGCTGCCAGGAAGAGATGGAGAAGCAGCGGTTGACCATTGAGGCCCTGAAGAGGGAGCGCCACTGCCAGAGCGAACGCGAGGAAGAGCTCCGTCAGGAGGTGAAGGTCTGCCAGGACAAATACTTCCAGAAGGAGCAGCTCCTCTCCTCTCTGCAGCAGGAGCTCAGCAATGCCCAAGCCCTCGCCGGGGAGCTGATGCCGCTGAAGCCCCTGTGCCAGCAGCTGCAGGCAGAGCGYGCCTCGCTGGAGAGCAAGCACCGCGACGACCTGGAGCAGCGGGTGAAAGCCGTCAGCGCTCTGCAGGCAGAACTCACCAGAGCCAAGCTGGAAGTGGCAGAGCTGCCTGCTCTGAGAGAGAAGTTCTTGGAGCAGGACCGGGCAATGCAGAAGCTGCAGAAAGAGAACGCTGACTATGCGGAGCGGCTCGCTGGGCTCCAGCAGGCCAACGCCAGGCTGTCCGAAGAGAACCGAGGGCTCAGCGAGACCTCCAGCCACGGGCAGCAGCGCTTCGACGCTGAGCTCGGCCACGAGCGGGAGAAGCACGCTCGGGAGCTGGAGCGTCTCAGGCTGGAGTCGGAGAAGCTCGCGGCAGGCAGCAGGCAGGAGGCCGACGAAGCTGCGAAGAAGCTGGAGGCGATGAGCAGCAAGTACGAGAGCACCAAGATCAAGCTGCTGGAGGAGAGGCAGAAGTTCCAGGAGGAGAGGCAGAAGCTGGTGACTCAGGTAGGGACCCGTCCGTCTCCCCGCCCTCGCCGCGTCTTCTGCCCTTCTTAAGCGTCTGTTTTCTTGGCCGCGAGGCTGCTCTGGGCAGGTGTCTGCGCTGGAGCGCGGCAGAGCCTGCCGTCGGCTCGAGGAGTACGGCTTGCCTGTAGCTGGGGAAGCACGCGAGCTCCTCCGGAGCCCCGGCGGGCGCTCGCGGACCGGCGCCGGTCCCGGCTGAGAGGCGGAGCAGCTGCCTGGCCCGGCTGCGGGCTGGGGCCGCGGAGCGGCGGCTGCTCTCCGGTGACGCTGCCTCCTCGGCTCGGCTCGGCTCCGCTGCGGCCGGAGCTCTTGGCGCCTTCCAGCTGGGTCGGTTCCCTGTGACCTTGCTCGCCCAGAGCTGCTGCTCTCTGAAGTCGGGATCTGTTTTTGCTCRATCCCGGCTGTTCCAGAGCCTGGGGATTATCCTAGAGCCCAGGTTCACAAGGGTACGGAGAAGACCTGCGCGTCAGTGGGGCTCGGATCTCCTGCGTACCTGTGTGAATCCAGATGCACTGGCTTAGCGCGGGCTGGCGGGGTGGCAGCGGGGAGGACGGACCCGGGACAGACGTGCCTCCCGAGCGGTCCAGCCTCYGCAGCGCAGTGCGGAGGAGCCGGCCGCTCTTGCCGTGCAGCCGCGGCGAGGCTGCTCCGTCCCCTGTTCTCGGCACGTGTGCAACGCGTTCACTTCTGCCTTTTGTGCTCGCCCCGTGCTACAGGTGGAGCAGCTAGAGGTATTTCAGAAAGAACAAGCTAAGCAGGTAACGCATGCGAAGTGCTGGCTGCTTAAACGGTGACAGTGCATGGCCCTAGCTGCTGCCGCTTCCCCCCAGCGCTGCCGTCTCCTCTTGTGAACTGCTTGCAGTGGGGATCCCGCTGCGGGGCGTTCCCAGAGAACGGGCCGCGGCTCTGCTCCAAGTCCACGGGGCTTTGGTGCGCGGGGAGTAGCAACCGGGGTCCGCAAATCCTTAACTCAAACCTGCCGCCTCCCACGTGCCTGCTTACCGTGCTGCAGGAGGCCTCTCGGCACAGGTCAGCAAGCCTTCTCCCCCTCCCCTTCCCCGCGGGCTCGCCGCGCCGGCAAGCCCTGCCGCCGCCGCGAGCACCGGGGCTCCYGCGGCTCTCGGGTCACCTCGCGCCCAGGGAGAGGAGGTTCGGGGGGAGCTGCAGCCCCTTTGCTCCCCGCCGCCTTGCTCGCGGGGCAGGGCTGACGCCGGGAGGGAGCGGGCTGCGCTCGGGGCCGTGGCGCTGCGGGAGGGACCCAGAGCGGGCGGCTCCCAGCGAGGCCCTGGGGCCGCCGCGGCTCCCGGCGGCTAGAGACGGCGGGGCTGCCGCTCGCRGGGCGCCGAGCTCCCGAGGATGCTTGCGGTGCTGCTTCAAAAGGACTTTGATTGCTGCCTGCTCCTGCCGGGTCCCTCGCGGGCTGTCTCAGCCCTTGGCCCCTCTCGAGGTTTCGGGGCTCGAGCCGCAGCCAGGGGCCAGCGGGGCGGCGAGCCGCCGCGCGCCCCCGTCGAGAGGCTTGGCTCGCGATCCGGCACGGGGAAGCCCAGCGCGGGGGCCGGACCTCCTGTTTTTATTCCAAGAGCAAACGGTTGGCGGTGGAGACAACTGCTTGAGCGTGGGCTGCGGGGGCGCTCCGTAATTCTCCTTGCACCGTCTCCTCTAATCCTCACGGCTAACGGGATCTTTTGGGTTCGCTTCTAGCGCGTAGCTGCCTTCGTGCCTGCATAGAGCAAACCTCTTCCCTGCAAAGACTAACTTAAGGCAGTTGCGAGCTCTCGGCTCCGCTGTCCGCTCCCCGGGCCGCAGGGTGCGGCGCTGYGCGTGCTGCCTGGGGGGCTCAGGCGGTACCGCGAGCTGGCGCAACCAACCCCTGCTCTTCCAGGCGGAGGAGCTGAGCAAGAAGCTGAGCCAGCACGAGAAGGCCACCCGAGCCCAGCAGCAGCGAGTTAAGGTAGAGGGAGGGGGCAGCGCTCGGGGTCCGGGGAGCCCGGGAGGGCGCCTCTGAGCCGGGCTCTTCCCTTCTGCCGTGCAGGTGCTGGAAGGGGAGCTGCAGACGGAGGCCGCGCGCCGGCAGGAGAAGGTGGCCGAGCTCCAGGAGCAGCTCGCCCAGAAGGAGCAGGCGGCCGAGCACTACAAAGCGCAGGTACCGCCGGCTGGCGCGTCCCCCCGCTGCCCCAGCCAGCGCTCTGCCGGGGGAGCCTGACGGGCTGTGGGTTCTCTCTCTCTCTCTCTCTCTCTCTCCCACCCTTCCTAGATGGAGAAGGCGAAGACTCACTACGACGCAAAGAAGCAGCAGAATCAGGACCTGGCGGAGAAGCTGAAGGCGATGGAGCAGCTGCAGAAGGAGAAYGCCGAGCTCAAGGCAGAGTCGGAGAAGCTGGCCAAGGAGCTGCAGCAGAGCATCCTGCAGGCCAAGGAGTCGGAGCTGAGCTGCAGGAACCTCACCAGCCAGGTCCGCAGCCTGGAGGCTCAGGTACGCGCGGCGCGGCGGGCTTTGCCGTCCACCTCGTGGGCTTCGCAGCCGCCTCGCTGGGAGGGCGCTTGCGCTCAGCGAGGACAGCAAGGCTGCGTGCTCCCCGGCAAACGCCCGCCTGGCTCTAGGTGCCAAGAACAGGGGACTCCGTTTCCGAGCAGGTGGTGGGGCTGGCCAGCCCCGGCCATTTTCCGCTCCTGTCCCTCACTGTGTCCCTTTCCCCGGCCAGGTGGAGTTCGCCGATCGCCAGCTGCGGGAGCTCGGCAAGTTCCAGGTGGCGACGGACACGCTGAAGAGCCGGGAGACCTTCCGCCAGAACCCAGCCGACCTCAGCACCGACAGCCTGGAGATGAGCATGGACGAAGCGCAGCCGCTCAACTCCACCAGGTGCCGTGCGCCGGGGCTCGGCGGAGCCGGCGCCGCAAAACCCACCGCRTCCTCGGGCCCTGCTGTCCGCTGCCGCCCGGTAACTCCATCACCGCGCGATTGCAGGAAGCCCAGCCGCTCGCAGTCGGAAGCCTCGGCCGTGCCAGGCGGCGCGGAGTCGCCGGCGTCTCGGCGGCTGCCTCGCAAGGTGGAGTCCCTGGAGAGCCTCTACTTCACCCCCATCCCCAGCCGCGCGCAGGCCAAGCTGGAGAGCAGCGCCAGCTCCCTGGGCGACCTGTCGCTGGACTCGGGCTGCAGGACCCGCTCGGCGCGGCGCCGGACCACGCAGATCATCAACATCACCATGACTAAAGTGAGCCGGGGGCCCGGGCGCTCGGCTGAAGGGATCCGCGTGCTGGGGGCGGGAGCGCGTGCTGCAGCCCGGGGCTCGGACGGGGAGCGAGGGAAAGGCAAAGCTGCTCCTGTGCCCCGTCGCTCCCGCGGCCGGCTCGGGCTGCAGCCGTCACCCGGGGGGGGCTGGAGGAAAGGCAGCCCCGAGCTGCTCTGGGGCAGCGCGCGGAGGGCTGAGCTCGTGCCCCAGAGCTGCTCCCAACCTCTCTGCGCCGAGCTGCGTCCTAAGGAGCCCTGGAGCCTCCGCCGCCCGGACGGGATGCCTGTGGCGTGAGGGTCGAGTTRGCAGCGGGGAGGACGAGCGTGGAAGCGGGTGGCCTAGGAGGAGCTGTGGCTGATCTGCTCCCTGCCCTCCTCTCCGTCTCTCCCCAGCGGACGCGGTGGCCCAGGACGCAGCGGGCCATGTCCGTGGCTGTCCCCTCTCCAGGACTGGCAGTGGGTTTTCACCTCTATTTATTTTTTCTTTTCCCCTGCTCTCAGAAACAGGCCAAGGCGGGGGAACCGGACAGCGCCGACGCGTCCTTCTGCAGCATCCCGTCGGCTCAGCCCCYGCGCGCTGCCCCCGGGAAGGGCAGGCTGCGCTCGGCCGCCTCCGCCCGCTCCCTCGCCAGCTTCCCCTCTCAGGAATCCCTGGTCAAGCTGGAAACCTCCTCGCCGCAGGAGACCCCGGGCAACTCGGCGCTGATGAGCCTCCCCGGCTACCGGCCGACCACGCGCAGCTCCCTGCGGCGCTCCCTGGCCGCCAGCAGCTCCAGCCTCGGTGAGCAGGGCGCAGCGGGCTCCCGCGCCGCCGGCTCCGGAGGCGGCTCCTCGTCTCGGCCCCCCTCAGCCCCCGCCGCTTCGCTTTCAGGCCGGAGCAGCATCTACCTGGGCACGTGCCAGGACGAGCCGGAGCAGCTGGACGACTGGAACCGCATCGCAGAGCTGCAGCAGCGCAACCGTGTGTGTCCGCCCCACCTGAAGACCTGCTACCCCCTGGAGAGCAGGGTAAGAGTGGGGCAGAGCAGCGAGCACGCTGGAGCCTGGCTTCTTCCTTTCCCTAAGGGAAAGCGCGCGCGCGTGCGGCCGGGCAGCGCTGGGGCCCGCGGGCCGCCCCTCGTGCAACGCCTCTGCCTCGCTTCCTCAGCCCTCCAACTCCCTGGGCACCATCACGGACGAGGAGATGAAGACGGGCGACCCCAAGGAGACGCTGCGGCGCGCCAGCATGCAGCCCTCGCAGATCGCCGAGAGCGTGGCGGCCCGGCGCAGCACCCTGAGCGCCGCCTGGCCCGGCATCACCACCCGGCAGCAGCGGAAGCGCCTCTCGGACGAGTCCCACCAGGGCCCCGACACCCCCGAGGTGAGCTGGGCCGAGCTGAGCCGTCCCGGCCGCTCGTCGGCTCCCGGCGGAGCCGCCCCGGGGAGCGCGATGGGCTCAGCTGCAGCCCTTCTCCCCAGCTGCTGCAAAAGGCTGCCGGGGGCGTGGGAACGGCTCCTCCCCGCGCTGCTCCGGCAGGGCAGACCCTCCSGGTCGGTCCCTCGCCGCAGGCAGGGCTGGCGCGAGCAGCAGCCCGGGTCCCCCCGCCTGCCCGGCGGGCTGAGGCCGCCCTGGCTTCCCCATGCTGGTGCTCCCAGCTYGGCCCTCTCCCCTGCAGTCCAAGAAGTCCGTCAGCTGTTTCCCGCGTCCCCAGACGCCGCGGGAGCGCAGCGAGCGCCGCAGCTCCCAGCTCAGCCGGCGGAGCGAGCAGCAGCCGGCGGGCGGCAAGCAGGTGAGCGGCGCCGGCGGGGCGGCCCCCAGCCCGGGCTGCTGCGTCCCCCCGCTCCTCCCTGCCCCACGGCTTCCTCCGCAGGCCGAGCGGCGCCAGTCCATGGCCTTCAGCATCCTCAACACGCCGAAGAAGCTGGGCAACAGCCTCCTGCGCCGGGCGGCCGGCAGGAAAACCACTCCCAAGAACTCGCCGCGCGGCGGCACCCGCCGCTCGCCCCGCATCGCCACGGCCAAGTCCCCCCGGGGCAAGGTAGGCAGCGCGGCCCGGTCCCGCGGCCCCGTCCCCGCGGCGGGCTCGGGGCTCCCCCGAGCTCCCGGCCCTAATCCTCTGCTCTGCTTCTTGCAGGCCGCTCGCCGGGCGCTCAAGGACGGGAAATTCTGAGGTTTCCCAGCACTGCGCTGTGTTTGGGGAGAACAGCCCCCCCAGGGCCCTGCGCTGCCCCTGTCCCCCCCCCGCCCCTTACCTCTCCCCGCCGGCCCCCAGTGCTGCCGGGGGGCTGGGGAGGGAGAGGGGGGTCAGCCTGCTCTCCAGGGCTGGCCCCCCCATTGCCCCAGTCCCCCTGCTGCTGCGGGGCCAGGGGCTGCTTGCGCTGCCCCGGGGCAGCGTTTGCACCCCCTGAGCCCCCCCCCCACCTGCTCTGCTGCCGCAGCCCCAYGGCAGTGTGGGGACGGGGCGGCACAGCCCCCCCTGCGGGTTTGGGAGCCCGGGGGGCGGCCGTGCTGGAGGGATGGGAGCAGCGACGCTCGGCCCCCGTGGCTGCAGTCTGGCGCTGGCCCCGAGGGGGGGACCTGGCTCCCACCCGCCTGCYGCTGCCCTCCCGGCACAGGGTGGTGGCAGGGGGGTGGTGGCATTTTTAAAGTGTTTCTACTTGTAAATAAATTGTATTTTTCTCCTGCTGGCTGAGTCCTGGGTTTCTCCTCCCCACCTTGCCCCCGTATCTCTGTTCTGGGACGGCTCCAGCCGGCGTTCTGAGGTGCCCGGAGCCAGCAGGCCCTGGGGCATCTCCAGGATCCCCTGGGACCTGGGGGGCTGCACGCKCGCCCGGCTTCAGGGCTCCTGCTCGTGGCCCCTTGCGCAAGGAGAGGGGAGCCTGGRAGCCGCCCCCAGCACGCGGCCCTAGGGAGGCCTGGGCGAGGGCGCGCGGGGAAACAGCGCCCGTCTCCGCTGGGACCGTGCCCTGCCGCGTGGCTCCGGCAGCGCGCCGAGCTGGGCGCCAGCGCGGCCTCGGCGCCGCCCTGCTGCCGCTGGTCGTGCCTGGCAGCTCAGCAGCAGCGCCTGCCCCGTCGTAAACTCCATTTCTACCTGCTTTCCCGGGCGAGGGGCTGTGCGCGTGGCGATCTGGGTGCCACACSGGCACCCACTGGCCCTGGGGCTGGTGAGCACTGGCGTGCGCGTGCACAGCGCGAGCACCAGCGCACGTCAGGCCAGGCCAGAGCAGCCCGCGAGGAGGACGAGAGACCTGGGCAGGGACCCACGCGGGGAGGCCAGTGCTGCGCCTCCCAGGCAGCCACAGGAAGGCTCTTCCCTCGCCCTTTCCTTTCTCCCCTCTTTTATTCTTCCCCAAACTTCTTTCGTTACAGCCGTGCCAGCCCTCGGCTGCCCGCCCCGCCGAGCCAACATAACGCGCTCGACATCCTTCGCATGACAGCAGCGGCCCTGAGCCCGGGCCAGGCCCCCCGCTGCCCTCCCCAGCCCTGGGATGGCCCCCCCCGAGCCCCGGCGGCAGAAGTGCTCTCTCCACTCGTGCGCCGGCCTTGCTTTAAATCGGCGGGGTGGCCCCCTCAACCCCTGCCCCTCGCCCCGCCACTCGCAGAACCGGCGGCACAGCCCGGTCCAGCACCGCTGGCACAGGCTTCGCGTGCTGCTGGCAGCGGCAACAGCTCGCTGCTCCTCACCCTTGTTTCGCAATGACGAGGGCCAGGCAACTCCCAGCGTCTGGAATCCCCACTCGCCTTAACAGCAGCCGAAACAAACTGTTCTGACAGACTTCAGCCTCTTGGGTCCAGGGGGTCAGGGATCTCCTGCCCCTCTGCTCCTCCAGACCCCCTTGGCCTCACCAGTCTCTGCGGCGGGTTCATGAGGAAGAAGTTTGCAATTTGAATGAATTCCCRGTAACTGGAACTTCCCTGGTCCTTGCCTGCACATTGAGATCGCTGTAGGATCAACTACAGCCCTATTTCAGAGGAGTCTCTGCAAACCAGACGTCTGGGGGAGCTGAGTCTGGGAGCCTCCTCTGGCCTCGCGGCCCTACCTACTCCACCCAGAAGGGAGAGGACGAGGCGCCCAGGGTTCCTGCCTGCTCCCCGCAGGTGCTGGCATGTCTCTCCACCTCCCCCGGGCTGAACCAGAGCTCGCAGATCGGACACGACACCCAGGCGTCAGGGGACAAATCCACCCACGGAGAGGAGGGCCAGTCTGCCTCCGGGACGAAGCCTTCGTCCCCACAGCTGGAGGCGTGCGCAGGAAGGAGCTCCACGCTGAAACGACCTGCGGTAAGGGGACGTCATGCAGGTTTCTCAAGCCGGCTGGACGTCCGGCTTTACAGAGAGCTGCGTGGTGAGAGCAGGGCTAGGGCCAGGACGCTGCTACCGCGGGAGCGCAGGCCCTCCCGCGGCAGGGAGCGGCAGCCTGGGCCTCGGGACGGGCTGCGGCGAGGCGCAGGCGAACAAGTCCCGCTGGAAAGCTCACGTTGCAGCCCGGCACCACGAGCCTCCCCGCGCCGGGAGCCGYGTGGGAGGTTACAGAGAGGCTCCTTCGGGCCAGAGGACACACGCCGCAAAGCACTCACCTGAGCAGATGGGGCACGTGCCCRTCTCCCCCTGACTGCTCTCTCCTCTGCTCTCCCTGGTCCTGGCCAGTCTTCCTTCATCGCTCCGGGCTCTGGCTCTTCCTCCTGACCTGGACGGCCTTGAGGGAGCTGGCAGAGGCCTGCAGAGAAGTGTTGGGAGAGGTGCTGGGACTGCAGGTTCTGCTCTGCTGCGTCCTGCCCACCCGAGGCAGCCGGCCGCACGCAGAGCCGTGGGGCGAGGCAGCACCCCTAAAGGGAGCAGAGAGCCACGCACTGGCTGCTCGGCTGACTGTTGGGCTCAGGGACAGAGCTGCCTCTGAAAGACTTGGAAGAGAGAAATCACAAGGGCGGGGGCAGCGGAGAAGTGGTGACCCGAGAGGCTACCTGCCCACTGGGCTCCGAGCTCTCTGCCTCCTGTCCGGTATCCCGCGGGCTCTCTTTGGGGCTGCGGGCGCATCCTGCGCGGACCCTGGATGACAAAGGACAAGCAATAATCCCTCCCTCCCGTGCAGCCCTGTGAGATCTCCCAGTGGAAGGGGTCAGGCGAGAAGCAAACAAGCAGCACTCACAGACCCCAGCCCACAGGTGGGGAAAAAGCAACGTGACACGAAGTACTGACGCACCTGAGATGGCTTACACAAAACCCTAGTCCTTAGTGCCTCTCCATTTTGCCAGGCTGCACTGGCACCCCAAGCAAGCAAGAATTAAGTTGTTGGTCTCCAACAACAGGACGGTTAAGTGGAAAATGGAACAGAAACAGCATCTGAAAACAGCTCCTACAAAACTGCCTCGCTCCCTTGCTCCACGCACAGAGTGCAATGACTTCAACCTCCCCAGGGGCTGATGTGGTCGGGAGACAGGCCCAAGCAAACGGCACGTATCGGGAGAGCCCCACAGCACGGGCTCTGACACGTGGGACGTGGAGCCTTCACCTGGAGGTGCCCTTGACAGGAAAAATAGTTACAGGAGGCTCCTTGCCGAGCTGTGGGACCTGCCACCTGCTGACTCCTCTTACCCCAGCAGGGAGGTGACTCCTTGGCACAGTTTCAGGGGGCGTAAACCAGCGGTGGAAAGGCTCTTTGGGCTGCAATACTCCCCCCACGAGCTCAGAGCCCCCAGCACTTCTCAGTTCTCRCTCACCTGATGCTGCAGGGCCTCCAGGGTCTTCAGCTGCCTGCTCCTGGTTGCTCCCCACGGAGCCTGTGCTGGCTCTGGGCTTGCGAGCGCGCCTTTGAGCTGCCGACAGCACCATCCTGGCCGGCCGGCTGAGGCGGGCCGGGCTCCACGCGCGGGACTCGGGGCCTGGCTCCAGCTGCTGCAGGTGGCTCTTCAGCTGCTCCTCCTCCCTAGTGCTCCTGGACACCGACAGTCGGTCAGCACCACCCAGCCCAGCACCATCCTTGCCAGCAGGATGCTCACGGGGGTTTGCCAGAGAAATCCAGCTGGCAGCAGTCAGGATTTCAGGTCCCCCGGGGCTCAGAGAACTGGCTAGACAGTGTCTCCAGGCGACTCCAGGCCTGGCTACATGCGGAGAGGACGGACAAGGGCAGGTGAGAGGGGATCCACAGCTCAGGGGTGCCCAAGGCCAGTTCTTTCCCGGTTGCTGCAGACACGTCAGGCCTTTGGCTTCACAGGGAGCTTCCCAKCAAACTACAGCTGGCAGAGTAGACCCTGGACTCACAAAGCAACCGTTCCCGTGGCCTGGCCAGCTGGGATAAAGGATCGTGAGGGACCGAACTGCGTGAGTGGGCAGGGGCAGAAGGGCACAGCACACACGCCTGGGGAGAAGGAGAGGGGAAGGAGACCGGCCAGAGAAGCCAAGCAGGCAACATCTGGGCATCAACTGCTTCCTGGGACGYGCACGAACACAGCCTGTCCTGGACAGAAGGACAGCCCAGCTCGTGGGCCACCCAGCCAAGGCCTCTAGGTCCCAGAGCCCAGACCTGGCTACTTACACACGTGGTTCTGGAAAGAAAATCTTGCAGAAGGCAGGGTTGGAGTGCCAGGGGCTGGCTGCAGACTCGGGATCCTCCTGCAAGAGATGATGCCCCCGATTTTTCCTAGGAGATCTGCACGCCTTGCCCCACAGCTCATAGAGAAAATCCACCTGTTCCAGCCAGGCTGTCACTACACTCATCACTTCTGATCTCAGATCCACTCAAAGGAAACGATCCCGTAGGACTGAGCCCTGCCACACTGGATTCCTGCCCTCTCTCTCAAAGGTGCTCCCAGCTGGTCAGAACTGCGCTATCAGGAACAGCCAGCACAGGAAAGCCTGACGTCCGCAGGCCACGCAGGAGCAGACCCACCGCCCGTCCCTGACGTAAACCCTTGAGCGAGGCCTCGATCTCAGCCCGAGGAGGCCTGGGACACCCTGGCTCAGCCGCAGCTTGTGGGCAGAGCAGCCCCAGGCCAGGCCCCCAGCTGAGACCTCGAGCCCGTTATTCCTGCGCATCGCACGGGCTTTGAGCCAAATACCAGCCAAGGGGGARACATCGATCGCTCCTGGCGTCCGCTCGTCCCCGCGTGGCACGGGCTTTGGCAGGGAGCGCTGGCTCCCCCGCATACTCCAAGCAAGCTCCCGGGTTTCGGCCTGGCACGGCTCCCAGTCTGCTGCAGAGCCGGCCCGGCTGCTCCCACGGTCCACAGGGCAGGAACAGCAGCAGCGCCAGAGAAGACACCGTCGCCACCAGAGCACGGGCAGCCCCAGGAGGCACCTACCAGGCCTTGCTGCGAAGGCGGGGGTGGCTGGCCGCGGTCAGCTTCCAGCGGGGTGCGCACCCGGATGAAGGAGAGCCCGAACTGGCCGTGCTTGCTGAAGGGCTGGCTGCAGATGAGCCGCAGCCGGTCCCACTTCTGGCCCACCGCCAGSGCCAGGAAATCTGCTGTAGAGGCAGCGGGGCAGAGCTGGGGCCGAGGACTGCGCTGCCTGGGGACCGGGCGCTGCTTCCTTCTCGGCACTGCTCTCCGGGGTCCTGCTCCCACCTCCCCACGTGGCCCTAAGCCACCACCCCGCCCCCAGGACCAGGACACAGTGACAAGCGGGGGACTGGACACGGGAGCAGCTGAGGGAGGGGAACAGACCTGACAAAACCTCTCTGCTCTGCCCTGGGCCCCACCACCCCGTCTGTTCGCTTGGACCAGACGCAGCTTTACCTTCTTTAAACATCCGGACTCCGCAGCGGTTCCTGTCCAGCTTCGAGTCAGCCGGCGTCATCAGCGTGACGCTGGGCAGCAGGGTGACGTAAGGCTGGCTCAGCGGCCAGGAGGAGCGACCCACATCGATCTGGAGAAAGGCGCAGCCGCAGTTCCCTGCGCCACGGCGGGACAGAGGTGAGGCGCAGGGCTCCTGACCCCTCCCCGGGCGCCGGCGGGCAGGGCGCCTCGCACCCCTTCCCCTCCCCACGGCGAGGGAACCGGAGGGCAGACTGTCCCCTGCCCCATGCCCAACTCCTCGCGCCCCAAGGGCCGAGCCTCCGTCTCCCCGCTCGCATACCCACGTCTATGTAGCCGATGGCGCTGGCTCTCTCCAGCTGCAGCTCCGCTTTCAGCTGCCTGCTCTGGTCGTGGGGGCAGCTGAGCCAGGGGCGAAGGCCATCGCCCCGCAGCAAGTTCTCCACCGGGAACCTGGGGTCCTGCACCACAACCACAGGGGACACCGTGTCATTCCGCCGCTCCTTCTTCAGCCGCTTTTCCTCTTGCACCTCCCTTTAGTTCACTGCCTTGGGGAGAAACGTAGAGCGCTCGGGCAACGCACGGAAATGGCGCTCAGAGAATCACAGAATCGGTACGGTTGGCAGGGACCTCCAGAGATCATCTGGGCCAACCCCACCTGCTCAGCAGGGTCACCTAGAGCATGGCAGACAGGGTTGAATCCAGGCAGGCCTTGAAGATCTCCACAGAAGGAGACTCCACAACCTCTCTGGACAACCTGCTCCGGTGCCCCGTCACTCTCACAGGGAAGAAATTCCCCCTCACGGTCAGGCAGAACTGCCTGTGCTTCAGTTTCTGCCCGTTGCCTCCCGGGGCAACTGGAAGGAGTTTGTCCCCGTCCCCCGGACACCCCCCTTCAGGTGCTCGTACGCGTTGACAAGATCCCGCTCCTCGGTTTGAGAGCGGAGAAGCCGTGCGCGCTCACGGAGAGCTTAGCGCCCCGACCGGGAGACCCGCGCCGCGGACACCCCCCCACCACCCCCCGCGCCGCCCGACGGCGCTCGCCACGGGAGCGGCGCCCGCGCGACCTGCGACGAGAAGGACACGACGTGG
>NW_028186825.1:0-20904 GCF_003343005.1 Rhea americana | reverse complement strand
GTTAGGGGCCGTTGGCAGTTTCTGCGAGGAGCGGTGAGGACAGCTCTATGGGGTGCGTGGCCCCGGGCTGGGGGGCCTAGGGGCGGGCGCGTGCCGTGTGAGCGGGCAGATTGCTCGGAGGGGGCCGAGAGCAGGTCCCAGGAGCCTGCAGGGAAGGAGGGCGGCCGCGGAGGAGCCGTTCAGAGCAGCCTGGGCTGCGCGAAGGAGCACCTGGGGCGCTGGGCGCGGGGGCGGCTGCGCGCGGAGGTCCTCGGCAGGAGCCCTGCCGGGGGGCGTCGCRTGCTGGGCAGCGGCCGAGGAGCCTCTCTCGAGGGCCGGGCCCCTGCAGTTTGCCCAGCTGAAGCGGGGTCCTAGGAGCAAGCGCTCAGGCCGGGGTTACGGTCGCTCTAGCTCTTCGGTATCCGTGGCGCCGTCTCTGCTGCGAGTTGATTCGGGACGGTAACGCTCGGTGCTAGAGCAGCTGCGTGGGCCGACAGGACCGGGGTGGCGTTAGCGTTTAGGAGAACGCGACGGTACGTGAGAGCGCTCGAGCTGCCGTCCGGCGCCAGCCGCGCTGGTAGTATTTACTGCTGGGAGTAACCGTCTGGTACGGTGTGGGCGCCGTGCCGCGCTTGCAGCCTTCCACGGCAAGGTACCTGGTGGCCCTAACTGTTGGATAAAGGGGTTCAACGAAGGTCCAGCTGCTCCCGTGCTGGCGTTCGCAGGTTCTCGTCCTCAAGAACAAGAACAGGAAGCACAAAGCTGGGAATGCAAACCCGCTAGGGAAGTAGTCGGGAGCAGGGGCTCGCTGGAGCTGGGACACGGCGCGCTGAGCTGCCGTGTGTTGTGTGCCATCGTGTTGCGGCGCTGTGTAGGTACCGCTGTCCCAGGCTTTAGCGCGGCTTCTCGCCATCACCTGCTTTTGCTCCTTGTGCTCCTGAGCCTTTGTTTCTGCTTGTGGAGCAGATAAGCAGATAAGAACTTTGTGCTAGTTGGCGTCTTGCACAGCCTGGAGCCCGCATTGTTTGCTAAAATAACTGTGCTGGTTTAGGCCGCAGGGYTATTTGTGCACAGAGAGAGGGCTCTGTGCTTTGTGTGTGTGTCTGGCGGTGCTGCCCGCGTTGTGCGGGCACGGGCGTGGAGAGGACAACAGGGGCAGATGGTGCAGTCTGGRTCTCATGGCTTTTCTCAAACTGGTAGTTTTAGCACTGAAGAATTTTTGTGTGAAGTTAGAGGCAGGGTCAAGTTGTAGTGTTTGCAAACTGTTTGCAATTTTCTTTGTGTGTGGCCAAACGATGTGAAACTGTTTGCCTAAAGCATAATAGCAGCTTCTAGATCCTGTCTGCACAGTATGTGCTGCAACCTCACAGAAYGGCTGATGGACGTTTGAAAAGCAGGTATAGTAGGGTGATTGAGAATCTAGCCTCAAGTTAAGTGACTTGGTGTTTTAAAACGTGGAYCAGTCCCTCTTGCTCTTGTTTCGTGTTGTATTCAAGGTATTCGCTGGTGACGTTTTAGGCCAGAGATGTCCTTTCTCCAGCCAGAGTCCCGCACTTGCTCACAGTGCTCTGTGTGTTAGGCGTTTTGTTTCTGCCTTGTGGGATTTACCGGACAGGCAGCATCCGTGTGCCTGAAGCACTAGAGCTGCGTCGTGAGAGCGCGCCCATTGCTGAGAGAACCTGGAGGAGGCTTGTGTGCGATCTGAAAAGCAGAGGGGTGGCTTGAGCGCAAGGATGTAGCAAAGCTAAGAGAAACTGCTTTTCATATGTCTCTTTAGGAGTTGTTCTTTTTAAGATAAGTTGCAGAAAAAGGGCAGGCATGGTGGGCAGCAAGCCGAATTGTAAGAAGGAGGTAAACCAGCAGGATCTTGAAGGCCAGGTGATTGTGAATGCCTTCTTGTTAATCTGCTCTGAGTGCCAGGTTTGGACTTTTTAAGCTTGTATGYTTTGAAGTTAGAATTCAAAGAAGTTCCAAGCTGATACGGTAAAGGTGATATGTTTTGGAGGACATGACACTGTACTTGTGGCTGCTGGAGCCAGGCTTCTTGAGAGCTGTATGGGACAGATATCTAGTGTCTTAGCTTGTGTTATCAGGTTATTATTACTTACTTTTCTCTAAAAATGTGAGCTTAATGTCCTTAGCATGAATCTCTTCCATCTTGCTAAGCAAAGTTCTGTAACTTAAAGCAAACTAGTGAGATGGTACCTGATTCTCTCATAAAGTTGCATTCAGTGTCAGCTGCAGGTGGGAAAATGTCTTCTCTGAAAAACAGAGATCTGACTAGTCTATGRCCATTGTGAGTGAAATTCCTGTTGTTCAGCCAGGCAGGAAAGCCCTTTTTAGAGATAATTGAGAGGGACTGATAGATCAACAGCAAGAAGTYGTTGGCTTCTGTGAAAGGCACCAGCAGTATGCAAACAGCTGATAAGGTGTGCAAAGAACAGTGGTTATGCCTTTGCCCTTGTTCTGCAAAATCTGTGTCTATTCRGTTTCTAAACGGCTGGGGGTGATCRGTGGTAGGTGATGGGCTTGGAGTACTGARAAACAGTTTTTAATTTAGCAGCAGTRCAATGCTTATCCCATCATCTTGCAAAGGCATTTACAGTGCGGTTGTAATGCAAACTGCATGCAGATGTTGGGACATCTGTTACTTTTTTGCTTTTTTCCCAAAWTTAATATTCTTGATCAAAACTCCCCCCCTTCTCTGTGTGTAGAAGTAGAACAGCAAAGAATTTAACGTACTTGCTGCTGTGTTTCATGCTAGAGGTGAGGCAGTTCATAMAAGCTATGTGCGTGCGTCTTCCTAATATGTTGGCTGTTCTCTGGGATGAGTCATACGGCTAACAAGACGTTRGTGGTGGTGCTACGTACGTTAGAGATCTGAAAACAGTTACATGTTTTATTTGGTGCAGCATGGGATAAGTGACACGTGTTGGCTTAGTATGGCTTCAACTTTGTCTGCTCGTAGTTAATGATTTTGCCAGGGGCTTCATTCTAATAGCAATGCATTTCATCAGTCTGAGCCTTTCTATTTCCCATCAGTTGTTACTACTTTTCTATGTTTTATGAAAGGAAGTAGCGAGGAATTGAGATTCTGGGACTTCTTCAAACTCTCACTAATGGCCCTCACTCYTCAAAGCCAACCTCAGGGGAGCTGCTGGACTCTCAGTACTCCTGGGATTTAGGCTTCCAGTTATCATTTCAGGTCGTTACAAGTGGATTACTTAGAAATAGGTTGAGTCTGTGGGTAAGATGAGGATATGTCCCAGGCATTCTGAATCCTCATCTCTTGCTCTGCTGCGAGATGCTGTTCGCAGCAGGCGCTGGATACCGGTGCAGCTGATAGCCAGAGTACTGCAGACTCATGTAGAGCGTGCTGTAGAGGAAGATCTGTAGCTGGGTACAGAAGTCAGCAGCTTCTTTTACCCTGTCCTGGAGATAAATTCTTCTTACCTCCCTCTCAGATTTAGTAGCATAAGGAGATTATAACTGGCTCACGCCAGGACACTTAGTACACATGCTTTAAGATGGTCATATTTTGCTACTACTGGATTATAGAAAACAGGCGGTTACTGGCCTTAAGTCATTGCAGCCTTTGAGTTTTCCTGGAGGGAGATAATTCTCTCAAACATCTCAGTGATTGAATATGTCACTTTTATAACTCTGAGGAATTAGCCACTGCTGAAAACTTATGAATGGCTTGAATTGCTTACGAAGACTGTGATGCCATATTTAAGAGAGTTAGATTTTAGTTACAGATGACCTCAGTTTATTCCAGTTATTACCCAATTTTTTTTTGAGCAGTTTGTGAGTTATGGAGGAAKCAGAAAAAACTTCTTAAAAAGACATAATTATGAATGATATATTCTGTCCTCTAAGAGCCCTAGTTAGCTGCACATAGCTGCCACTGTCCTGATATTACCAACTCGAGGAGGCTGGAGAGGGACTGTGTTGCTGCCAAGACTCTGTAGAGCACGTTTTCAAACACTGCAGCTATCCTCATGGTTCTTGTCCAGCCCCTCTCCTCTCTGATGGGGTGACCATAAGTTAAGAACAGAGGCCCTTCAGCCTGGCTGACAAGGACACAACAGGTCCAAAGACTGGATGTCGAGAAAAGCAAGAAATAGGGTGAAAACTTAACAGTGAGAGCAGATACTTCTTGGAACCGTCTCTTGCAGGCTCACCACCACTGGAAACTTTTAGACTCAAAACTAGATCTCTCTGGTAAGAGAGGGTGCATTTCCGGGAGGTGTTAATTTAGGAAGGTCCTGTTGCCTCYGTTCCTTAGGAGTTAAAAGAATTGGTTATATCATACCACAGAGCTCGAGTCTCTCAATTCTGCCCAGTCTTTGTCTGGTAGTGATCAGATCGCTTAATTTCTGTCCAATTTCCCCTCTACCCTCCCTCACTTGAATAATGTTATTTCAGGAACTTTGAGCTCTAGGGGATTTAGTGAAGTTCATAGCTTGTAATTAAAAATAGTAATTCCTGTCTTACACACTTGCTCACTAGGTGTGTTTTATTGCATTGGATGTTGAGGCACAACTAAGTATAAAATCCTCTCTTTTTGTGAAATGCAATGGCAGATTCTTTAACATTTTGGGCTGAGCAGGCTTTAAATCATTTGCTGGAAGAACTTGTAGGTTTGGGGATGGTGCTGATGGCAAGAGTGTGAGAAATGTTCCAAAAAATTGGGAAAACGAGACTGGGTGCTGTTTTACTCTAAAAGGGTGTATGGAACAAAGCAGCAGTGCCAGGAAGCCACTTTATGTACCTGCAAGTGAAAATTTGTAGAAGTGTGTGTGTGCCACCGCCRGGTTATCAGGCATATGCTTCTCTGGGAAGCAGCCTCGTACTGCTCGGATACGGACTGCCACGTAAGAGTTTTGCAACACRTATAAGCTGCAATATTTTGTATAAAGAAGCAATAGTGCTGTACAGTGAAGTTTGACACACTTAAGTCTTGTGCATGTGCTTTAAGATAAAGAAACCCTAAAACCACTGCAAAACCATCTTCTAGGTGTTAACCCTATGGGTGCTGGAAATCTGGGAGAGATACACTTGATCTTGTGCTTGTCAGGTCCTTTTTTTCCATCTCTGCGGTATGCCGTCTTACGCCTCTGTTTTCCACTCCTTCCTTCTCCGCACCCCCACAGGAGAGGAGGTTTGGGACTGTTCCACCAGAAATTGAGGCTAGAGACAGGATTTTAGCTGCTTAGACCTGTGTGTGTGGTGTGGGCTAAAGGTGAGGGGGTCTTTCCTTGCAAAGTGCCCTAGTCCAGCTAGGACGGGCTTGGAGCACGAGGGGAGCCTGGGGGTCCGTCTGTGGGAGTGGGAGCTCCTCTGGGTGGTGAAGGGACCCCAGAGTTTGCAGGAGACCGTTGGTAACCTGCTTGTATATGCTAAACCAAAACCAGAGCTGAGCGGGGCTGACARCAGTCATCTCATGATTTTCCTGCTTGTAACTTGAGAAATAATTTGTTGCTTTTAATTTTTTTTTGACTACTTATCAGACAGTTGTTCTAACTTAAAAAATTGCAGAGATGACTGTTTTAAGGAAAAATAGCGACTTAACTGACTAATTTTTGGAGTGGATGCTTGGGGAGCAGAGTAGCGTCGGGAGTTTGGGTAATATGAGTGCACTTTTCCGAGCCAGTGTCAGATCATCACCACCTACGTGCAGCTGCTTATGCAAGCCAGAAAGCTCAAATAGAAATTTTCATACATCTATACTTTGCCTCTGTTTAAGTACTGAAGTACCCCTTAAAGGCCTTAGGGACTAGATTTCTTGCAGCTGTTCCTCTAGGGTGTAGCACTGCAGGTGTTTAACAGCACGCAGACACGTCTGCATTCCCCTTCCTCCTCGCCCCAGAGTGTTATTAGGCACGACAGCGGAAGCGAGGCAGCGGAGCAGAGCAGTAAAATRTCTGTTTGCGCAAAGCCCGCGGGGATCTAACGAGCGGCTGTTGCCGTCGAGGTGCGGCAGCTCCCGGGAGGGCGGCGGGGGCTGCCTGCCTGCGCCGCGCTCGGAGGCTGGCGCTGGACCTGTGACCGGCTGCCTGGCCGGCTGAGGCAGGAGCGCGGCGGAGCCCCGTTCCTCCCGTGTACGCGTCGCTGGGGCGCGTAGCAAAACCTGATGACAAAGTCCGTGGTGTGACCGGTGTGCAAGCCGTCTTGTGGCTCCGCCGTTTGCTGGCAAATGTCACCTGTAGGTCGGCCAGTGTTTGCCAGCTCTGTCTGCTACTGAAGCTGTGAACAAGGTGGGGAAAGCCACGAGCCCGTACGAATGCCGTCTTGGCTCCCTGACTTCAGCAGCGCGTCGTGGTGTCTTCATCCAGGTGGTGTTTCACGAATTGTGTGTCTGGCTGGTGGCTGGGCTGCACCCCGGGCGATCTGCTGTGGGTTTCAACTGTATTTCTCTTCTTAACAAAAGCGAGATGAAGTTAGAACGATGAGACTTTTTCTTGAAACGTGACGCTTAAGGTTTTCTTCCATGTGATGCTTTGTGGTGAGGTTGTTTGTGCTGGAGCTCACGGAGGGCGTACGGGATTCTCTGCTCCTCGGCCCCCAGGTGAAGTTTGAGTGCGGCCTGCTTGCAAGCTGCGAGGCTGGAGGCAGAGCTGCGGGGTGGCGTTCAGAGGACTTCCTCTTGAAATCACCCAGCTGGGTCGCTCCTGGCCCCGAAACCTGTCGTGCAGAAGGTGTCATTAACGCTCTTGCATCCAGCCTTGCACTTCCAGCTTGCATTTGAGCAGAGATTGTGTCAGCTCTTCGTCTCTCCTCACTGATCTCCTCCTGTCTTTGGCCGGTGTTGCCAGGCTTCTGTTGTCCACTAAGGCACAAACGTTGCTACCCATGGTCCTTGGGAGACGCCTCCAGCGACGTCGGCAGAGCTAGTTCAAAATCTTTGGTTGTGCTTCCTTCTGAAAAACTTCTAGCAGTAGTTTGCTGCTGGCGTGCAGACATCACTGTCCATCATACAGACTAGCGGGTTGGGTGTTTCTTTTCTTTTTCTTTTTTCTTTTTCTTTTTCTTTTTTTTTTGTTTACTCTCCTCTCTGTACTGCTTCTGACTTGTATTTGGATTGCCCTTGTGTGCCCAGGGCCTCCTGGCTGGGTTGTGAATGTGGGGTTTAAACAATACCTGCACTACATGTAGKCCAGGATAGTGGGCAGGAGATTTGACTCCAGTAAAATGTGTGAGTACAGCTGGGAAGGTGCCTGCACTGATGGAGGAATGTGGGATTCTGCAACTCTCCCTCTGCCTCCTGGAGGATTGAGTCACAGCTCTGGGCCATAGTGTCCTGAGGGTCACAGCCAGGGCTTGTTGTTCAAAGCAACCTTTTTGTATCCTGAGTTTTTCCCTCTTAAACTTTTCCTTGCATTTCAGAAGCATTGTGAAGAGTGATCCCCGCAGTCTCAAGGAATGGCTTTGCAATTAACTCTGACATTGCCATCTGCCCCCATCAGGTGGCTCGCTAGGAGATTAAAGGAGCCAGATGTCAGATCAGTGTTACTTAAAGTGAACAGACAGTGTATAACCTTAATCATGTGAGGCATAAACCAGCATCTTCACTGTTTGGGGGACACTTAAATGTTAAAGTTGGCTAGGCTGATATTGCTGCTCCCAGACTTCAGCAGCTGACTGTTTCTTTTTTTCTGTTTAGGTCGATCTTTCGCACTTGTCTCCAGAAGAAAGATGGAGGTGAGTTTGTACTGTAAGGTGAGCCTATGCTTAAAGAGCTTCTTAAATCAGTTCCTGCTCTTGGCTGGGGCTACTGGTAGCGCAGCCCGTATTCGCTGGCCACGCTGTGCAGAATGGAGTTGGCAGAGCTCTRCTTGTTAGTAGGAAGTGTGAGCCTGTCTTAAAAGGCTCTTTTTTAAACAGCTTACTAGTTATTCCACCTTTTCTCTTAGACAAACCAGTGTCAGTCAGACATGTGCTGAAAAGTACAGTAAGACTGGTCTTTCAGTATTAATTTATAGAGATTATAAATCTCTAAGATTATTAAGAATTGGAGAAGCTAGCGTGTTTTCTTTTTTTCTTTTTCTTTTTTTTTTCTTTTTTTTTGTCTTTTGACTTGCATCATCTTGTCAGCTTAAGACCAAGGGTTAAGTCTGTTAGAGGTCTTGATTCTGCCTTGGTTTTGGGGCAAAACGTGCTAAATGCAAAGAAATCAGAGGCTTTAGATGAGCATCAGTCTGTGGAAATTACCTGTTTTGGGGTGCAGAATGAGCTGTGATTGCCTGGAGCAGAGAGAACACAACTTGCTAGGGTTTGTGAGTTTTGCCAGCTGTACTCTTGGCAAAGGAGAGAGTGCCAGTGTCTGTGGGGTGGTGTGCATGCCCTTTGCTGGGTGAGAGGGAGAKTGGTACCGGTGGCTCTGGAACTGGACTAAAGGAAGCTTCGCCTGCTTCGTATTGGCCGTTCTCAGTTAGCACATGTGGTGTCRAATAGCTTCTCAGTTGCTGCTGTTGCACCAGTGAGTTGCCAGGTGAGTTATGCGAAAGGTGCACTCTGCTGGTCCTTGCTTGTATGTCAGCAAGACTCTTATACCTGTCCTGTTTACACTAGAATGGGCTAGATGGTTGTGTTGGCTTCCATGGTTTAAATATGAACAAGACACAGAGATGCCTTTTTTTCCTCTTTCTCCTCTGGATTGTAACACAGCATCCTCATCCATGACACTCCTTAATGGTGTCTTCCAGCGTGGTCTTCCCAACTGTCCCATGTTGGGTGTTTGTCAGCTCTGCCGTGTTGTTCAGTACGTGGTCTGTGCCTGCATGCTCTTCAGTTGCCTTTTCCCTATTGTTGCAGGGTGGAGCATGCACGGATGCATGCCAAACACCGTGGCCACGAGGCTATGCATGCCGAAATGGTCCTCATCCTTATTGCCACGTTAGTGGTTGCACAGCTCCTGTTGGTTCAGTGGAAACAGAGACACCCTCGCTCCTATAATGTAAGTGTCTCCCACACAGCTGGTTTGTCTGTGAGGCTGGATGTAAGTGCTGAATGGTGTTGTCATTTAGATAACAAGAAATATGTTGATGATATTCTCCTATTTTCTGGTGTTGAAACACCCATGTCTTTCCAACAGCTTACAGGGATTCTAGCTAAGGATGAGGATGGGTGCATCTGGAATTCTTAAGCTCCTTTTATAAGTAATGTCAATAACAGTTTTAAATAATGCTTTAGTACAAGGTAATGGAACAAGTGGATATTGCCTTTTATCTTAGTATTAATGCAAGTGGAAGCTGTGTTTTGTCAGTGCTTCCTCAGAAATGATGGAGGCCATTTGTTGAATGGACCCTAGGTTTCACAGTCCCTGCACTGCTTTTGTGCTTGCCGGTGCTTTCTAAGCACCGCTGTCTGCTGAGTAGTTGTCCCACTTTCTGATGCCGCTGACTTGCCTTTTTGAGTCAGGTTACCAGAAAGGGACCCTTATTTTCCTTGGACCAGTGGAACAAACCTCTCTGACTTCATCAAAGTTAATGTTTTCAGGCAATGCCTGTAATTCTCCATGAAACTTAACCCAGAATCTGTTTATGGGTTTGCCTTTTTCCCTCCACAAGAACCATAGAAGCTCAGCTGCATGGCAGTACATGTCTTGGGAACGGGCTATGGGGCAGAGGCAAGTCTGAAGCTTTCTCTGCACTGATCTGCTTGTTTCATACTTGCATTTCCCTTCCATATTGTCAGGAAAGGCTGCCAGAACTTTTAGGGTGTTTTTGATACCTGATGAGCAGTGAACCAGCTTAAAATGCCTTTCCTCTGTTCTTGCAGATGGTGACCCTCTTCCAGATGTGGGTGGTGCCTCTGTATTTCACAATAAAGCTGAACTGGTGGCGGTTCTTGGTAATCTGGGTGCTGTTCTCCGCTGTCACAGCTTTTGTCACCTTYAGGGCAACTCGAAAACCTCTGGTACAGACAACACCCAGGTTAGTGCAAACATTTCTGGGAAACCTCTTCAGCCTGAGGGTAGCCACTGAAAGGAAGTGCAGCACTTATTTCAGCAGTAGTGCACCTTAAGAGGATTTTCCATGCTGCCCACATCAGCCTAATCTGTTAGAACCTGTCTGTGTGAAGAACTAACTAGCTCCTGACAGTCAGCTGCCTGAAAATGTATCTGAGCACCTAGTGGAAAGTTGGGTACTCAGGAGGCTTGAATGGGACTGATAACCTCACAGAARGCATTCCTGGTGTGAAGCATTCTTGCTGACGGCCTTTGGAGATTCTGGGGCTCCTAGTCTGAAGGTCACAACTCTGAGCTGCCCAGAGCAACAGGGTTMTGTAGTTTGAATTACACTTTTAAACCTGTTTTCCATGTGTATGTGTAGTTGCAGTGTTTGTAAACAACACCGTCTAATTTTAAAACGTAACCTTTAGGTTCTTGATGCACCTTCATTCTGGAAAAACAAAGCAGTTTAATTCTCGTTTTAATTCTTTCCAGGCTGGTTTACAAATGGTTTCTACTAATATACAAAATCAGCTACGCCACTGGAATCGTTGGGTACATGGCTGTGATGTTTACACTTTTTGGTCTTAACTTATTATTCAGGTGAGCGAATCTTTCAGGTCTGACTCCCAGGGCAGGAGACCAAAGAGACTTTCAGGGTGTCTTCTCCCTGCATTCAGGATCACAAGTGAGATGCTAGTACGTGAACTGGTCAAGGTAGCTGGGGTTGCTCCTCTCCTTGAGAGCCCTGCTTCCAGCAGGTGTGCTGGCAACTCCTGCTGGCTCTATTCCTCTGGTGTGTCCAGCCTGGGGAATCGAGGCAGCAGTGGGATTTTCTTTGCTGCCCCGAAGAAGAGGTATCTGCAGGTGCCTGCAAAAAGCAAGCAGCCCAGATGTGATAGAAGAGCACCTGATCCCAAGCCATCTTCCCATTCAAAGAAGTTCCTTCCGTCTCTAGAGGGATTAGCAGATGTGTCAGCTGCCTGCAGAGGCACAGAGATGTTGCCAGGGGGCTGCTGAGATGTTACTGAGAGTAGATTTGGTGTAAAACAGAGTTGAGGAAATCTTGCAGCTACTCATTTCAGAGGCTGATGAGGAAGATGGGCAACAAGTGTTAGACAGTTATGGTATAACACTCACTTCTCCATTCAAAAGCTACTTGATGATAACTGAGCAGTTGAAGCATCCCAGAAGCAGAGACTGGGATTATATCGGGCAGGCACGTAAAGACCTCTGCAGGGGGATGCTTCATAGTGACACGTGTTTGCTGCTTGGGTGAACTGCTCTTGCAGTGGAATTGCTGCTGAGCTGCAGCATCTGTTGGGCTATTCCAGCACACTAACTTTGCACCTCTACAGCCTGCAAAAAGAAAGCAGCTGATACTGTTTGGACTCTTCTGTTGCAGAATCAAACCGGAAGATGCGATGGACTTTGGCATCTCCCTCCTCTTCTATGGTCTTTACTATGGGGTCCTAGAGCGGGACTTTGCGGAGATGTGTGCAGATTACATGGCCTCAACTATTGGGGTGAGTTAATGCTGCCCTGGATTCCTGGTCAAGGTCCTGTCCTGKTAATAGGGGACTTGAAATGTCTGTTGCAGCAGTAGCTTTTGCCTCTTCCCAAATGGAGAAGTGCATCAAACTTCCCTCTGGGATGGGCTCACTAAGGCCATTGCCTTTCTTACTATGCTCTCCCTGGGTTGACATAAGAGTTACTCTAGTTACTGAGCCCTCTTTTTAAGAGCAAAGGTTTTGTGGTTGGCCCTTCATCTTCAGAAGCACAAGAAATGAGGAATGGAAGGATCTTTTCAGCCCCTCTAAAGTCCAGACAAACATTTGCCTAGCTGTGCCTTTAAAACCTCCAGTGCTGAAGAGCGTTCGCATTTCTTGGATCATGTTGCTCGTATGTTAACTCTGTCTGTAGCTACAAGAGGGTGTATTCCTGCGTGCCTTTAGCAGTGTCTGAAAACCTATAGCCTGCTCACCTAATGCCTTAAAAAAAGGTTACCAAGGACTCCTGTGGAGTTGATAGTCTCCCTCCTCTACAGCAGTTCTTTAGGGCCTTCAAGATTTTGTCTGCATCTCTTCCTTCCCTCCTCCCCTTCTCCAAGGCCTCTGCTGCTGCTCCGTGGATGTCCTGCCTGGCAGGTWGCCCCTCTTGGTTGGGGCTCTGCTGGTGGTGCTCTGTAGGGTACGTGAGCTGGCAATACCCATCTGTCCTGATCATCTCTCTCCAGAGTGAGTCCTCCRCTTGGGAGGATGCCCTGGGGTGTGCTGTACATGTGGGGAATCTTCTGGCCCTATGACCCAGCTTCAGTGAGGCCAGCTTGTGCTCCTGGTAGGGCCCCATGCCAGCCCCGAGGACTGTTGCAGGCAGTGACTTCTACTGTAAGCACTCAGCCAGACGCCTTTTCCTTACAGACCTTGAATTTCCCCTCATGAAGACGAGTGACAATGGGCAGACCTGTGGCTGCCCAGGTGTGCCCTGAAGCCCTTCCTTCTCCAGCAGAGCCTTGTGCAGTGCTGCGTCAGGTGGGGCAGTAAGGACAGCCTCGATTGAGACAGCTTGGTCAGCGTCTTCCCCTTCAGCCACGTCGGGTTTTACTGCTGGGGCTCACTGCTGAGTTGTCCTGGAAGAGGACATTTACATTTGCATCCGTCTCCCCAGACAGCGAGATGGGGATGTGGGCGTTATTCTGAATTTGTTGTTTCAGCTTCCCCACAGCTGCAGGTCCCCGAGTTCTGCTTGTTCTCAGGGTAACTGAGGCACTGGACATGTATCAGCYGCTGTGGAGCGGGAGGGGTAATTGGGTGCCACAGCCCTGCAATTGAACAGCACCCTTTCAGCCTTGCTTTCCTCTYTGAGTCGTCAACTTCACTTTTCACCCTGTCAGTCCTGAGAAGAAATACTTCCAGAGTGGACTTTGCAGTTCCTCATGCACTGTGGTGGGGTTTAGGAAGGGCCTTTCTTGGCGGGTGTGTTAGTACAGCTGGTGGCAGCACCTTGCCAGACCCAAGCTGTAGTGTGTTAAGTGCTTTGGAGTGAGAGAAAGCTGCATTCGTGTTGGCRTAGGCCTCCCTGGCATTAGCCTGCCCAGCCCTTGAGGCCTGAGCCTGCTGTCCATGCTGGGCAGCYGCGGGGGCCGTGGGGCCGTGCAGAGGCTTGGGGAAGCTCAGTCATCCCTGGAGTGGTTGGCTGRGGTGGACAAGGTTGGCTTGATTGGGTGAATGGGGTCTGCGTGTTAGCAGCTGCTGCTCTGTTGCRGCTGGTTCTGAGCTTGGCTCCCCAGCGTGGTGGTTGGCTTGCCAGGCTGCTTTGCAGATCCTTCCACTAGCTGGCACTGCAGCTCTGCCTTGGACGTTTGGAGTGAAGTTTGTGACGGCTCTCTGAGGGAGACCAGCTTCTCCACCTGACAGCCAGAGCTGCAGTATCCGAGGCGCGCACGACGTGCGGCCTGAGGCTGGTAGCCATCCTTGGAGTGTGTGGGGCCAGCTTGTCTCTCCCCAACTTGCACTTGCGGTGTCCTGGTTGTGTGCTTGCACCCTCCTGTGGTCTGCATCAGGCCAGCGCTGAACAGCGAGTGGCTACAGAGAGGCTTGGAAAAGGCCTCTTCCGAGGAGAGAACAGCTGCTGTGTGGTTCAGCCTTTGGCCATTTGTGCTTTAGAGACTGGCTGTGCCGCAGGGAGTGGTTGGATCAAAGGCTCGTGCTGTGTCCCAGCGCCCTGTCCCGGTCTTGGGGGAACCAATCATTCCATACCTTCTTTAGRTTGACCTTTAGCCAGCCTGGCTTGAAATGCCGTCTCAGTTCTTATCCTAACTTTCCCAGTGGCTTGAGCATGCCTGCCCCTGCTGACATCTCTTCTTTGCATCTCTTCTTTTGCCCCTGTTGACATCTCTTTGTGTTTCCCACCAGCCTGAGTAGCTCTGCTTGCTTCCCCTTTCTCCACTGTGGATTCTGCTTTAATCTGGCCCCTTGGTTACTGACTTTCAGCTGTTTGTTTCTTTCTGAACTCGCTGCGGTTGCACTGAGCTTGCCTTGCCACTAATCCGTCCTGGATGCTGTCCCACCAAGCTGGCGTGTTGTCATGTAGCACGCTTCCATCGAAACAGCTGGAGGAGTCCAGGCAGGCCATGCTCAATCTGGAGCCCAGGGCTGCTGCCTTGTGTAAAACCCGAGACCTGGAGTTTGTCCTGTTCTTGCCTGCAGCCTTCATCCTTACTGCCTAGGCCCAGGTGGACTTGCCCCCGGAGACAACTACAGCATGATGTGGTCATAGGGGGATGATGGGCTGTGGTCACCCAGGCAYGGTGGGGAAAGCGGGGAGAGCGGGGGCTGAAAGATGGGTTGATGTGATGGGAGCTGTGAAGGGCTGCGAAGCGACTGAGCAGCTCTGTGTCCTGTTGTAGTTGTTTCCCGCAGCTGGACCTGTAGCAAGGTTTCTAGCCAGAAAGGCTGAGGCTGGACTCCTCAGGCACTGACCAGCCCTCCTCAAAGCTTAGCCGTGTTGACACGGGTGTCAGACGAATGCCCTCCTGCTGTGACCAGCTCTCCCTCTGCTCTGCCCTCGCTCAGTTCTACAGTGCCTCGGGAATGCCCACGAAGCACCTCTCCGACAGCGTCTGCGCTGTGTGCGGCCAGCAGATCTTCGTGGACGTCAACGAAGAGGGGATCATCGAGAACACGTATCGCCTCTCCTGTAATCACGTGTATCCTTTTCCTCTGGAGCCAGGGCCGTGCCTCGCAGGCTTCCTTCCAGGGCTTGCTGTGAAGAACAGCCCTTGGAGCCTGGTTGCATACYGTGCTCACACTGCTGCCTGCCCTCACCTGGGGTTAAGAAATGGGTGTCCTCATACTTAGGAGGTTCTGCTGATCTTGCAAGTGATTCTTGGCTGTGTCATAGCTGACTTAGGACTTTGCCTTTTTCTGTACTACAAGTCACTGAAGCTACTTCCTTGCTATCTGCCTGTGCTTTCCAAGGTGACAACTCCTGGCTCTCCAGCTCCCCAGCTCAAGCAGTCCGGCTGTGGAGCTAGGCCTTGTTCCTGCTGTCCCTCTCCAGATCCCCAGTGCTTGCCCCCATTCGTGACTCCAGTGGTGTGACGCAGAGGCGTGAACTGTCCCAAATGGAGCCGTCACAAGTCCAGCTGAGCAACTTGGGCTGCCTCTGTTGCACCTACCCTCTGCCCAGCCCCAGCAACAGGGAGCTACTGTGGGGAGCAGGTCCTGGCAGGGAGTCTCTGAAGGGAAACATCAGGGGAACACGCTGCCTACTCTGGGAGACTGTAGGGGATCCTGTAGAGGACAGCCCCTTGGGGGGATTGGTGCCCTGGTCGAGCACTGCCAGAGCTCTGGCACCACATGCTCAGCTCAGCCCTGCCCTGGTTCAGGCTGCAGCCTGGCAGCTTCCTCTGGGAATTCCAGCTGTACAGAGTTTCCAGTGCCCTTGAGAGGGAGGTGAGTGCCAGCAGCCAGTTGCAAAACAGCTCCTTCTGGGAAAGTGAAACAACTGTTGAGCCACCACAAGGGGCAACTGTTCTCCCTGCGCTGGGAGCAGCCAGCGTGGCCTCTGCGTCTGCACCGTGTGCCCTGGGCCTCTCTGCAGGGCTGGGGAGCTGCTGGTGTGGTCCAGCCCAGCAGCTGCCTCCTGATCGCAGTGCAGGCTCAGTGTGCCCACTGTATCCCCTCGTAGTGTCCCACCTGGGACAGAGTCACTTAGCCAGGAGCAGGGTCCCCTTGGGGCAGGCTGGAGAACTCACCAGTGCTTGTTTGGGCTGAGGTTTGTCTTGTCGCTTCTGCGGTGACACTGCCCTGGAAGCAGCAAGACACGCACAAGGGAATGTTCTGACCTCTCCCAGGACAACTGATTGAGGTCTAGTCAGTTTTGAAATTGGAAATCCCAATAACTTGCTCAGCCAAAGTAGAGGGTGGCTCTAGGGTGACTGTGACTCAGTGGTGGAGATGAGATGTTTGGTGCTGCTATTTGTGGTGCTGCTTGCGTTGCTTGGTAAGAGGTGGTTTCCAGACTAAACCTGAGCAAGGGGCATGTTGGCAAAGCTTGCCTAAATTTAAACACCATAAACCACTTGGAAACGCTTATCACTTGACCGTGGAGACTRTCAGAGCTTGGGCATGCATGTGACACGCTGGTGTCCTGCGGGCAACTCAAGTGGGTTTTGTGGTTGTTAGAGGAATCAGTGCTTCTGCCGTAGTCCCTGGAGCGCGAAGGAGTGCTGAGGGCTGGCTCACAGCCCTGGCTCTGCAACCACCCTGCAGCTCCCCATCGTCCGCGATGCGGTCGGGGGCTATGAAGTGCGTGCTGGCTGGAGGCTTCTGCTTCGGGGGCAGCCGAGGGAGCAACTCCCAGTGGCATTAACCCTGTTACAGAATCACAGGGTAGGGTTGGAAGGGACCCCTGGAGATCATCTAGGCAGGCCTTGAAGATCTCCAGAGAAGGAGACTCCACAACCTCTCTGGACAACCCGTCCCAGTGCCCCGTCACTCTCACAGGGAAGAAATTCCCCCTCACGTTCAGGCAGAACTTCCTGTGCTTCAGTTTTTGCCACAGCTGGCACTTTGTCATTTTTTTTATCTAATGAAACTGTTGATCTGAATGAGACATTTGAGGGAGATTTTGAGGGAGGTTTCAYGGAGGCATTACCTAAGGGAGTTTCTGTTTCACTTGGCAACAGCCTGGTGTGTGGTAGAGTCCCCCACCGGGGGAACTGGCTTGGCTCTTCTCCAAAGCTGTGCTGCAAGACTCCAGTTACAGCCGCTKAATGTTTTCTTATGGCTTCTCCAGGTTCTAGCTGTGGGTTGTGCTGAGATTAAGCAAATCCTTGTCGCATCTTCTGTTGTGACTGAATAACTGGCATTTAGAAGTGAGACTGCGGTGATTTTTTTTTTAATCTGTTGCTCATCCTAAAAGAGCCTTTGTCTTAGGCTTGTGCAACATATGCAGTCAAGTTTGCAGAGCAGCCCTTTCTCTGTGCGGTACAAACCTTTCCCATGCATTCCTGAAATCTCAGCATTTCACACCTGCCTTTCGCTGCTGACCTTCAGTGTGGGCTTTTTCCCTGCTCTTGCTGTCAAACCAAGGAGCAGGGTGTCCCTGCTGTTTCTGCCCCTCTCACGCGCAGGACTGGCTGCACACGTTGCTCTAACTCAGCTCTGGGGTACGTGTGTGGGAGTGCCAGGGTACGTGCAGGATCTGTTCCACAGCGAACCACTTGTCTCAGCAGGCAGGAAGTGGTGCTCTGGGAATTGGTCATAGCCCTGACCACGGTGCCCCCTGTTATCTTCTAACCACCCATCGCTGCAGGGCTGCATCCTGCTCGTGGCCCCTTCCTTTGTGCCTGGAAGTTGTGGGGCCTTCTAGGAAAGGTCTGTGGTTGTGCAATGCAGCGGTCCCTGTAACACTTGGACRATTTCCTCCCCTTTGCACAGAGATATGGGGGTGATTTGTCAAGCTTGACGAGAGCCCTGGGTTCCTCGCTGTTCCCCCTGCTCCATGCCATGGCAATTCCCCTTAACGTGTTGGTCCCCAGGTTTCACGAGTTCTGTATCCGTGGCTGGTGCATTGTCGGGAAGAAGCAGACGTGTCCATACTGCAAAGAGAAGGTGGACCTGAAGAGGATGTTCAGTAACCCGTATCCTTTCTCCTTGTGGGAGCCAACTCCTTGTGGACTGGAACCATGGGTAGATAGACAAGTTCCCTTTCCCCAGGAGAGGGCTCAGGGCCATGACACAGGGACATTATCCGGGACTGCTGGCTGCTCATCTGGGCTTGTCTGCCAACTCCCTGGCCCTCAGGCAAGTCACCTCCAGGGCCAGAGCAGGGGGCAATGCTCCCAGGCTTTTATGTGCTGCAAAATCTGTCCTGAGCTGAGCATGTTGCTTGGCATGAAGCTGTGGGCTCGTTTGGGGAACTGGGAGGCTGCGAGCTGTAGCCAGCATTGCTGGCAGCTTCCTGAATCACCCCAGGTGAGACGCTTGTCAGGCTTGTGCCACCGCTGCTCCCGCCCGTGAGGTGAAATGTCTGCGTAGCCCTTCGCAGCCTTCCCTCGCGGGAGGGAGGTGTGGAGTCTGCAGCCGCTGCCTGCCAGCGGCACAAGCGGCTGGGAAGACGCAGCACCCGTGCTCTCCCGTGCTGCTGACCCTGTCCTTCGCCGTGCCCTGAGGCAGAGGGTGAGTCAAGCTGCGGTTCCTCCGCTTCCCTCGCTTTGTCTTTATACTTTCAAGCAGAGAGTGAGAGACCTGCAAGGCCCAGAGCGGGGTTTGCCATCTGTGCATAGCACTCCAGTGCCCCGGCCTGGAGGCAGGTCTTGTATGCCCTGAGGCAGGAGGAGGTGTTAGAGCTGTCTCCTGCAGCCCGTGGGAGCACGTGGCTGCATCCCAGACCCTTCTTGGTGACGTCCAGCTGAGGTGAGGCCTGACTGCTCTTTGCAGCAGGAGTTGTCTTCCCCAGGCAAAGCTGCAGTGGGAATGACCTCTTCTCCCTTTCCTGCTTTGAGCCTGCCAGCAGCCCAAAACCCCTGKGGCATGGCAGGTTTGGCTGGCTCCTCCTTGGGTTGTGGTCGTGCTGTGCCTGTCCCTGTGGGTCTTTAACCCCTTTGCATACAGCTGGGAAAGGCCTCACGTCATGTACGGGCAGCTGCTGGACTGGCTGCGTTACCTGGTGGCCTGGCAGCCGGTTATCATCGGACTGGTGCAGGGCATTAACTACATCCTGGGCCTGGAGTAAGGGAAGCYGGTGGGGAAGCCGTGGAGCCACGAGAGGACGCGAGCCGAGGGCAGAGGACAGCAGCTGGCCAGGGAGGCTGGTTTTTATCCTTCACCTCTCAGGATCTTGGCTGCCCTCAAGGACCGCGGCATCAGGGGCTGACGGAGGACTCTGCCCAGGCGACTCCCAGCCAGGCGCCTCCTGTTTGGGCCGGGGAAGCGTTTTTTTTTCTTTTTTTTTTTAAGCAATTATTTTAACGAGCGTATTTAAAACTTTCTATTGCAGATGCAAAGACATTGGTCCCGTTTCCCTCCCCCAGCCCCTTGCCCCCTTAGCCGTGGCTCGTCCCTGCGGGAGGCAGGCTGCCGGCCTCGCGCGGAGCCCCTGCCTYGGGGCCGCCTCCGCCTCCCTCCCCGCGGCCGTGCCGCCCCGGAGGCAGCCGGCGGGGAGCCCGGGGCTTCGCTGGCTCCCCGCGGCAGTCCTGCCGCGAGCGTGGGAGGAGAGGGGGAAGCGGAGCCGCGCCGAGGGTCGGTGCTGTGCCCAGGCGGAGCGGGGTGCCGTCCGCCCGCTGCGCGGAGGAGAGGCCGCCCGAGGGAGGTGTCGCGCCGAGGGCCGGAGCGCAGGTCAGAGCCCCCGCCGCCCGGCGCCGTGCCCTCCGAGGAAGGGACCGGGGGCGGCCGGGGCTGCTCGGCCGCCGCCGCCGCGCAGGACCGTCCTGGGGCGCGCGGCGGACGCGAGCCGTCCTCCTCCCCCAGGCAGCCCCCCGTCCGCCCCCCCACCCGTGACCTTTTTGTACGGTCACGTCTTTTTCTATGCGTGCCGGGGTCCCCCGAGCCCCGGTCCCCTACGCGACCCGCGTGCCAGCGAGCGGAGGGGGGCACCCGGGCCCCCGTCTCTCCCCACACTCCTTTCCCGGGCGGAGAGCGGGAGCAGGCGGAGGGGCCAGGAAGGGCCGGGGCCCCGGCCTGGGCGCTGCGCTCCTCGCTCCGGTTATTGCTCTTCCCTCGGCAGGGAGGTGGGAAGAGGACGCAGCGATGGCTCATGGCTCAGGGCAGGGCGCCGCAGGGCCCGGGCGGGCGCTTCTCTGCGCTGCTCCGCTGGCGCTGGAGAAGGAGCAGCGCTTCGCCTAGGGCGACCTTGAGCTCGCGGCCGGCAGCACTGGCGTGCGGACCGGGGCCAGGACGTGCCGCTCCAGGGCGCGGAGCCGCCAGGAAGCCAGCCGGGGCGGCGACGGGCTCCCCCGGCTCCTGCGGGCAGCGGCGGCCGGCGCCACGGTCTTTGCGCGAGCTGCTGGCCCGCGCCGTAGCGCGTCCCTTCTCCCCCGGGGAGACCCGCCACGGCCGCCTGCTCTGCTGCGTTCTTTCGGTTTTGTTTCGGGTGAAATCACATTGACATGTCGTGCCAAACACCGAAATAGAATCCTGGAAACGGAGACGTGGCTCTGGGCTTTTGTGGATCTTTTCCCTCCCCGGCTGGCAGATCGTGTTTGGGAGATCGTGTTTCCTGCTCCTCTGGCACCGCGTGCCCTCGCTGCAGCCCCTTCCCATGTGCTCGGGGCTGGGCACGGGGTCAGGCTCTCGGGGGGAGCAGGCRCCGGCTCCCCAGGGGCCCGTGAGGCACAGGTTGCGCTCGGCAGCCTTGGAGGAGAGCGCTGAGATAACCTGTTTTCAAGCCATAATCTTCCCCCCCGCCCCCGGGAATGCCAGGAAAACTTGCTGGGTTTTTAGGGGCTTTTTGCCACTTGGAGTGTCATTCCTGTGCCCGGAGGACCCGGGCTTCTGCTCCTGCCCCTGCGCCGGCTGCCTGGCAGTGGGGAGGCTCRGGGAGGCTGGAGCGGCCCCGGGGGCTCCCAGCTTTGCAGCCTGCTCTCCCTTCTTTCCCCACGCCCGCGGGGGTGGCCGCTCCCACGGCGGCAGCGAGCCGCCTGCCCGGCCCCACCGCGCGGGGCACCCGTGGGAGCCCCCGGTGCGACGGGCACGTGTCCGACCTCCCGGGGGGACGCGCGCCCGTCCGGCCCCGCGGCGGGGAAAGGCCGCCGTGCCACCTGCTTCCCCGTCCTCTCCTCCGGAGCGCGGGCGTTGCCCAACTTCCCCCAGCCGCGGTCGGGCCGCTCGTGCTGCCGCGTGGGGCTGCTTACGTGGTGCCACTGTCAGCGGGGGCTGCCCCGGGGACGGTGACACCCGATGGCTCATAGCCCCACGCACTGGGGCACGAGGTCCCTGGGGGGCCCACGCCTGCTTGTTTGCCGG
>NW_028186824.1:52511-55045 GCF_003343005.1 Rhea americana | reverse complement strand
GCCCGGCGGCGGTGGCGGCGGCGGGTCGGGGAGCGCGAGGCTCCTCGGGCGGCGGCGGCCCAAAATAGCATCGCCTGCGCGAGCCGGGCCGCCTGCCTCTCAGCCGCCCGTCCGCGGCGCCCTGCCCTGCTTCCTGCCCCCGTTCCCAAGCCGGGACGGCGCCGGGCGCCGGGGGGGGGGGACGGGGACGCTCTCCGGGGGCTCGAGCTCCCCGGCCGGCCGCGGGGCAGGGCCCTCGGCCGGGCGCCTCGGCGCGACGCGCGCGGTGCCGCGTGCCTCCCGTGCCCCGGGGAGCGGCAGGCGCCCTGGGTGGGGAAACGAAGTGTCGCAAGGAGGAGATGACGGTGTTCCCGGGGGAGCCGCTGAAAGCGGGCTGAACTTCCACCTGCCCGCGAGGCGCTCGCCTTGCCCTCGGCGCGATGCCCGACCCAGCGCTCGCAGGTGAAGCAGCAGCGTTCCCGCCTAACCCATCTCCTGGCTGCTTGTGGTGCAGGATTTCGGCCGGGCGAGCCCGGGGCGCGGCAGACGGGGCGCTTGCGGGCGGGGAGGCAGGTCTTGTCTGCCAGCAGCTCCCGATAAGGAAGGGCCAGGCCAGCCCGGCGGGTGGCTCTGTTCCTCCTCCGCGCCTTCGGCTCAGGTTTCGCGGGGCGCCCKTGCCGAGCGAGCTCCTCTCCGGCCACCCAGCTCCGCTTCCCCGGGCCGCAGCGTGTGCCTGTCCCCGGGCCGCCGGCCCCAACGACGGGGGCATCGTCTAAGCGGGGTTGCAAAGCCCTGCTCGGGGCTGCCGTGGGGCAGGGCTGCGAGCGGAGCGGTGCCGTGGGGCCGGGAGCGCTCCCTGAGCCCTCTGCGCCTTGTAATCTTATCTGGAGCGGAAGGAGGGGCGGGCGCACGGGATCCCGTGGGCTCCCCGGCCGATAACGCGGCGCGCAGGACTCTGGACCCGGCCTCTGCGGGCGCCCGCCGCTCCGCCGGGCGCTGGGGCGGCACCCACGCCGGCAGCACGAGGGTGCCGGGCGCGTTCCCGTCCCCTCCCGGGGCCGCGGCCGAAATGCCGCCCCGAGGCGGGCGCTCCAGGCTGGAGCCGTCTGCCGCTCTGCGCCCCGTGCCCTGCCGCGCTCGCTGCCTCGAGGGCCCTCCTGCCGCAGCTCCCGGGCTCCGTGCTGCCCCGGCCAGGGCCCGGCGCACATCCGAACCYGCCGCTGAATCCCTGCAGAGCGTCCTCGCCTGCAGGACGCGGAGCCCAGGGAGCTGGGGCAGCCGAGCTCCAGCACCCGCTCCGTAAAGAGCTGGGAAGGGCCTGGGCGCCTCCGCAGCAGGGTGAACCCTGGGAGACGGACGCGCTCCAAGCGCTGCTGCCGGCTCCAGCGTCGAGGCGAGGTGGCCTGGGCTTTCCCGGCCGCGGTGCCGAGCCGCCGCCCTCGGCGCGTCCTGGTGTCCCGAGCTGCCGCCGTGCCCGTGCCGGCTCCCTGGTGCTCACGCGCTGCTCTCCCTTCTCCGTCCCCAGGTGTCACAAGGTGCAGGAGTCTCTGCTCAGTTCAGCCAGCGGCTACAGCAACTACCGCGGCATCCTCAACTGGTGTGTGGTCATGCTGGTGAGTGGCGGCGCGAGCGGCCTCGCGGCTCGGCGCGCGCCGGGGCCGGATCGGGCAGGTGCCTGCGGCGCCGGGGCCTCCGCCCCGGGTGTCGGGGTCGCCTCTGCTCCCGCTCGGCGTGGATTGCTGGCGCGTGGCGGTCTCAGCACGGCGTTGGGGAGACCCAGAGACCCCTTGGCCCCTTCTGAACACGATCCCTGCTCCGGGGGAGCCCGGACGTCCCGGGAGGTCGGCCGGGAGCAGGGGTGGCCAGCGCGGGAGAGGCCCGGCTGGCGTTCGAGCAGGCGCGCGGCGCGGCGGGGCCGAGCGCCTGGGCAGTGCCGGGCCGTGCTCGGGGCGGGAGAGGCCCCAACGCTCTCGTGCTGCCTCCGCAGACCACCTGCAAGCGCCCAGCGGGGCAACCAGACGTGCTGGYGGGTGGCCACGGCTCCCCCGAGGCCACCGAGCGCTCGGGACCTTAGCYGGGGCTGCCGGAGGCAAATGTTCACCTGGGTCCGGCCTGATCCAGCGATGCTGGCGCCAGCGCGGTGGGCGCACGGCAAGGGGGAGCGGAGCAGCAGGGAGCAGGGCCAGGGCTCCGGAGAGCCGCTCTGCGGCCAGAAAAGGTGCAATGAGGCGGTGGCTAATCCCATGGTGTGCGTTTAATTCAATTAGCGGGTGAAACCGAGTAGAAGAGACTTGGAAGCGGCGAGCACGCTCTCGGATTAGCTCGAGCCCTCGCTGGCGGCGCGGCGCGCGCTCTCCGCCTGGCTTTGTCTGCGGCAGCCGGCACGGGGGGTCAGCGCGTGCTGGCGCCCGGAGCCCTAGCAGGGACTAACCGTGCCACCGAGCGGGGCCCTGGCCCGCCGCGTCCTCCCGGCCGGAGGAGGCCGCGCTGGCAGCCCCTGCGACACGCGCCGGGCGCTCGGTGCCACCGCGCAGCCCAGCTGGGCGCCGGCCCAG
>NW_028186824.1:45896-52466 GCF_003343005.1 Rhea americana | reverse complement strand
GGCCGCGCTGGCAGCCCCTGCGACACGCGCCGGGCGCTCTCCCGCCGCTGCGGCGGTGCCAGCCTGGGCCTCCCGCCCGGCCGTAGCGTGGGACGGGGCCCCGCGGGGCTCTGCCGCCGCAAGCTGCGCTGTCCCTGCCCACTCCYAGGGGAAGCGCGACGTAGCCGGGCGCGGAGATACGTGGCTGCTGCCCGTGGCACGCTTCCGTGGGGCCGTGCCGGCACGTGACTCGTGCCCACCGTAACCCTTGCACGGACTCGCGGCCTGGTGATGCAAGCGCTTCCCCGAGGTTTCCCAATCTCGGGTTGCGCGGAGGGAGGACGCCTTCCCYGTGCAGGCGGGGCGCAGCGGCTCCGGGAGCTGCGCTGAGGCCTCTGCTGAGGCCGCAAAGATCCGAATCGGATCGCGCCCCGAGGCTGCGTGACACTCCGGGCTCGGCCACGGATGCGGTCCGGCACCTCGGGCCTGCGTCCAGMCCGTGGCTCGGTTGTGTCCCCCAGGCCGGGCAAGCAGCTCTGTCCCTTGCCGGCGGCCGCGGGCAGGATCTGGTCCAGCCTGCGGGCCTCAGCCCCACGTGTGCCGGGGTTTGGGGTGCAGAAATGCAGGATGCCCCCTCATCAGCCGGCCCAGGCAGCTGCGAGYGACCCGGGAGAGCGGCAGGGCGCCGGCAGCCCTACGCGTGCCGCGGGTCTAGCCGGCTCTTAACCGTACACCCCGGCCCTGGCACGTCCCGGCCTCCTGGGCCGGTCCCAGAGCCCGCGGCACCACACGGGCCGCAAGGCGGGCCTGGGTGCTGAGCGGGGAGCACCCGTCCCGTGCCTGCTGCGGCCCCGCCGCGGGGCTTCGCCTCGGCTCCGAGTGACTCCTGCCTTCTCCCTCCAGGTCTTGAGCAACGCTCGGCTGTTCCTGGAGAACCTCATCAAGTAAGTGCCAGGCTCCCGGCGGGGAGAAGGGCTGGCGCCGCCGCGGCCTTCGGGATCCGGCGCCGCTCGCTCAGRCCCCCCTTTCCTCGCAGGTACGGCATCCTGGTGGACCCCATCCAGGTGGTCTCCCTGTTCCTCAAAGACCCCTACAGCTGGCCGTCCCCGTGCCTGGTCATCGGTGAGTGACGGCCCCGGGGGCCGCCCCGGGCAGCGGGAGAGCAGCCGGGGCAGCCCGAGCTTTTCTCCTCGCCGCCCAGGCTGCCCCGGGGCCGGTGAAGCCCAGCGCGGCAGGCCGGGGGCTGCGGGGCCCGGCGCGTCCCGGCAGCTCTGGTAACGCTCTGCCCGCTCCGTCTGCAGTGGCCAACGTGTTCGTGGTGGTGGCCCTGTCCCTCGAGAGGCGGCTGGCAGCGGTGAGCCGCCCTTAGCGCTGCACGCGTGCCCGGGGYGGAGGCCTCGGGGCGCGGTGGGGTGGGGAGGCCGCGCAGCGGGGCTCTGCCGGCTCCCCGTGCCCCCCAGGCCGTGGGGCGCTGGGGCTGCGCCCCAGCCCTCTCACGCCTCCCTCCCGCAGGGCTCCCTCTCGGAGGGCGCTGGCGCCGTCCTGCACGCGACCAACCTCCTGGCCATCCTGTGCTTCCCCGCCGTGGTGGTGCTCATGGTGAGCTCCATCACGCCAGGTGAGGGCCGGCCGCGGGCGTGGGGCCRGGCCGGGGCAGGAGCCGGCCCAGCTCACCGGGTCTCCTCTCCCCGCAGTGGGGGCCGTGTTCGCCCTGGCCATCTACACRGTCACCTTCCTCAAGCTCTTCTCCTTCAGAGACGTGAACAAATGGTGCCGCGAAAGGAGGGAGGCAAAAGCCTCCCCACGCCGGGGGGACCCCTCGGCCGCAGGTACCGGGCCCTGGCACGGCCCCTCCGTGGGGCAGCAGCCGCAGCAGAGCCCGAACGTCCTGCTCAGGCCAGCGCTCAGCTCMCTTCTCTTCCAGCTGCGGGGCCAAAGAAGGCCAACGGGGACGTGGGCCAGAGTGGCGTCACCTACCCGGCCAACCTCACCTACAGAAGTAAGTGCCCCRTGCGGGGAGCTCACGGCACCGCTGCCCCGCGCGAGTCCCCCGGCGCTGCCGGCGGGCGCCCAGCCTCACCCCCGCTGTCCTCGCAGATCTCTACTACTTCCTCTTCGCACCCACCCTCTGCTACGAGCTGAACTTTCCCCGCTCCCCGCGCATACGCAAGCGCTTCCTCCTCCGGCGCCTCTTCGAGATGGTGAGACCCCCGCCGCGTGCTCCGGGCACCGGGGCTCCCTCCCCGCCGCTCCGCTCCGAGGGCGGCCCGGGGCTGGGAGCGGCCGTGGGTCTGGGGACGCGGCTCGGGGCCAGCTCTGGTTCAGCAGCGAAGGCGGCAGGATGAGGGGACGGTCCCTGACGCGGGGCCCCCGTTCCTGGGCACGGGCGCCCTGGGAGGGGGACAGGGGCTCCCAGCCGATGTCCCTGCCGACAGCTCCGTTGCTGCCTCTGTCTTCCAGCTCTTCTTCATCCAGCTGCTGGTGGGGCTGATCCAGCAGGTACGTGGCTGGTGGGGACCCTCTCCCCAGGGAAACGGCGGGGGCCGAGCTGGGCGCCCGCAGGTGGCCGGGGGTCTGGGCCCCCCCAGGGGCCCCGCGGCGCCTGGGCGCCCCGGCTCCAGCGGCGTTTTCTGTTTCAGTGGATGGTGCCCACGATCCAGAACTCCATGAAGCCGTTCCGGGTGAGTGGGAGCCCCGCTGCGGGGCAGGAGGATGCCCCGCGGGCGCCCTTGTGGCTTTCGTGCCCTCAGCGTGAGGGGGCCCCAGAGCTCCCTCCTGCTCCTGTCCCCGGTCCGGGGCACGAGGGTGACGGCAGCCGTTTCCTTGCAGGACATGGACTATTCCCGGATCATAGAGCGGCTCCTGAAGCTGGCTGTGAGTAGCCGAGCTCCCTTGCGCCCTGCCCGTGGCCCTGGTGGCGGGGGGGAACCAGCCCCCTCACGGCCTCGGCCTCCCTCCCCAGGTCCCCAACCACCTCATCTGGCTCATCTTCTTCTACTGGTTCTTCCACTCCTGCCTCAACGTGGTGGCTGAAGTGATGCAGTTCGGGGACCGGGAGTTCTACAGGGACTGGTGGTGAGCGGCAGTGGCCGGCCCCGGGCCCCCTCCTGCCACTCCGCAGGGCGATGGGGCCGAGCGCAGGCCCCAGACCCCCCGGGGGTCGCTGTGGGGTGGGGAGAGGCGCAGCTCCCCGCTGCCGTGCCGGGACGCGGCTCACTGCCTTCTCCCCGCAGGAACTCGGAGTCGGTGACCTACTTCTGGCAGAACTGGAACATCCCCGTGCACAAGTGGTGTCTCAGGTGGGCGTCTGCGGCCGGGCAGGGGCGGCGGGGACGGGCCCGGCGCGCCACGGGCAGCTCCGGCAGGCGGGGGGCCGGCCGGGGGGCTGTGGTGCCGCCGGGGACTCGTGCTAACGGGGAGCCGCTCCTCAGGCACTTCTACAAGCCCATGCTGAAGCGGGGGGCCAGCAAGTGGACGGCGCAGACGGCCGTTTTCCTGGCCTCCGCTTTCTTCCACGAGGTCAGTGCTCCCTGCCGGCACGCRCCCCGGCTGCCGAAGCCGCCCCCCAAGCAGGAGCTGCCTGCTGCGGAGCTCCGAGGGCTCTAGCCCCACGGTGGCAGCTCCGTGGGGGCAGCAGGCCGGGGCTGACGTTGCCCCCCTGCCCCGGCAGTACCTGGTGAGCGTGCCCCTGAAGATGTTCCGGCTCTGGGCGTTCATGGGGATGGCGGCGCAGGTAAGCGGTGGGAGGACCGGGGTGGCAGCAGCCTGGCGCCGGCTGCGGAGCTCCGGGACAGGAACGCGCTCTCCTTCCTTCCCCGTCCGCCGGGGGAGCGCCGCAGGCTGCCCGGGGCCTCTGCGCGTCGGCACGGGCCCCACGCTGCCCCGGCTCTTCCAGATCCCGCTGGCCTGGTTCGTGTCCAAGTTCCTCAGGGGTAACTACGGGAACGCGGCCGTCTGGATCTCCCTGATCATCGGGCAGCCCATCGCCGTCCTGATGTACGTGCACGACTACTACGTGCTCAACTATGAAGGAAGCCAGTGACGCGCTGGACTGCRTTTCCCTCCTGGTGACCAGCAGGAAGGCAGGAGAGGAGGGAGCCGCTTCCTGCTGCTTTCCAGACGCCTTGGGACTGCGTCGTGCTCGCGGGGAGGTGCCGCCGCCTCGGGAAGTTGCCTTGCGCCCTTTTGTACGCGTGCGGAGTAGCCGCTAGGCGTTCCTCCTCTTGTGAATTGAATGTCGGATCAATGCAATAGCCCCTGCGGAGGGGCRTCCCCCTCCCTCTGTCCCGTGCCCCAGCGGGGACCCTGTGGTCCTGCCCCGTGACGGCCCGGGCACGAGGGAGGCGGGAGCTGAGCCCAGCTGCCTGCGCACGTGGGGCCGGGGGGCTCCCTGCACCCGTGGGGGCCCCCGCCTTGAGCTTTAAGTGGCCACCCGCGCCGCAGAGCCTCTCTTCCGTAAGGCACTTTAAAGGACTGTCCCTGGACTGTGACTGCTCTGATCCGTCCCTCCCTCCTGCCGGTGCTCCCCGCAGGGGCAGGCTCGGGGCACCCGGTACGAGCCCTGCCCGGGGCTCCCCTGCCCGTGCCGGCGGCCGGCCCGGGCTCCCTGCTCAGCCCCGGGCTCACTTCACCTGTGGCTGTGGGTCCGGGGCGCTGCCTGCTCCGTCCCYGGCTGGCTGCCCCGGCCCCCAGCCCTCTCCTTGCCGCGCATCCTGGGTGAGGAGCGGGGCTGGCTGGGGCAGCTGGGACCTGCTGCTGCCTCCCGGCACTGCTCCGGGCTCACTTGGCCACTTTTTAACCTTTCTGGACTGTATCTGTCAAGTATTGAGTGATTAAAGTGTCTTTTTCCACACCTGGTCCTGCTCCTGTTCCTCCCGTGCCCGGACGGGGCCTATCTGGCCTTCCCGCACAGCCTCTGGCCCTGCCCCACATCAGCCTCCCTCGGCCGGGCCGAGGCCACCCGCCCGCCCCCGGGCACCGGCCTGCCCCTCGCGGACACCCTGCCCCAGGCCAAGAACAAGCTGGAGGTCCTGCTGTCCTGTTAGGGACATAGAAAATAAATTTTATTATCCATTTTAGATTTCTACACTGTAGTTGCATCACTAACCATGATCCTCATGAGAAGAATGCAGCTAACTCCTTACCCCGACACAGACACAACAGAGATCAGCCTTGGTCCGTAGCCAGAGAGTGCGATATTGTTACTGCACAGAGAAAAAAAGGAACCTACATTTTTTGCTTTTTTTTTTTCATACTCAACAGAAATAAAAATAAAATTCCAGAGCGCCCCCCCCATCCCACCCCCACCCCACTTCTGCCTCTGGGAAGCGGCTGCTGGCAGGCGGCCAGAGCCCCACGGCTCGCGGAGSGGCAGGCAGGAGGGCAGAAGGCAGGCGCGGCACCAGCCTCGGCGGTGCGAGAAGCCAGAGGTCGAGAACCGAGTTCAGGGCTGCACTCCGGCTGCAGCGGGGACCGGCGAGCCCAAAGCGTTTGGAGAGGAGATGACGGGCGACGCAGCGAGGCTGCCGATGGGCTGGGACGCGGACATCGAGGTAATGCCTGGGCCGGGGAGAGAGCAGGCGGTCAGGCTCCAACAGCGCACCCGGGAGCAAGCCCGGCCCAGAGCCCTCCTTCGTCCCACGCGCGAGCGCAGCAGCGGCCTCCCTTCCTTGCCAGCCCTGAGGGGCTGCGCCGGGGCGGAGACGGCGCAAGCTGTGGTCGCAGCCTCCCAGGAAGGCAACACCCCGTTACCAGGAACGGCTTCTCCACCGGACGGGAGAGCGCAGAGCCCGCGCTGCTCGGCCCCGCAGCGGTGATAYGACCCCGGGGGCCCGAGTGCCTTGTGAGAGCCCCGTGCGAACGCGACGACCCACCTGCCAACATACTGGAGGAGCTGACGGGCGTGTTACTGGCCGAGAGTCCAGCCGAGGTGCCAATCCTCGCTGGGTCCTTTGCTATGGGATCTGCAGGGCAGAAGGGACGGCAGCGCGCGTCAGCGATGGCTCCCCACGCACAAGAGGGGAGAGCGGGTGTCCTGCCACGCCGGATCCCCCAGGGACGGAGCAGCAGCCGCGCAGGGGGATGGGCAGGAAAGGCRGCCAGCAAGGACAGAGCTGACCCGCAAGCTCTGCCCAGACCCAAGAGGACCGGGAGAACCACCTGGGGGCTCTGGGGCAGCACCCAGGTGCCAGGAGCAGCGAGGAGGCCGGCTCTGGACCGAGGGGCCCGTGTGGGCTGTGGCTGATGCCCACGGGGTGCATGGAGGTGAAGGCGGCTGCCGTGCGGAGCAGGGGAAGGCAACGGCAGCCGAGCACAGGAGCGGGGCGAGCGGCCGGGGGAGACGTACAGAAATACGGGTGCTCCATCGCATCCCGGGCAGTGAGTCGTGTCTGGTGGTCGTAGCGCAGCAGCTTGTCCAGGAAGTCGAGCGCCTCTGTGCTCACGAGGTGCTGGTTCTCGCTGTGCACGAAGCGCTCCCACCGCTTCCGAGAGTGTCTGCGAGGAGGAGATCAGCGCGAGCCCCAGTGGCGCCCCGCGGCCGGCACGCCAACCCCTCCCGGCACCCGCGGCAGCGTCCCTGCGGCCCCAGCC
>NW_028186824.1:29635-45093 GCF_003343005.1 Rhea americana | reverse complement strand
GCATGTGGAGCAATACGGGAAGCTGGCAGAGACCCCAGCTTTGGGAAGGGGCTCCCTGAGAAGCATGAAGGCTGGAGAGATGGGAGAGCTCACGCTACATGTAAGAGCCAAGAAGAGGTACACGAGAGGCTGGTTTGGTGCTGCAGGTTTGCTGCACAGCCTGTTCCTGTGCTGCTGCCGCTTTGAAGGAGGAGCTGCAGCAGCCAGGCTGCTGCTGCGCAGCAGCTCCAAGGCATTCGGCGGGAGCGGCTGCTCTAGCGCAGGCAGGGCTGCAGCGCCTGCCTCGCTCCAGGGAGCCTGCGGCGGGTCTGCAGGGGGAAGGGGTGAGGAGGGGACCGGGCATCCCACTGCCCTGGAGCTCACTTGATCGTAGTTGTCGTGACCATGGAAGAAGGGCTCTTTCCGGAAGATCATACTGGCCAACATGCAGCCTAAGCTCCACATATCTAAGCTGTAGTCATACATCTGGAAAAGCCAAGAAAAGAGAGACRGGAGGCAAACGCAGCTCTGGGGGCCACCAGCCAGCCGGAATACACCTCTCCTGCCAGCACTGTGCCCCCCTCACAGATCGCGTGGCTGCTGGCAGGSAGCAGAGGCTGGCATTTGGGGTATTGCTTCCGGCAGCTCCACGCTGCAGTTTGCCCAGGGCAGTCTCCAATAYGGATTTCAGGTTCAGACCCTGAGCTGCACGTAATCTCTGCCACACGCAGAAAACCTAGAACCAGCCCAACCAAGAGCAGYGACCTCCGGGCCATTAAGGGTCCTTTGGAGGATGGTAGATACTCTCTTCTCTCCTCCCTCACCTTCCCCAGCTATTTCACTCCGTGGCAGAGCTTCATCCAGGGAAGGTTACAGTGCTCTGTCACGGGCCGCCCTGTCCCACTCTCAAGAGCCCTTCCCAGCCAGGATGAGTCTCAGCCGGGTTTCCCATTCTCTCCTCCTGCCCACAAGCCACAGGCTGTAACCCGCAGGGCACGTGCCCGGGTGGAAGAGAGCCCGCAGGCTGCACTGCGGGGGGCTGCTGCATCCACTCGGGGTGCCTGGGGCGGCTCTGCGCCTGGGCTCCGCTGTCGGCACGAGCAGCTGGCCCCGCTCAGCAGCCGGGTCCCTAAACGTACCTGGTAATCTACTAAGAGCTCCGGTCCTTTGAAGTACCGCGAGGCCACCCGCACGTTGTACTCCTGGCCGGGATGGTAGAACTCCGCCAGCCCCCAGTCGATYAGGCGCAGCTGCGGAGGGAGAGAGCAAACGATCACAGGCCCGCCCAGCACCGGGGGCCTTTCCTGTCCTCCTGTCCTCGGGGCAAGGGAACCACGCCGTGGCGGTGCGGAACCGCCGGCGAGCGAGCAGCCGCRCGCCTGAGAGCAAACCCAGAGCCCTGCCCTTCCACTCGGCACCTCGCAGCCCTGTCAAACGCGCGCCCATCACCGGGGCCTTCGTCTGGGCAGCCATCCACGGCTGACGTCCACCCAGGCCATCCCAGACAACCTACCCCAGCGCTCCGCTGTCCAGGCAGAGCTCTCCTTAATGCCTCACCTGAGCCYTCCTGGCTGCTGGCCCACAATTTCTACTCGCTTCTCCAGCAGCTCTTCACGCGTTTGCAACTATTAATATGCATATTACTTCTCCTCCACTGCCCTGCCACTCTGACCTCACATGGGACACTTCCAAGCGTTATGGGAATTCTCCTGGCTCTCCCCATCTCTGCCCAAGTGCCATGCCCCAGGGATGGTCACACCAGGGCCAGGAGGAAGAGATCACAGGAGCGTCTCGTGGGTTACGCCACGGTTCGGGCAGTCCAGCACGGCGTTCTCCACTTCACTGGAGTGCAACACTGCTGACTCACCTGGTGATCCATTAGCACCCCTCACCCTCTCTGCGGCCCTGCTAGCTAGCCCGCGGTTCCCATCCTGTATCTGTGCAGATGACTATTCCTGCTTCGGTGTTGGGATTTGCATTTCACCCTCCAGAATTTCATCCTGTTTTTCAGATCATTTCTCAAACTTGTCAAGATCACTTTGAATTCCAGAGGACTTGCAGCCCTCCCCAAYCGTGCTCATTAAATCTGCAGATGACGCACACTCTCTACTCCATCAGTCAGGTCATTAATACTGAATAATACCAGACCTGGGACAATCCCTGTGGAACCTGTGCAATGCTGCCTTCCATTCTGACAGCAAGCCATTGATAACTACTCTCTAATTATGGCTTTCCAGCCAGCTTTATTCCTACCTTATAGAAAATGCATCTAACCCATGTTTCCCTTGTTGGCTTATGTCAAAAGTCTTATTAAAGTCAGGATATATAGCATCTACTGCTTTTCTGCTGTCCACAAAAAGCCTTCCCAAGCAGCCCTCTCAAGTGGTTTGAATATTAATTTGGGGAGAGGGAAAGATTTCCTCAGCTCAGATGTCTGTCTGTAAGCACAGTGGTTACACCAGAATGCAGCTGGTTAGAAACAGGGTGATGCTGGGCTGTGATGACAGGGAAGATTTCAAAGAGCACAGTGCCCAAGGGGCACAGAGAGGCTCAGCCGCTTTCTGTTCTAATAACAGGAGCATTTACTGACCGTACGAGGCTTTGCCGTGACCCACGCCGCAGGGAAACACCCTGCTTACCTCTGTCCAAGCAGACTCCTTTTGAAGTCATTTTTATTTGAGGCCCCAGATGGCCAGTTGCTACAGAGGTGCTGGAAGAAATCTAAAGTTACATTTACAAGCCTAAGTTACTGACAAACAGGTGGCAAATAAAGYGAGTTTACTGGATACAGGTGTGGGTTTTATGGTCACCTGTATTTCCAAACAAACAGCTGCAAATTCAACCTTCCCTGAACCTGGAGTCTGCTGGGGCCCAGATCTAACAAGGGCCGATCAATTTATACCTTAAGGCAGAACTTAAAGGCAACACTCTCTTGCCCAAATGTGGGCTTGGGGGTGCTAGTGCTGCCCCATTTGATGGTTCGAAGCAGGCCCAGGGAGAGCCACAGCACAGGAGAAGGGCTGCAGGCAGCCCACTGGAGACAAGGAGGACCACAAGGCACTAGCTGTGCCATCTGCTAACCACAGCAGCTAAATGTGGGATAAGAAAGTAAGGAGCACAACCCAAGCCTGTGTGGGCCTGCAGGAACAGAAGCACGAGGAAGCAGGCAAGAGTGCCTGCTGGCTGCCTTTGACAGGGCACACGCTCTTAGCCAGGAGCTGAGAGCTGAGCAACTGGGAGAAGAGCTCCCAGCCTCAGCTCACCACTGCCTCAGATGGCTAGAGCGGGAGCTAAAAGCAGGACCGAGCTTCTCACCTCCATGAGACACGCCAGACTAGGGTACCGCCTCAGGGAGAACCAGCAGTGAGCAGCTGGGCTGCCCTGCAGCACTCCCATTTCCCAAGAGATGTGAAGCAGGGCCCAGCAAAGCCTCACCATACCTTTCTGTGTTCGTGGTCTATCATAACGTTGTGTGGCTTCACGTCTCGATGCATGACACCCATACTGTGACAGTAGTCCAGCGCCTGCGGACAGAAGGGGCACCATCAGAAAGTCTCCTTCCACATGATGATGGAGCAGGCTCGCGGAAAGAGCCTGCAGCACGAGCCAGCAAGGCAGTGATGAAGCACAGACCCAGAGGCTGTTCTGGGACTGAGCCAGACAACCGCCAGAGCCCTACTGGGCAGCACTGAGGTCAGCCACTGCCTCAGTGACGTGTGTACTAAAAGCTAAGAGCACCACGCACATTCCCAAGCAACCTTCAGGCCTTGGCCCTCTTCCAGCTCCAGAGAGGTCTATGCAGTCCTCTTTAAAGCAGCCCCCCTCTGGTTTCCAACATGCACCTTTGCCCCTCCCGTGCAGAGAACCTTTTCCGTGCTTGGTCTGGGCTGCCAAGCCTGCCATGCTGCAGACCCACACACCAGAGAGAGCAGTCACACAGGTAACGGTGGTCTTGCTAAGCATACATCAGCTTCTGCCCTCAGGCACAACCTCTCACTTTTGAAGCCAAACCCAAGAACTGCAGCTCTATTGAGCAACACAGAATAGCAGGGTGCAAATGTCCATGTCCCTTACCAATTCTGTGCCAACCACTGCCAAAGGAGACAGTGCAATATAAATGTCTGATCCTCACTCAAGGGCTGCAGTGTCTCTGCAGTGTCTAAAGAACTGCAGATGGGATAATGCAGTCTATCCTGGCCAGTCTCTGCTGGCAGACAGCAGAAAGGCTGGGACAGGCAGAAAGTGCTCTCAGGACCAGTTTCAGCACCCTCAGCTCCCTGGCTGAGCAGATGCCATGCTCCATCATGGCTCTCGTCCTTGCTGGCGGCTTGCAACTAAAGCTATTTCCAATGCCAAATGTCAGCAGGGGCAGAAGCCTGCAAGAAGATGTCATGGAAATAAGATGGCTTCTCAAGGACACAGCGACCTCACACTGAAGTCATCCACTAACACACTCAACAGTCATCTGCCTCTGAGCCTCCTCTTGCGCTGTGGCCTAAGAAGCCGTCCCATGCGGATAGCTGGGCATCAGTCCAGGAGGGCTGAGTAGCCAAATGACCTCCACTCTCTACCTCTTGTTTCCACACTCCAGCTCCCAGGAGGAGATTTAGCACCAGGCCACTGTTTGAGCAAAGATTTTCTTAGGGATTTGTGGATTTTCCAGTCACCCCTGTCCCGGGAGCTTACCTTTAGGATTTCATACATGTAGAATCGTATGTCAAAGTCAGATAGTGTCTGGTACAATTGCTGTTAGAATGAATACAAGAGGCAAGTTAACAAAACATGAAGCAATATTARTTCACTCTGTCTGAAGAGACCAGGGCCAGGGACCCGGGCTCCTAGTGCCACTGTGGAGCAATGACAGCACCACCCCCGGGGCCAGCCAAAAGCCTCTGGGAGGCACCAGTCATCCTCGCAGGCACAGAAACACACACACACACACTTGTGGATTCACAAATATCAACTGTCTAGACAGCATGTGAGCAGCTTGGTACCCATTTTCCAATTTGTACCCCAATTTTCACCACCTGGGAACTGCCAACACACCACAGGGAGGAGCCAAACTCACAGTCTAGCTAGTGAACTTTCATAACATGCACGTGTCCTCCCTCCTTCCACCCTGGAGGGGACCAGAGAACTCTGCTTGAATCTGCTATTGTAGACCACGGACTTGGGAGAATTCACTCCCCCATACTGAGGGCAGGCAATGAGGATGAAAGAGCATGCCTAACCACCCTTGCAAAACCCAGAGAGCAGAAAGCAATTCACTGAGACAGCCCAAAGACAAGCCGTAGGGAGAAGAATCAAGGGAAAAAGGGTCACATCAAGACCTTCAGTGCATTACCCACTGGAAACAGAACTGAGCAGCCACACACAAACAGCCCAGGCAGCTGGCCACTAATTCTCATAGCTCATCTGAATACCCCTCTCCTCTCCCGCTGCTCAGCCCAGGCTCTAGGGACATAAGGCTCAATTAATCCAACATTTTCAGTCCTCTCTGACGTACTGCAAATTGGCCAGTGCCTGACTGCGACTATAAGCCCACAATGGCCAATTGCTGAAGCAGCATGCTGGAAAGCAGAGCCTAGGCCAACGCCTAGCATGGGCACTGTGCCCCTTGCTCTTCTCTTAACTGTAAGTTACAGGAAGAGATGTAGGCCACAGCAGAATCCCCTGTCCCCTCTGGCACAGAGATGTCAGCCATTTCTGTGGCACCGCATGCCTTTGAAATAGAAGTCTACTCCCTCCCCAGCACAAGGCAGGTCAAGAAGTCCTCCAGTAGCCATAGCATGCTGCCTGCTTTGTAGAAGAGTCTAGAAGAGTTCTCCCAGATGCTCCACACCAGCCTAAGATTCAGGAAGTTTCTGCAACAGCTGCAGTCACTCACCTTGAAGTCTGTGTTGTTGACATGCTCAAAGACCAGGGCAGGTGTGCGAGACTGCAGGGCAGGGGCAGCAGTTGAAGAGATGGAAAGAAAAGAGAGCRGTTTAGTCTTTCTCAAAGTAAGAGAGCGCAAAGGGGTCAGGCAGGCAGCGGGGGCAGCAGATGGGCTGCTCTGCGTCCAGCCCAGGTCCCTCTGGCACCCATAGGGAGCCTCCCCCCTCACATGCTTCCCATCCTGAGAGCCCCAGCCCATGCTGCATCACACACAGCTGCGCAAGCTGCTTCCGAGATCTCTGCCTGTGTTTCAGCAGCGTTCAGTGCATTCGGAGGGACATCTTTACACCACCCCCACAGACGTGCGCACATGCGCTTTGTACGCCATCATTTCAGCAGTCACAGAAATGCAGCCACCTCCGGGTCTTGAACAGGACCCAGCAAAGCTGTAAATCAGGGTAAGGCAGGAAGCAAGGGAGCATTCCTCCTTTCGAGGTTTGATTCGCAACAGTGGTGCCGGTCAGCATCGCTAGGGTGAGCTGCTGTTATACGCTGAAAAGCAGAGAAGGGGCTCCCACATATTTCCTCCACTGGCAGCAACCAGATCTCATAAAGACTTCATAGAAATTCAAGCAAAAGGACAAGAGAGCAACTGTCTGAGCCATGTATCACAGGCCATCACACCCCTCCCAAGCAGGCCCAAGCGCAGCTTCCCAGCTGGCTCAGCTGGACGGCTTTGTCTAAGGCACACTTGGTGGAGGGGGTGCACAGCACCCCAAACAACGGAAGCAAGCTGCCCTCCTTAGGCCTTGTGCAGCACAGCAGCTTTTCTGGCTCTTGCAGCATTTTTGCAGGGCTCTCTCCTTCCCTTCCCTTCCTCTTTGAACTCCTCCTCCTTGCAGTGTGGATTCCAGACCTCAGGGCAGGACTCCGAAACGCTGTGTGGGGAGATAAGACCCCTCCACCTCCGTCTGCACAGCCCCTTTTTCATGCACTCAAGGGACAAAATTAGCCCTTCTGGCCAGAGATCACATTGAGCATTTGTGCAGCAGCCGTCACCCACAGCAACCCATGCAGCTCTCCGGCTTGCTGCTTCCCCAAGCCCATTAGAGCCCACACCCTGTTCCCAAGAGCACAGCCCTGCTGTACTAAGATATGCCCTCCAGGCATATAACCCATCCTCATTTCTTAACTACAAAGTGATCTTTTTATCACCCGCAAACTTCACCAACTAAGATTTCAGATCGTTTCTAGAAAATGTTCAAACGGCAACTAACTGAGAACCAATCCCCAGGGCCCCCATTCACTGGTATCTCCCCGCAAGCAGCTGTCTTTCACGGCCTGTCAGAGGGATTATAACTGGCTCAAATACGTCCCGCTAATTCAACCTAGTGCAGCTTTTTAATCAGAATGTCATGTGGTACTAAGTCACGCACCTCAGAGAAATTCAACTACACTACACAAACACCACTGCTTTTATCAGTTTGCACATGCAAAACTCTGTCTTAGTTGCCAAAAGCACATTTCCCAAGATCCTCCAAGTCCAGCCAAGCACTGCCTGCATCACTCTGAGGAGCAAAGCCTGCCACAGAAATGAGCTAGCAATGCTGCTCTTAGACACCCAGGGCGGATTAGAAACCCACTGAGACAGGGGATACCCTATCTCTATGGGGATAACAGAAGTAAAATCTGCCTTTGGAAAAAAGCCAGGAGACCAGCAAGTGCCATAAAGGAAACATCATTCTGTTCCATCTTTCCAACCACAAGTCGGGCTTTTAGCACAGAGCCATTTTTGCTAGGAGCAAGCAAACCCAGCACAGCACAAAGCATCAGTGAGGTACAAGTGCAGAAGAAAGTCTCCCTGACCAGTTTATCTACAAAATAATCCCAACCTCATTTCTAAAAAGCAATGTTCTTCCACCTCTCTAGTGATTCACCTTAAATTCGCTGCTGTCTGACTTTTTCTCCTCTGCCTTCTCAAAGGCAGAAAGTGTCACCCCCCGCCAAGCAAAGAGTAGCCTGACACTGCAACAAYATGCAGATCTCTAATCCAACCCAGTGCTCCACAAGGGCTCCACAGAGAACCGTTCTGAGCTAGCTCTGAGTGAAGTGCACACTGCGGGGCAAGGCTGAGAGCACCCCTACATGCAGCAGCATACAGTCCAGGCAATTCTCCACACAAAACTAAAGCAGCCCAAGACCAGAATGGTTTGAAAGGCAAAACACCACATCTGGGAGAGGGCACTGGAAAATATTCCTTGCTCTGCTTCCAGTTGGAGACACTGGCACTAGAATGCCTCTTTTTTTAGGACCRAGAGGAGGCAGCCCACTACGCGCAGTCTTCTGCCTACCACGGCTGGATCAGCCAGAAACATCTCCTTCTGCTCCTACCCTCTACYCTTACTGCGTCAACACTGCTTTACTAGAGCACGCACACAGAGGTCTCCCGGGCTGGACTCAGCTGCCAGACAGATGCCAAGCATGCCAGGGACTCAGTCCTGCCTCAGAGACACATTCCAACTCCAGCCATAAGCTGCTGGCAACTCAGGTCAGACAAGGCGGCGAGGACTCACTCACACCTTGACATTTATGAGAGTCAGAGTTGTCCCTTTCCCTTCCTTACCACAGGATCTTTCACTATGTCTAGCAGGCTGATGATATTAGGGCCACCTCGGAGATTCTCCAGGATCTTAATCTCACGTTTGATCTTCTTCTTTTTSACGGGCTAAAAAACAGAAAATAAGAGCCATTTACCACCAGACAGGCCTCTCCAAACCACTCTAAGGGYGGCAGGCTGTATACACAGCATGGGAACCAGCAAAGGAGCACGTGGTTGTACATTAATGCAGAAGAAACGGTGATGAGCAGGCACATTCTCTAAGTTGCAAGAGGTCTGCGTAGCACCTTCTGACCTCAGAGCAGCACAGATTCTGCCTCCCGAGGATGACGGTACCTAGCATTACCTGATCCCAAGCCAGCCCTGCAGCAGAATAGAGGGAAYATGCTTCCATGCCTAAAAACATCCAAATCACCACGGAGAACGGCATTCTGTGACCTTGTCAATCTAATAGTTCTCCACTTTCAAAGGAATGGAGTTTCCTGCATTTGGGAGACCTTTTGGAGATTACTGTATTACAAAAAAGGYTTAAGCACTAAAGCTCAGCTTCTTGAAGTGCCAGGTTAAATCTTTGAAATTCTGGAAACAGTTAAACAAGAAAAGCATAATTTAATAAAATAACAGTTCTAACAATCAAGCCTTTTAAAGCCTCTATCTCATCAGTATTGCCTCACAACCTAGTCCCCAGGCTGAGCTGCCCTGGTAAACTGTCCAAGTTTGCAGAGCATAAGGACAACTCCGRATTTGCTCTGAGAAGCTGAAGCTGATCTGAGTATCTTTCTTCTCTCTCTGAAGACAGAATGCTCTTTCTGCCCTCTGAGTTCTCCTCCTGCTTCTCCATCACCAGGCTATGTAACGTACCGTGCTAATATATTAACAAGGACATTTCTGTCTCCCAGGCTCACTTTCCCACTCATAACCTGCCCCAAACTTTTCTTAATTTATATTTTCATTCTGCTCTTTAATTGGTATACTCCTTCCACCTTTATTGCTTTTCTTGCAAGGGCAACATTCTTAATATTGTGTCTGCATTTTACAACTCATGCATCTTACAAACTGTAATTATACACATTTTAGTAACACCACAGAAATTAGCTTGTCACCAAAAGCTGACAGAGCCTAAACATGGCCCACAAGCATAACAAATGATGAAACTGGAGAAGCAGGACTGCACACCATCAATCTGTCATTACTCTGTTAGCTTTAGGGAACCCCTCTGCACCCTGTCAAATTTCCCGGGACATGTGGATGTACCTGTGCTCATCCTCAGAGCAGGAATCAGCTGCAACTTACAGTCTGAGATATCATGTGCTGCAACGACCTTCCGTTGCAAGACGCTGGTTTGATCATCCTGGGAAAGATCTCTGCACTCCTCTTTCCTCTCTCTCAGGCAGTGAGCTGCACTCCATGAATCCAGCATGTGGATTTTATGAACTTGGATCAGAACAAGCGAAGTACTTGTGCTGAACTGGTGAGATTATGACCTGAAACAGGCCCAAAGAAAGCCTATTCCCTAAAGCATTCTTAATCCCACAGCACCACTGAGATGCAGCCACCTGTCAGGTGAAGAGCACCACCCACCACAACCTCGCAGCTACGACAGCAAGTGCTGGSTAAGCAGGTGATGGAGAGGGAGGGCAAAGAGGACACATGCAGAATTTCAGTATGAGGTTGAGCAGAGATTTTCCTTCTGCCTCCACAGTATGTATATGATGCCCCTGCCTCCCTGCTCTGATCTCTGGTTTATGCGGAGAAGGAGACAAGTCGAACAGTTGAAACTTTTTACTTGAGGACTCATGTTTTCCTCAGCTACAATGAGATCATCCAAAAATCAACAGTATACTTCAAATGGAGGGGGGAGGAGRGAGAGGTGAAGGAGGGGAAGAAACAGAAGCATCAGCTGAGGAATAAAACGGTGAGCAAGGCCTCAGGCACCTACCTTGAGTATTTTCACAACTACTTTCTCATTGTTGGTAATGTTGATGGCTTCGAAGACTTCACTGTATTTGCCACGGCCAAGTTTCCGTACAAGCTGATAGTCATCTTGGTTGCTGTTTGAAGAGCAGAGAAAAAACAGATGAAGAGACTGCACGCACCCAGGTCAAAATAGAGCACTGCTTGGTTTGCAGGCAGCAGTTCTCCCGAGGAGCAGGCAACGGTAAGGTCTGGGAGCTATCCTATGGGAAATGAAGTGCTAGAAAACTACCCTCTGCTGCTTAGAGGTGGAAAGAAGCAGCCACTGCTGCAGAGGAATATGCAAACCGACCCCAAAACAAACTGAGAGCACTGCTGAAGTGCAGCGCTGCCTGCAGTGTGCGCGGCAGAGTGCTTGTTCAGCAGCTTCCACGTGGAGATGGATACCAGACCTCACACGTTACAGAGCGTTTTGGGAGAGAGCACAGCCCCCTGCTCGTGCACACCAGAGCCCTCCAGGTAAACCCTTCCGGCCTGCAGAAAGCGCTCCAAAGGCTGGCACCCTCCCCTCTCAGCGAACAYGCCTGAGCTCTGCTCCCAGCTCTGCTACGACTCTTACGGAGACTCCTTCAGTCTACGTTTCAGTTTTCTCACTTAYGGAGTGGAGGCAGTGGGCTGTAAGGGTTAGCTCACCTGAAACTSCAAAATCCACTAGCAGTCAGTTAAATGGTTGAGACTGACAAAATACCCGAAATAAAAATTCCTCTAGTCAAAGACCCACCCCTTTTTACTGAGGTATAAAGGGTCCTGCATACCTGAGGACATAAACATCCAGTACAAGAAGAAATCAGGAAAAACCAATGATTACCCATAAAATCTCCATATATTTAAATCTACTAGGGTCTAACAAAAGTCACTTGAGAGGACTGAAGGAAACTGCAAAAGTACGGGCAATTATTTCTGCTATGCCAAGGAGGAAAGGCACAGGGCCTCCCAGGACCTGATAAGGGTAAACAARTAGAGGAAAGAAAGGGAATTACAGGGTAGAAAGCTTGACTTCACCAACTGCTAATTACCAGAGACAATGCACAAGATGACTTGTCAGCATCTCTAATAAAACAAGGAGAGTTCGGATGGGCAATGGAGCTGCAGCACAAACCGACCACGCTAGGCTACTGCTCTCCCTAACATTATGTTATACTCAGCAAATATTTATAAAGGGAACATGGTGAAACAAGTGTTACAGATGGAAAGAATCAATTCATGTTCACTAGGAACCAAACACACAGGAAGGCTCAGGGTCAGTGTCAGGAAAAACATTAACTGTACGGATTGTTTGGGTTAAAAAAACCTCAAAACCCAAGATGCTGAAAGAACACATGGAAATATCAACCTGGAGAGACTGAAGGCTCCCCAGGGCTCTGGCTGGCTCAGGGGATTTGAAATGGGATTTAAAGCCTTTCCCTTCCAGGTTCCTGGTCCCAGCCCAGGCTGTTCAGTGACCAGYACGTGTTACGGAGGGAGCGTGTTGGGAAGGGCTCCTAGTGCAGCCCCAACAGAAGCTGCGCTGCCAGCTGCAGCACAGTGAACAACCTCCTCTGTGTCTAGGCACCAGCTCACACTGAAGCCTAAAATAAAAGAAAGAACTTGTTTTATGGATATTACCACAAGCACACCGAACAAGAACAGCCTCGTGGGCAGAAGTCCTTCAGCCCAAAGCGCCTGGCACATGGGTCAGAAAGTAAGATGCTCTCAAGCAGGAGAACATTTCTYGCTGAGCAGTGCTACATTAATACCTGAGAAATCAAGGCTAGCACTCTGCCCATCCCATCATCAAGCCAGCTGCCATATAAAACAATCAACTGGTCTTCTTAATTTCAAGTTCTCCGAGACTCAAGTCCTCAGGGGAACTCCAAAAAAGAAAAAGCCCCAAGAGCKTCACCTTAGGCCTTTCAAATCCCTCTTCAATACAGGATCATTACCAAGTTTCTCACCAGTGTTTCCCTGTTACTCCCAGCACCGAGGCTGAGCACAGCCAGCCAGCTAGCTGCCAGTGCTGTTCTTAGCATGGTGTCAACAGATCTGCTCCAAGTGGGGTTGCAAAACTGATGCCTTCTCCACCATTCCCAGCCTTTTAATGTTTGGTTCAGCTCTATGGGTGGCAAGAATAGTGGGAAAAGCCTCCCAAGGTCAGACAGAGCAGAACAGGCTGACTGAGAGGCAGGCTGGAAAATTCTTTTTGTATAGTCATCCTTTCCAGCAAGGAAAACCAAACCCTTACCACGCTTGTTTAATTAATCGCTTATTTGTGGCACTTAAAGRCAGGCACCCACGTCTACTTTGAACACTTAAGTAAAAGTGGCTCCATCTGCGAAGGTGCCAAAGAGCAGCAGGCCTCCCTCGGAAATCAGGCCACCGTTTTCCACTGCTACCTTCACCAGACCGTGCGGTCTCGTGGGCGGGCGCTGGACCGCAGCTCAGAAAACCGAAATGCCAGTCCCCGCTCTGCTGGGTGCCCCCGTTACACTGGTGCTTAAACAGAGGCTCCAATACCTGCCCGTAGACATGCGTAAAGGCGTCTGTTACCGTGGCGCAGGGCTGTGCAGGGAAGCCCGCACCAGCGCGCGCACTGAGCCCTCGGAATAACACGTCCCCCTTCTATCTCCCTCGGAGGCCCAGTCATACCCCCATTCCACGACGTGCGACTCGTAGTCCCAGTACTCGCGGGGTCTCTGAGTGTTCACATCTGCATAGACCCTGGCCCGACTTGGCACTGGCCCCGACATGCTTCCACGGCCAGAGGCGCAGTACCTCAATCACCCTAAAAATACAAACACACATGAATTGGGATGAGACCAAAGCACACTTGTGAGAGAAATATGGAAAACAGAGGGCAAGCGTCGGAACTGCTGAGCAAACACAAGTGGAAAAGGGGCTGCAGAAAACGAGGACGGGCAGAAGGTAGCTACGCGACCGGCTAGCCAGCTCTGCTGCAGCCCGGGAGGAAACGCCCCGCGCAGCCCTGCAGCCTCTGCGCAGGACGATGGAAACCTGCACCGGCAGCTGGCCTAGCTCCAGGCCTCTGCTTGGAAGCAGGATCTTGAGTTTGCAGAACTGACAGTTCGTTTTTGCCTGTGACTGCACACGCTTTCCTCCTTCGCTCCCCCTTCCCCATCCAGTCCTCCTTGCCCCCCCTGCCCCACAGCACACTATCCACCCTGGAGGCCAATTAAGCCAAGGGCAGAAACCTCCCTCCTCTGCTCTCCAGGGTCAGAAACCTCTACAGCAATTAGCAACGAGCACCACCAGGTCCTCCTGAACCAGCCAGCTTTGGTCTGAACCTGCTTCCCCAAAGGGAAGGAAATCATAAAACCAACAGAAAAAGTTGTTTGTGCCAAGCTAAGGTGAAGTGCTGGGAACATGCACGGGGGGACATGCACGAATCCAGTCCGCCCAGGGCTGCCAAAGGAGCTCTGCCCAAGGCAGGCTGCTGCTGGCGAAGGCTACACCGAACAGAGAGAAAACGCAGCCAGCTGCTGCCATCGTGATCTTCCCTGGAAGAGCAGCCTGCTCTGCCCTGCCCCAGCACCCACGGAGCAATGGAGGTAAAGCAAGGCTGACCCCCAACCCACGCCTCACCCTGCCCAGTTCGAGTGCTCCTCCCCTGAGGATGCTGACTTCCCTCTCGAGCCCCGCATGGGAACTTCCCCCACGGCCACCCCTTCTCCCCGCACGAGCGGTACCAGAGCCGCTCCTTCCACGGGTCATAAACTGACTCTCTTCAGACACCCAGCTGGGGTCCGCGCGCCCATCGAGGCCCTCCCAGCCAACACGGGCAGAAGTCGAGGCAGGCACTGGCGCACCGAGGCTGGGGAGCTCTGCGTGAAACCGACTGGCATCACTTCCCAAAAGGCACAGGGGACAGGGCTCTTCCATCTCCTGACAACAGCCAGGGATGATGAGAGTCCCAGAGGTCCTGCCAGGCGAGGTCCCCAAAGGACGCTAGCCCCACAGTCCCGTTTTTCTGTTGCTTGCAATCACTCCAGTACGTGCACCAGGATCGCTCCAGAAGAAACCGCCGCACGGCGAGATGCGCAGCGTCAGCTGGCGGAGCCGCAGAGGAGAGGGCCGCGAGCCCTGCGCGAGCCAGGCCAGCTGCCCGCAGCCTGGGCAGACGCTCCTCGGAGCAGCGGGCTTCCGAAGGGCACAGGCAGCTGCAGACGAAACGTCTCTGCCGAGGACGTGCTGCTTAATGCCCCAGGTCAGGAAACACAGGCAGGCACAGAAACCTCGGCTCCACCTCGAAAGAGGGCAAGATGCAGCGCAGAGCTGGCGTGCTCACGCTCATCAGTCAGCGCTCTAAAACACAGGCTTGGGAGGGCTTTTTCTGACGGTCCTTCACCCTCCCACGTCAGCAGGAAACTAGCAACCGCCTTGCAGTCTTCTACCCAAAATGTAAAATGTTCTAACACAGCATCCTGGGCTCTGTTCCACAAAGAAATCCAGCCGTAACAAAATCACCCGCAAGAAATGTCACAGCAAAACCTAAACGTACACATCCACTTGAGGGGATGGAAAGCACATAAATCAGTATGAGCACTGCCAGTGACTAGCACTAAGTATTTATATAGCCGTTTTGCATTTTTAATATCCCACGCAAGCGTCAATAGGCATCTCAAGTCCCGGAAAGGCAGACACTACCCCGCTGGTACAGGCAGAGGCAGAGCGAGGCGGCAGTGGGCAAGCTGTGGGCAGACCTCGGGCAAGATCTGGCCTCTCCGCTGCTGCGGAGACCGCTGTCCTCCACTCCTGCCCCTCTGCTACAGGCGGCCGCCCCACCACGAAAGGGCAACTTTTGCCCCATCCCTCTCCACGGGGCCCAGCGCTTTGCTCAGCTGCCGCCGGCAGCGAGCAGCGGGCTCAAGCTAGGAGGCCACACCGCGCTGGAGCGGCTGCGGTGCGACCACCGAGACGCTGCTCCTCTCCTCCGGCAGAAGAGCAGGGCAGCTCCCGTGCTTGTCTCCTACCAGAGCGAGCTGACCGAGTTCACTAACCCAGCAAAAACAGGGAA